>NW_020664409.1:92276946-92320337 GCF_002925995.2 Terrapene triunguis
CAATTCCCGTATCTTCCAGCTTTTTAAGAAGCACATTTGTCATACCAGCTCCTGTAGTATCATCAATGTCAATGAATTCTAGAAAATGCTCTCTGACAGTCACCATTGCACAGACATTTTCACTAGGTTTTGTTGTTGTTATAAAACGCACCATTTAAGTCATTTGTTCCGTATGGCTGATGTCAGGTGTGCAGTCCAGAATAACAGAGTAATATCTTGCTGACTTCAGATCTGCCACAATCTTCTGTTTGACTTTTGTTGCCAGTAACTATATGATCTCATTTTGAATTGTTTTTCCAAGGTAGTGGTGTGTGTACATTTCTTGGGTGGTGACTCTTCTTAGATGCTCCTGGAGTACAGCATCAAACTCAGGCCTGGTCTACACTACGACTTTAATTCGGATTTAGCTGCGTTAATCCGAATTAACCCTTCACCCGTCCACACTACAGAGCCAGTTAATTCGAATTAAAGGGCACTTAAAATCGATTTCTGTACTCCACCTCGACGAGCGGAGTAGCGCCTAAATCGATTTTGTTAATTCGAATTAGGGTTAGTGTGGCCGCACACCACCGAATTACTGTGTTTAAATTAATGGGGTAGTGTGGCCGCACACCACCGAATTAATGTGGTTAAAAACCGAATTAAGGTGCTTAGTGTGGCCGCGCACAATCGAATTTATACAACCTGTTTCCCAAATTCGAATTATCTAAATTCGGATTAATCCCGTAGTGTAGACATACCCTCAGTCATCAGTTCCACAATTTTAAGGAAGTTTCCATTGTTTGGCACATACAGCTGATCTGAAGTGCCACGCAGTGCTAGGTTTTGGGTAGCAAGCATTCTCACAATGGCAATGAGCCTTTTCAGAACATTTTGCCAGTAAAGAGACTCTGATGCAATCTTCTCTTGATGCTGATCATCTATGGTGGCCTTTAACCTTAGTCTCATCTCAAGCTCTTTCCACCTATGGAATGCTCTCTGGTGATTTGCTGCCTTCTCATGGCATGCCAGATTTCTAGCCAGATTTTTCCAGTCCTTTCTTCCTGTAGAGCCCAATATGGCTGGAATATTAGACTGGAAGAGTTCGCAACAAAAACAGTATGCAGCATTCTGGGGTTTTGAGTACATAAGTCATGGCTTCTCCACTTTGTCACTATTGGGGATTTCACGCCAGTAATGTGTTGGATGGAAACTTCTATTTTCATTGTCTTTGGGGAACATGAAGTTTTTCACTTGCTGTGGCCCATGCAGTACAAGGAAGTCCCTCAGGCTACTGCTCAAGTGGATCCACAGTCCTGGATCATCTAGACTTAAGGAACTAAACACAGCAGCAGCTGTTTCTTGCGCCTCCACCACACTCTTCTCTGATCTACACTTCTCTTCAGGAATGTGCATGGTTACGTCAATTTGAGATGGAGATATGGATGCTGCAGTAGCTGCCAGGTCACCTGCACTCTGACTAACTGGAAGATCAGGCATCTCCTCACCACTCACATCCTCACAGGGGCTGGAAGGCTCACCGTGAACATTGTGTCTATGTATCTCAGGAGAGCTCCTTCCTGATTAGATAGAAAAGCTTCCTTTGCTTTCTTTCTTTTTCTGAATGCTGCCCCAGAGGGGCGTTTTCTTCTTTCACTCATGACTGCTGTTCTGTGCCAGCTATAGTGGCTCTCAACACTCAATTGAAGGGGACAAATAAGCAGGCTGGTAGCAGGGCCTGAGTGAGGGAAGATATCAGCGTCTTAAGGGTTAACTGGCTCCTACTACTTCAGTTGACTGCCTGTTCTCCTCAAGTGGGTTCAGGGAAGCAGCAGGAAACAGGAAGCTCCCTGAAAAGCTGGTGTTAATCAGTCCAGGCTCCTGGGGCCTCAGTTCGCCTCATGATAAGGCCAGCCCTGCTGGTAGTGTGGACAGGCTAGGGATGCTCAGTTAGGTTCTGCCAAAACTAGAAGTGTTAATTGTGTTGTAAACAAGTCCCATGAATCAGTGCAAGTAAATCCAAAATATGATTTTCTAACATCAGCTTTTCTCTATACAGTGGCATTAAGGGACCAGGTTATAACACTGCTTGGCCACAATCATGTTTGAATATGCCTGCATTTGCAGCCTTGAGATATCCTTTGTGGAAAAACTGCTAGCTTGCTTCGCCTTCCTTTGCCTGAGCCCTCAAGCATGTCCTGTGCAGATGACTTTAAAGACACAATGTAACATTCTTAAATGTTTTGAGAGTGATGGTTTTTTCATTATCTAAATGCCCTTGAGGATCTGAGCCTTAGAATTTTTGTAAGGCTTGGCTGAATGACATTCTGATTAAAGAATTAGCACTACAATATCAATAAAGCACATGTTAAATGCATTAAGAACTGGCTAACTGATAGATCTCCAAAAGTAGTTGTCAATGGAGAATCATCAGCAAATAGAGCTGTTTCTAGAAGGGTTCCATAGGGATTGGTTCTAGGTTGGATGCTATTCAATAATTTTATCAATGATCAGGCAGCAAAATATAAAATCACTGCTGATAAAATTTGTGGATGACACAAAATTTGAGTGGTGAATAATGCTGAGAATAGGGCATACGTACTGAGTGATGTGGATCACTTGATTAAACTGGGCCAATTCCAACAAATTGTATTTTAGTATAGCCAAATGTAAGGTCATACATCTACGAACAAAGAATGCAGGCCGTACCTACAGAATGGGGGACTGTATACTGGCAAGCAGTAACTGTGAAAAGAATTTAGTAGACAGACAACTGAACATGAGCTCCCAGTGTGATGCTGTGGCAAAAGGAGTGAATGTGCCCCTGGGATGTATGAACAGGGGAGTGGTGACAAGGAGTAGGGAGATTATTTTACCTCTGTATACAGCACTGTGAGGCCAACACTCGAATACTGTGTTCTGTTCTGGTGTCCACATTTTAAAAAGAATGTTGAAAATTTGGAGACGGTTCAGAGAAGAGACACAAAAATGATTTGAGGGCTGGAAAAAATGCCTTACAGTTAGAGACTTAAAGAGCTTTCTCTGTTAACTTAACCAAAAGAAGTTTGAACGGTGACTTGATTATGTTACATAAGTACTTTCACAGGGAGAAAATACCAGGCACTAAAGGGCTCCTTAATGTTCAGAGAAAGACATAACAAAAACCAACGTCTGTAGCTTAAAACCAGACAAATTCACACTCAGAATAAGGTACACATTTTTAGCAGTGAGCATGATTAACCATTAGAGTAAACTACCAAGAGAAATAGTGGGTTCTCCATCTCTCTCAAGTTTTCAGTTCAAGACTGAGGGTCTTTCTGGAGATCTGCTTTAGTTAAATATGATGTATTGGGCTCAAGACAGGGTTTACTAGATGCAAATTCTGTGGCCTATTCTATCAAATTATAAAGGAGGTCCATTTAGAATATCTAATAGTCCCTTCTGGCCTTAAAATCTATAAATAACTCTACTGACATCACAGGAATGTCTGCATATATTGTGGTGTGTCGCATACTCCACTGAAAACAGCAGAGTTACAGAAAGTAAAAGGGATGTAAAAGATAGGAGAATCAGGCCTCTGAGTTATGATTTTTGACAACTGAAAAGCCATATACAGATTTTAGGGTAAACATCCCTGTGAGTTTGGGGTTCACAACGAACAAAGGGTTGGGCCAAGACATTTCAACCTTCTGAGATTGTTTTCGTTGTATACAGCATCAGTCGAGAGGTTACCAGTGCTCCGGACATTTAAATGTCCATTGATTTATTGAAGGAGCTTTATAGGATTTGCAGAAAACCACCTATCTTTAAAACTAAAGCACTCTTGAAAAGTTTAAACTTTCCAACAATTTATGGACGTGAATATACCCAAATCCCTTGGCCGGCACTGCCTGTGTTATCAGCATAAAGCCCAGTTGGAGGGTAGCCGGCAGCCTAATTTACAATGGCTTTGTTTCATAAACGGTGATTTCCCCCTTCTTTTTCAAATAAAATAATTCCACGCTGTGTGAACTGAAGTCTTGGTCCCATGCATTTAAGCATCTAACCTTGGTACTTTTGGTTAGTTCTTCCAGGTAGTAATAATAACCGTCAATACAAAATGAAAACAAGGTTATTTGCTTTCATCCAGAAGCCGTGGACTGTCTGAAAAAATTCACTGTCATATCGTGGGTCCTGCAGGGGGAAGGGGCTCCTGCATGTGATGGGGTTGACCAGTCCTGAAGGGAGACAGCCCAGGATACCAGGGGACATGGAGGGTAACCTTGACCATGCTGCAGAGGAATCCCAGGAGCTGCTCAGCAGATGGGGAGCTCATGTTAATAATAATGAGCTTTATCTGAATGGTGCTGGAGAGAAGGATGAACTGGGCAGGGCTGGGTTCCTTTATGCCCCATATTCTGCCTGTCAGAAGTTCAAAGTAATGGGTAATGTAGACATTAAAAACTGCTCACAGGCACTGACCTAGCTAACAGGCACTGCGCAGGGAGGACACTGCAGCATCCCTGTTGGCACTATCTCTCTTGGGTACTTGTGTGGCCCCTTAAGGCCGTGCTAAGTATGGGGGGGCTAACTGCTAGACCACAATTCCTCTGAGGCTGGGAACTATAGACAATTTAACAGGTCATTGATTCTGCTCTGAACCCAATTCCTCTCCAAGAAGCAGCACAGGCTTGTTACAGACCAGTGTCTCTGTCACACCATGCACTGCAGGAATGGCCAGGAAAGATCCTGACAGCAGTGAGGTGGAGTCAAATACTATGTTACAATTTTATGTGTGAGATCGTTGATATCAATGCAAGCCCCGGAGCTAGAAGGCTTAAAGGGAAAAAGAAGCGTTCTGCTCCTCCTAAAGGAAAAAGGGAAAGCAAGTTCAATTCATATCAAATGCCATTTTGCCTCTGTGCAGTTTGGCAGTGCTTTGCTGTTGTGTCCTGTTTTTGGCAATGACTTTCAATGGTGCATGCAAATGTAGAATAGAATATCAGGGTTGGAAGAGACCTCAGGAGGTCATCTAGTCCAATCCCCTACTCACAGCAGGATTGGTCCCCAGACAGATTTTTGCCCCAGATCCCTAAGTGGCCCCCTTCAAGCATTGAACTCACAACCCTAGGTTTAGGGGGTTAAATGCTCAAACCACTGAGCTATCCCTCCCTCCTCCGAAGAGATGTAAAGAGATGAAAGGGGGAAGAAATCACCAAAGCTAAACCTTGGGGAAAGTGGGTCACCCTAAGTCAGGGACTTAGACTGGGGAGTGAGCCCAAATTAAATGGGGGAGGAGGGAATTCTGCCGGGGAGCAGAGTCTATTTTTAGTGTTCTTGCTTTGCTCTGGGTTTTCCACCCAGAGATTTTGGCTCCCATGTGGAGCTGATTTTGTAGAATTAGACCTAGCAGGAGTTGTGGCCCTGCCTTTATGAAACCAAACATGACAAGGCATGGTGGTGTGGTTTTTCACAGGACAAGAGGAGCAGGCAGTCTGGGAAAAAGCCATCTCAAGGCATCTACTTGACCACCCTCGAGTCTATTTGGATTTGTGAGTAAGATTTAGGTGGGTGGGGAACTGTTTTGTGAATAGCACTTTGGGCCCCAACAAGCCATGCAATTAATAGCTGGGTCTGTGGGCTTGAACATGCCCCTTATATACTCTTTGGGTCTTGCTAATTTCATTTTATTATGTAAAGAGATGGTTTATCTCTTTTTCCACGATAAAAAGCATTTGTGGTTTAATCTTCAAAGGCTTCTGAATGCTTGTGAGTTGGGAAGAGAAGAGACACCAGTGAATGTAGCCAGGCAGTTAAAATTGTAAGTTCCTAAACCAAGGACTGGGCAAAGTTTTAGGTGGGGGCTTGAGCCAATCCCTTAGTTATTTAAAACAGAGCCCAAGACTGTGGTGTATTGAGGACTGTGTTGGAATTGCAAGCTATAACTTTAAGACTGAACCCCCTTCCACCCACTTGGTTTCCTAGTCCAGCTTGGAGGCTAGGGGGCTCTGCAGTGAAGTGTGCAATCAGATTCAGAGTTAGTCTGATAAAAGCCAGTTTAAAACAAGGTGAGGTGAGTTGTACCTCTCTGCCTTATGGAGCAGCCTGTTTTCTCTCCCTCTGTTTTGGGGTTCTTGTGTGTTATTACTCTGAATTCTGTTATGCTGCAACCTTCCAGCAGGAGTATTTATGTGTTTATCTGACTTCTTGGCATGTGTTTACTTTGAACATAACATATACATAATCTGAGACTGGCCCTTCATACTGCTAATTAGCCTGGTAGAAGGGATACAGAAACAAATGGCGACATGGTACCAAAGTTCCTTGACAACATTCTCCATATAGGATGGTACTGGGAAGACAAATGTCATCAGATTAACCACCCCGCTCCATTATGACTAGCTCAACTGTCTAGTAACTGTTGCAATAGAGGCAAATACAGTGGGATAGGATCTACCTCACATGGAAACATCCAAATATAGCTGCCAACTGATGGCCACAGAGGTTACTGTTTACAGCAGAATGTATCCATTTTAGCAACAGCCCTTTTGCCTATGACAGAAGCCAAGGGACATAGAATGAGGCATGTTATAGCAAATGGCTCCTCCAATCCCACTCACACCGAGTTAAGCAGTTGTATGCTTGCCCCTAAAGATTCTTCAGAACGTAGAGCAAACCTAGTTCTTATTTCCCTGGCTAGCTGGAGAGGTGTGCTGTGGACCCCACTATACAATGTATTCCACAGCACAATGTAGGTAGAACGTACCTGAGCGACTGCCCCTCTTCCTGGACAATACTGTGATCGGTGGAGATCTTTCAACTGGTATTAATTCACTGGCCTGGCCTAGCTTGTATCTTTTGTCTTTTAGGGCATACTGCAACCATCTGGCGAGGGTTGAGTGGCTGGGTCTGGACAGGTAGGTGGCTGAATTAGTAGGTAGCTGAGCTGGTTGTATTGTGTTATGTGGGTTGAATTGTTTGGCCTCTTTGGTCACTATTTTGCTAATAATTATCATCTGTTTTTATGTATTACATGTAAAATGTTATGAGAGCCCCTGTTACTGTGATGGGTGCAGCGCACAGACGTGAACAGAATAGGCACTGCTTTATAAATAAGAAATTGTCACGGTTATTAATGATTATTTATAATGTAACTTAATCCTCCCCTTCCTCCCCCCCCAGCATTCACACAAATAAGAAGGCCCCTTCCTGAGGAAGTCCAAAAGATTTTCTTATTGTCAGCATTTGATTAGGAAAGTGGCTTGTACAGTTTGTTAGAGACACTTTGCAAACATAGTTAAATGTACAGGCCGGTGACAACAAATTCATGGGGAAGGATAGTCCACAGATCCTCAGGGTTTCACTCCCTCTCCCACACACCCCAGTCTAATCTTTTCTTTAGAAAAAATGTTTCTTGCTATTTTGCTCGTGAAGATGGACTTCAGACACATTCTAGCCAGACTGAGGCCTTGCTTACCATGAGGATTTGCCCTGAGTGTAGCCATTGGAGTAACTGAGTCAGAGCAAAACAGGAGTGGACTAATGTAGACAGGCAAAGCTGTTATAGACCACAATTTGCATTGATTCAGCTTGCAGGCTAGGGGGCTCTAGTCATAGACCATGACCCCATTTGTCAGGTGCTGTACAAACACAGAACAAAAGGATAGTCCATGCTCTAAGAGCCTTTTTACAATCTAAGGGCATGTCTACACTGCCCTGCAGTTCAGACTACGGGCGTGCGAATGGCAGTGCCCCCCAAATTGCTGCGCTCTGACTCCTCCATGTGGATGCCGTGGGCACTAATATACATCAATGTGAACTAGGAACTTTTTAGTTTGTGCCAACCGCATACACCTGGGGGAATTACAGCACAGAACTTTGGTGTGTACTGTATTCACACACCCCCTAGTCTGAACTGTGGGGCAGTGTAGACATGCTGTCAGTATGAAACAGGGGACACCAGATGTATATAGACAATAAACAATCAGAAAATATGCAGCTTACCCTGATTTCCAGCTGAGCTAAACTGCACTGGTGGTTGGTGCTCACTGCAATCTGTAGTGGTTTTGCTCATCTACCTTGGGGCTTTTCTACACAGGGAGTTAAGACAAATTAGTAAACGTGTGAAAGAAGTTAAGCTAAACCAAATGGCTGCTTTACTACTCAATGAGAGGGGGTCCAAACAGAACTTTAATGAGCTTTAATTTATGCACATTAACTTCACACTTCTAGTTAAGTTGTCTTGACTTTCCTGCCTGTAAAGAAGCCCCAAGGGTTTGACCTGGTGGAACTTTACCCTTGGCTGACCACAGATGGCTGATATCCTCAGCGTAGACAAAGATTTGGAAACAATGCAACAAAGAGAAGTGAGAACTTCCCCCAATTCATCTGTAAGACCTGTCAGACATGAAGCTCCGCTATCTCCATTGCAGTTTGAAGGCTGACATGTGTAATCATTTCACTTCATATCACAATCATATCTGGGAATAGTAAGATAAGGCATTAAAGGGTTTTCCCCACTGGCTTCAATGGGGATTGGATCAGTTCCTTTCCCAATGTGGCTGGATGAGTTTGTCCTAGCCCAGTGGTTTTCAAACTCTCATCAGGGGGTACATGAGAAAGATCCTGTAATGGCAGACAACGCATTTTATTTAGTAAGACTTGGCAAGCTAATTGTGGGTATATCATGACCGTATCTCAGATGGGGGTAGGCGGCAGACAACATTATTTGGAAAAGGGTATGCAGCCTAAAAAGTTTGAAAACCACTGTTCTTGCTTCATATTCTATTCATTTAAGGACACTGCAGAGGCCAAGGCTCCCTGCTGTGAATATGGAGATAGGTACATGTTCTAGTTATTGTATCAGATAGTCATTTGATTTAAAAGGTTATACTTTGATTATTAAAATATTGTAGATGCTTCCTACTGTTTTGATAGCTTTTTTTGAAGTGTCAGCTACAGAATATTGGGGTCTAGTGCATGCACGTTTCGTGATTGTTTTTCTATACCTAGCCATTCAACAGGGCTTTCACTTTAATAATCTTATTGACATATTGAGATGACTCTTTGTGTCGCACAGGATGAGTTGTCCAGGTGAATATACCATTCAGCACAATGCTGCACTAGTGATATTTGAACAAAGGGTTCCACAAACATTCCCCCTCTGTAACTGGTGATAGACGATCCCTCTGTGAGGAACTGGGGAATCTCTTGCTCTATTTGTTTTCCTGTTTAAACAAAAATGCTTTTTCAGAACCATAATCCAAGGAAAGATGCAGCACCTACCAGCAAGCAAACTTGTATTGAGCTGCACTAGTGGGAATAGGGCAGAATATATTGATTGTATAGGACAGTGGTCAGCTTGTGTAATTTGACTATGGAGGTGCAGGAAGCCCAGGCCAGAACAGTGATCCAGGATGTCCTCCCAGGCCCATTACCATTGCCTATTTGATACCATTTGTAAATGAGTCATTAGGGCCATGTTATAGCTTTGTGCCACACTCTTCTCTCACTACCTATCCAGTTCCAGATGGAATTCAAGGTCCCATTGACAACCGTTAAAGCCCTCCATGACCTGGGACCTAGTTATTTAAAAGACCATATCATCTTGTAGTATTTAAGGTCCACTGAGGGATTCTCAACCATTAAGAACATAAGAACAGCCATACTACAACCAATCTAACCCAGTATCCTGTCTTCTGACAGGTTTCAGAGTAGCAGCCGTGTTAGTCTGTATCCGCAAAAAGAACAGGAGTACTTGTGGCACCTTAGAGACTAACAAATTTATTAGAGCATAAGCTTTCGTGGGCTACAGTAGCCCACGAAAGCTTATGCTCTAATAAATTTCCTTGTCTTCTGACAGTGGCCAGTGCCAGATGCTTCAGAGGGAATGAACAGAACAGGGCAATTATCAAGTGATCCATTCCCTGCCCCAGCTTCTGGCAGTTGGAGGTTTAGGGACAACCAGGGCATACGGTTGCATTCCTGACCATCTTGGCTAATAGCCATTGAAGGACCTATCCTCCATGAATATCTAATTCTTTTTTTAACCCATTTTTACCTTGAACTTGGCTTTCTGAGGCCAACAGGAGGTCAAATGACTCCCACTTTGGAACTTACATCTCCTGATCGTCTATTAGAACTTAAGGCCATGTCTGCACTCCGGAGACTATACTGGCATAGCTACAGCACCATAGTTATGCTGGCATAATTCCATAGTGTAGAAGCTGCCTGCAGAGATGGAAGGAATTTTTCTATTGCCAAAGGAACACCACTTCTCCAAACAACGGTGGCTAGGTCGATGGAAGCATTCTTCTGTCCACCTAGCTGTGTCTGCACCAGGGATTAGACTGGCACAGCTATGTCACTCAGGTGTGTGAATTTTTCACACCCCTGTGCAATGTAGCTATGTTAACTTAAATGTTTAAGTGTAGATCAGGCCTAAGTTTAGGAAGCTCCAGATAAAACACCATGGCTCTTTGTCCTGTATCCAGACTGGACATTGTTTTGTCTGTAACTTTATTGTTGGTTTTCTTAAATGTTTTAGGTCAGGGATGCTTTACGGAAGGTAGTCTATTTGTGAGTTGTTAGCTTTATTCATTTAAATACGTTTATTATAGGTACTATAAGAGGTAACAAAATAAATAAGTATGGTCCAAAGGCTAGGGTACGGATCTGCAAATAAGGAAAGCTAGGTTCTCTCCCTCTGCCACATACTTTTTGACATTGGTCATGTCAGTTAATTGCTCTGTGCTTCAGTTTCCCCATTTATAAAAGTACTTTGGGGAAAAAAAGCTGTATAAAAATTCATAGTGTAATTACCATTCATAATATGAGAACTGATGGGACAATTAATGTAGACAATGAAAACACCCATTATCTTCTCTGTAGAAACCTTGCATATGTAGGGAAAACCCCTCTGGATTTTGCCATAGTTCCCCACAGATTAGTATTATCTCTGTTAATGCTTAATAAGATTGTGTGTCAACACTTTATGAGAGGTTTGCTAAATACTGTGGTTGTAATGATGACATGCACAGTAAGTACATACCTGGATTTTGAGATATTTGGTTGAGCCTGCAGTGCTGGGAAGTCGATGGATGTTGTTTTGATTTTTAATGTGAGTGCATTTGAAATGTAAAACACTGAAAGAATATAAATCTGAAACTTCTCCATATCATTTAAAGCTCTAGCCACCCCAAGCAGAACCATTGTAGTTGTCTTTTCCCCTTATCTACTGTAAGGAAGAATCATGTTATAATGCAATAGTGTCCAGTTTGATTTTGCTTATATAAATGGGACTAAACCATGTTATAACTGTGTCATGGATTTGTTACAGTCCATTGACAATCAGAGGCTTTATTCACCCATATAAATTGAACACATCTGCAGGTGGGGATTCTTTCAAGTAAATGCAGACCTTTTATACCATGGTAAAAGCAGCAGTGGATTAAGTTTATACTAGAGTGGAATAAGATTAAAACTTTTTAATAAAATGATGTTTAAAAAAAAGTGAATGGTACAGAGTTTAAGCATAGAAGTTTCTGGTTATCAGAGAATAACGTACAGATTATCGAGGGGTGCGAAGTTCGGTTTAGGATCGGATGGCATCAGGAATACATAATCTGCAATATCCCCGATTGAGGATAAAAGGTTGACGGGTCAAAGTACAGACATTGAGATATGAGGGTATGAAGTTCATATAATGACTATGTTCGGGTGTAGAAAGAACAGGAGTACTTGTGGCACCTTAGAGACTAACAAATTTATTAGAGCATAAGCTTTCGTGGGCTACAACCACTTCTAAGGTTGCATCCGAAGAAGTGGGTTGTAGCCCACGAAAGCTTATGCTCTAATAAATTTGTTAGTCTCTAAGGTGCCACAAGTACTCCTGTTCTTCTTGCGGATACAGACTAACACGGCTGCTACTCTGAAATATGTTCGGGTGTGGAGTATAATGAGTGGATACGATGATGAGGATGGATTGACCCTCATACTATACCCATAAAAACCTTCATCAGAAATTATTGACCATCATCTGGAGTGCTGGGCATGCCAGTCAAGTAGAAGTCACAGCTCACAGCCATTTTCTTCTTTGCTTTTCTTCCAGGCACATCATGACACAATCGGAGGGGGGTACCGTAGACCCAGAATCCATCTTCTCTGAGTGTCCTGTGCCAATAGCAGCTGGCCCTGTGCTCTGACATGCTGTCTGCTACTCCCTGGCTCACTACTATATTGGGGCCCAGTTTGCAAGGATTTTGTCTTAATGCTTTCCTGGTGGTAACTGGGGAGAAAAGGAAGTGAGTTATTTGTTTTATAGATTCAAGTTAATCCACCTCCCCAAGAGGTGGTAGCTATGTCAATGGGAG
Source organism: Terrapene triunguis (assembly GCF_002925995.2). Classification (NCBI taxonomy): domain Eukaryota; kingdom Metazoa; phylum Chordata; order Testudines; family Emydidae; genus Terrapene; species Terrapene triunguis. The sequence continues at coordinate 92,289,276 of NW_020664409.1, forward strand.
ATCTAGTGCTGTCTACACTGGGGGTTAGGTCGGTTTAACTGTGTCCCTCAGGAGGTGTGGATTTTTCACACCCTTGAGTGATGTAGTTACAGTGACCTGATTTCCTAGTGTAGACCTGGCCTAAGTGTTTGAGTGTACAGCAGATGTAGACAGCCCTGTTCAGTACAGTGCAAAGGCCCAGTCTGTGCAGTGTGGTATGGGCGTAGGGGGCATCGCTCCAAGAGGGCAGAGCTAGGGCTGCATGGGCGTCTGCCTTCCCTCTGTATTTCTTGGTCTTCAGAAGTTTGAGTTTTGCTGAAGAAAGGGCATGAGATACCACACCAGGGATGCTGACTCAGTGTTAAAGAAACTTTGTGTCAGTAAACATCCTGCTTTTTTAAACAGAAAGAAATGCTGGAGGGAGTTAGTGGTCATTTGGGCACTTGTATTTACTGTGTAGGTTTGCAGTCGAGATGCTGCTGTGGCCAGATAATGATAATACTGGGTAGTTCTTACATGGAGCTTTTCATCAGATCTCAAAGCACTTTACCAAGGATGGAAACATCCTTATCCCCGTTATACAAATACAGACACTAGGGATAGAGCCATGAAGCGACTCAGAAAGGGCTCTACACACCCATCTGCAGCACAGGAGGCTCCGAGGTGTGATGAATCCCATTCATCTCAAGGTGATGTTTTCAACTGGATGAGAACACCCCAGGAGGTGACTACAGCCTGAAGCAATAGCTCTGAGACATGTGAACTCTTCCACTCATCTCAGTGGGTGTTCTCTTCCTGCCTCTCCACTGACAGCCTTGAGAGTCTGTGATAGGCATCAAGCATGCCCATTCTCAGCTCCTCCCACCCAGTGTCAGGGTGTTCTTGGTGTATTCTCCCAGCATGTCTGCACTCAGTTCTTCACTCAGAGGGGCAGGGTTTCTCTTGATGCTGGCTCACATTTGGTGAGGGCAGGGAGAGGGGCTCAGACACCCCCAAAAGGACAGGCCCCCCAGATCCTGGTATATGGACAGGGCTCAGACCCCACAGATAGGAGACCCCAGATCTGAGACACCCCCAGAGGGGCAGGACCTCCCACATTGCAGGACAAACATGGGAGAGGAGAATGTGATGAGGCTGACAGTCACCCCCACTCACCATGCCCCCCCCACCTCCATGTTACACCTCCCAGTGTCTGAGCTCTCCCATACCCCTAATCTCTCCCCAACTCTGACCATCCCCATTTATTCCTCTCACTGGAGCCCCCAACCCCTCTACCCTGGTTCCCTTCCCTACAATCCTCAGCGCCCTATTTCCCCTCCCCGCAGCCAGCATTCACATGTGTAATTTATTTTCTTTCCAAAAATAGCACGAGCACCTTCTGAATTTTCTGCTGTGCTCATTGCATTTCCCCCAGATAAAACCCAAACCCACTTGGACGAGGCTGGCTGCAGCAATGCAGCCAGGTTTCCATTGGCGCTTTCAGCCCAGGGCTGGGTGTGAAGTTACAGTGTGTGGGTGTTGCGTAGGTTCGATGGGTGTAACATGTCCCCTGGAACCACGCAGGAATGAGCCATGCCTTGCTAGTAAATCTCTTGGGTCCTCTGGCTGCATGGGCACCGGGTAATCCATCTGGCACATGCACCTATCTGGAGAGCCAAACACTTTCTGAATCCCCTTTTCAGGCTTGCTCCTCCAAAGGTTTAAATAGCATTGTAACAAAGGGAGGTAAGAGCTCTTTAAAACACCTCCTGACTTTTTGGGGGGCCACGTTGTATAAAACCCCTGGGAGACACCAAAGGGCCCAGGAAGCACTAACCAATGCTCCCTTGAGGCGGCAGCAATACTGTCCGCAAATCACACTGATCCAAGGGTAACAGAAGCACTGAACTCAGGGAGGAATTTCCTCTGGGTGCAGTTCGCCCTCTCTCTCTTGCCCCATCCCTCACTGAACAGCCCATTTAGAGTCCAGCCCTATAATGCAACTCTTTATAAGCCACGCTTCCCTTGGCTCCTTTGCCCACCCCTGTGCAATAAGAGGGCTGCAGGGGTGGAACAGGAGTTCATGGTGCTTGGAGTGTCAAGAGCTATGACATGGATATCTGAGGGCAGCATGCAGAGGGTTGTTGCTGCTCCTCAGCCCTGCTCCTAGCATGCCTTGATCCCATGGAGAGTTACTTAGAACTGACTTCAAGGGGCTTTGGACCAGGTCCAAGAGAGGAGGGAACTTGCAGTGGAAGAGCTGTTCTGCCAGGTCAGAGCTCTCCTCCTGCTTTTACTCCTCTCCGTCCTTGTTGGTGAAGGGCACTATCAAGATCCTGACTCCTTTTATGCCCATCTTGCTCCACGGACCCCACACGCCTGTGAATTTGCCAGGCATTGCTTCCTTTATCCCCTCTGTCAGGGAAACAGCCAGGACAGCTCACCATTGAATTCAAAGGGTGGGTGCTTACCTGTGCACTGTTGGGAGCATTGGTGTGTGTGCCTATGTAGAGTGTTTAAGGCTTGCTGGGGGCACCAACAGGTGGGTTGAGTGCCAATGTTTCTAGTGCAAATAGGTCTGTAAAGACGACGGGTCCGATCCGTCACCACCTTTCACCCTGTGTCCTCATTTACGCTTGCACAGATTGTGACTCAGAAAGGCAGTATTTTAGACTCATTTTGCATACGTCTGAATGACAACACAAGGTGCATGGCAATGGAGAACCAGGCCCTATGGTAGATCTATCTGTGTACAGGGGCCCTGAATAGCAAAAGTTACATAAGATAGTCAAAGTTACAGTGGTAACTTCTCTTAATCAATATAATATAGGGGAGATAAAAAAAATAACCCAACAAGATATAAAGAGGTAAGTAAAACAACGGACTTTTCACAGGTTTGGTTTTTTAAATATGTGAAAGAAATAACATGGGGCTCTTTCCCCCACCTGTGAATAATGCTACTGATCTCCTTTGTAAAACACTTTGTGATCTACTGATGAAAAGCACTAGATAAGGGTTAGGTGGTATTATTATTATTTAAAAAAATATATCCAGGTTATTTCCCAGTTCCTCAGCCACACGTGACTTGAGCAATGAAACATGTATATGCACTTACTCTGATTATACAGTCTGACCACTTATGGTACTAGTGAGTTACAATGGATTAATAATGCTCCTGACACAGTAAACATTTCCCTTTGCAAGTTCTCCTTTTACTTTTGCGCTCACTAATCTTATATGGGCTGCATCTGATGCAGTTTTGAAATCTGATCTGCTCAAATGTTGACCTCCATGTCTCTTCCTTAATTTTCTCCTCTTTTCCAGGAGTCAATCAATCTTCTTTCCTGAAGCAGCTTGGTTGGTGTGTGGGCCATTTGAACTAGCCACAGCAGGGAAGGAAGCTATTTGAGGTGTGCTGTGTCCTTATCTTCTGTCTGCCACTGGGGATCTTCATTTCCTCCAATCTCATTTGTTCCTTCATTGGCTGTGTGGAAGATCAAACTATACAGCTGTGGGTAAATTATTTGGTAAACGCTAATCAATTAATTTACAGTCGGCAACTGGTCTGGGCCAGTGCTCAGTGATGTGTCATACTAGCATTTTTCTGGTGGCTCTGTCTGAAAGAGATTTTAAACTTTCATTAAGGCAAAAATAAAAGTTGGGATGTTCAGAAGCACTCAGCTTTGCCCTAACTCTGCTCCAGTCAAAGTCAGTAGTCCCCATTGACGTCAGTGGGAGCAGAGTCAGTTCAAAGCTGAGTGCTTTTGAAAAACCCCACCCTATGATTTAAACCATCAGATTGTGAAGAAAACTCCCAAATATGCCCTAGGCCAGTGCTGCCCTAAGCTTAGTCTATACTACAAATATCATCATGTCAAAGGACAGAGCGATACACAATAACCCCCCATTCATGTTACAGCACAATTTAGTCTTGCTTGTGTTTACATGACCAAACCATGTTATAACCCTGTCACCAGATGTAACTTCTTTAGACAGCTTGGGCCCAATTTTGTGCTGACTTACATCTGGTGGAACGCCACTGACTTCACTTGGGAAGCATAGATTGTAAGTCAGCACAGAACTTGGCCCATCACATGTAAGCTGTTGGCAGGACATCCAAGGGGGTTATGAAAGAAGCAGGTAGAGCCAAGGGACTGGTCAGAGGTCAAGGTCAGGGATGGTGTAACTGAAGCAACGCTAAGCATCAAAATTGCTTTATGTTTCAATACATGAACAGCCACACTGCTAGAACTTATGTAACCTACTAAAATAAACATTGCCTCTTGGAGGGACTTTCCGAGTCTATTAAAAACATTCAAATACTAGTACTAACAAAAACAAAAAATCAGTTTCATGCAGTTTACTGTTGGTGTGACTGTTCAAATGAGACCTTCAGATCTGTGGGCCTGTCTGCTCCAGACATTAAGACCCTATGGCCTTTCATCAGAAGAACTATTTGCCTCAGTTTCCTCTGCCAACCCCCTACCCCATGCCCACTGGCATGAAGTGAGCTGTCTGCCATTTGTCTGCCTGGCTGCTGCATTTCTATGCCAGAGACTGTTGTTTTTTAGTGGTTGGTGACAGTGGTTTCTTGTCTATGGAGAGTTTAATGTTGCCTTTACGGCACAGCCAGCTGTATGAGACTTTGCACAGCTGCACCGCGCCCATGGGTGCTCCTGGAGCACTATGCATAATACAGAGGGAATGCAGCCCCTGTGCCACCTTTTGGTGGGTCAACTCTGTGGTAGAAGGGCAAGAACCAGGTGCTCCCTACCGCCTCTGGAAGTTTAACAACATCACTAATAGATGCTTATAATCCTTGAGCTCAGGGAAAGACAAGGACCATGGTTGTGCCCCATATAGGGTGTATATGGACTTGTGGAGGGGTGGGAGCAATCAAGTCAGCTCTTGGCTGCCAGCATTGCTCCCTTTGCAGCTCTCACACAGTGCAAAGGGAGTGGGAAGCAGCTGCCACTTCTCTGTGTTGGGAAGCCCCAGTGTGCAGAGAATTCTGGGCTTCTTGGTGAAGGAAGGAACTGCCTCCATGTAGAAATTAAAGGATCTGCAAAGCTAATGCAATGTGAGGTCTGGCAGATTTGACACTGTAATTGAGGTTCACCAATAACTCTAGTTAGAATTTGTGAACCTTATACTCTCATTTAAACCCAACTATTTTTTCCAAGGGTAATTCTAATTAACCCTCCCCCCAACAATATCCTTTTTTAGCTACAGGGAAGCCTATGCCATATGCTTGGACATAGAAGAAGCCCTCTACCCACTACCTCTCTCTATAAAAACTATCATAGACTAGCACTAGTGGGGGTTCCAATACAGAATACATATAATATTTGCTTTTTATTAAGATTTCTCTCTCTCTCACTCTCTGCTTTTCGTCATGCTCTCCTTCTATATTTATTTTCCCCTCTGCTTTATTTTTCATCTTATTTTTTTCCTTTCCTCCCGCCCTCCTCCTTCCCATCTCTGCTCCTATTTGAAGAGTTTCAGAATGCAAGCCAGATCATATTAGAACTCAAGTCAAAATTTTGAACCCACCGTGTTTGAATGGATTCAAAATTGGGCAAAACAGGCTCACGCTTTGCCAATTATTCAATATTGCTGATAAGATTAATGATAACAAGTAATACCTTATAAATCAAAGGGAACAAAATGGAGTGATCAGATGTGACGTAGACCTGGAGGCAACATTCATTTAGGCCTTGTCCAGACAAAGGCAATTCATCCACTGGTGGATTCTCCCAATGTTGGTCTAGCATTGGTGCAACTCTATCAGTGCTAAAAATGACAGGAGGACTAGTGCAGAAGAGGCATTTACATTTGCACCCTTGTGCTGGCTAGACCTGCTCTGAGCACAGCTAGGTGAAACAGTGGTTAAACCCCATTGACCAATAAACTCAAGGGCTCCCACCAAAGCTAAGACCAGCATGGCTGCATTGCTGCTAGATCCAGGATGAGATTTTCTAAGCCTTAGTACATGCAGGGGCGCTGGGCTTGTATAATTTATGGTGGTGCCCAGAACGGGTCCAAGCAGAGCCATCCTGTCCATAGGACATACCGGGGCAACCGCCCCGGGACCGCGCTTTGGGGGGCCCTGCGCTTCAGGGGGATACGGGGTCCAGGCAGAGCTGTCCCATCCATAGGATGGACCGGGGCAACCGCCCCCCGCACTTTGGGGGCCCCCACGCTTTGGGGGAGGCCCAGCCCACCCCTGTTCCACCCCCTCCCCATCCCCATTCCACCCCTTACTCCAAGCCCCCACACCCGCCCTGCCTCTTTCCGGCTTCCACCCCTTCCCCCGAGTGACGCCGGGAGCCGGCACGGTGGGCCGGAGCGGGGCTGTCTGGGGCTGGGTCACTCACTGTTGCTGGCACCAGGCCCCCCGCTAATCCCCCAGGTCACCCTGAAACCCGTGTCTCCCTGAAGTGCAGGGTCCCTCCAAAGTGTGGTAAACCCAAACATTGGTGGAGCCGGGCCCACGTTCCTAAATATTGGTGGAGCACGGACACCACAGGCCCATATAACTCACCGCCTATGAGTACATGTTAGTTTGTGCAAAGATTACAATGGTCTGCTCCATTTTCTAACACAAGCTCAAGTCGCCTCAGACTCAGGACTGAGGAGGCCAGAGGGTTAGCACCGATTTTTCAAACTGGGTTCATACAGGTGAAAAGGTATTGGCAAGCATTTCTTCCTATCCCTTTGCTTCAGCTCATTACTGGCTTTTTTCCAGCTCTGTAGTGTTCAACTCCCCCTCCCCAGCCCATAGTGTCAGTGAGAAAAGAAATTGCTGAAATCTGAGCTCTGTGTGTGTCTGGCTAAAGAAGATGAGGGATGAGAAGAGGAGGTGGTAATTAAACCCTCCCCCATATTTATTCCTGCAAGGGAATTGTCTTTGAACAGCACTTCAGCCTGGGAGACTTTCAAAGTTCAAAGCAAATTCAGAGTTGGTGTCACTCTGGTGGCTTAATCTAATCACAGTGTCCCCCTTTGATTTAAAAATCCACTTGGGAGGTAGCAAATAGCTAACAGGCCCCTTTTTCGGCCACAGAAAGACGATTTTAGTTATTTCTTCATTTTCCATGTTTTAGTGCAGAATTTTAGACCCATCAAGAACATTGCTTCATAAAGTGATTGAACCTAGAAACATCTTTAAAACAATTCCAGTTCCTGAAAGAGCACGGACGAAGTCAATTTTTTATTTAAGTCTCTCTTTTAAAAAATATTTTTAACCTGTTCTGGCCTTGTCCACGCTGAAGCTCAGTCTACACTACGGATTTGGGGGGAAGCGTTCACCACGGCTGTTGAGGCTTTGGAAAGCAGTTCTTTCCAGCTGAAAGTTTGATTAAAGAATATAATCAAAACATGGCTATGGTCCCATCTACACTAAAAACAAAACAAGCTGGGTTCTAGCTAGAGCTGGTCCAAACTTTTCTGCCAGACCATTTTTTCATTTGAAAATGCCAATTCAATGAAATCAAAGCATTCTGCAGGAACACGCCAATTTAAGTTAAAATAGAAATGAAGAATTCAACATTTTGTTTCAAACAACTTTTCATTGCAAACACTTTTAGATTTGCAATTATAATAGAACAGACCAGGATCTGACATGCCTATTAAATGAGATTGAGGTGGTTATATATGCTTTTCCCTCCAGCAAAAATGCAAAGCATCAAACATTGGCTGATTCTGAACAAGGACTACAGAAAAACGTAGGTGAAATGAATTCCTGTTGTTCTGCCAGAAAGAACATGTGATCATGCATAAAGCCTTCAAAGAAATAGGGCAACTACTGGGAGATGATATGCAAGGGAATTTGCCCTTTTGTAACGAATTGGGGGGAAAAAAATTAATGGAGATATCCTATCTCCTAGAACTGGAAGGGACCTTGAAAGGTCATCGAGTCCAGCCCCCTGCCTTCACTAGCAGGGCCAAGTACTGATTTTGCCCCAGATCCCTAAGTGGCCCCCTCAAGGATTGAACTCACAACCCTGGGTTTTAGCAGGCCAATCCAGTACGTATCTCAGGAGGGGTTTTTGTATAAGCTGCTTTACACAAAATCCGGTGGAAGTTGACAAATGACTGTGAGAACAGTAACCTGGCTTTTATCCACACTGGTCCTGCACAGAGGATGTTTCACCATTCCATGTAACATGCCCCATCTGGCAACGTGGGATGAGCATTCTTTTATTGTATTTTGACAATCTGAATGAATGTAGTTGGCTTTTCCAAAACAGGTGTTTGTTCAGTTCTAGAGGTTATCAACAAAGCTAAAATGTTGATAGCCAGGAAATAGCCAACCAGACAGTCACATGAAACGACATCAGTATTAATTTACCCAGGTTGTTACAATCACAGCTTCCACTTCTGGTAAACTATAGGATGCTGTCATTTTGAAGAGGCATGGGGCTTGTTCTGTTTGTTTTCTTTGTGTGTGTGTGTTTTTGCATAATCTTTAACCTTCTAAAAACACATGAGAAAGAACATGAGACATTGCAGGGGCATCTTGAATCCCTCAGCATTTTTTGTATTGGTCAGTTTACAGACACTTTAGATGCTATGATCTACTGAATAACCTCAGACTACATAGTATTACACCAATACCCGCAATAGAGGAAATTGGTATTAATCACAGAATAAGAGGCTATATGACTGAGTCTCCATAATTTTTGGTTTCCGTTCGCAAAAACCAAATGAATGAACAGAGTCAGGTTATCAAGACAGTCTCTGAGTCACATTTCAAATATATAAAGCCCAAGGAACAGATGCGAATTTGGCCAGATTTAAATTTGTCTGTTCTCTATGACTTCATGTCCAAATTGTGGGCCCTATTCCCTAAAATGACCAGCAAAACTATGATCTGCAATTACCACCGAAGATTAGGCAATTCTCTGATGCTTAAGGTAGCTTGCGTCTGTGGCTAGTGATCAAGGAAAACTAACCCTAGGATTTTTACCAACACAGTTTTCTTATTAAAAGTTAAAATATTTTTAAGAGAAAATGTAGTTTTATAGACTCATGCTGAAAAATATGTCATACTCTCTTCAGTATTTTATACAATTTTCAAGAGTATACTTACCTAAAAGCTAAACCCTGCTCTCATATAAACTGATATATATCTGGAAGAACTCCATTGTATCAATTCCATTGGAGTTGTTCTGGATTTACACTGATGTACATGAGGTTAGAATTTGGCCCTAAAGAGTTAGGAAGAGGAGAAAACCCAGTGACAGCCACTGACCAAATCCTGCTGCTGCTGCTTCCTGCAGAACACTTTAACCTTTTCTTAACCACTTTAACCAACCTTTTCTTTCTGTCCATCTGGACTTCAACGAGACACCTATACTTCAGAAACCAACCTGGTAGCCATAATAGAGGGCTGAGAGGCACTTCCAGATGTTCTACATTCATGCGCACATGTGCTGCTGCACCTAAAACTTTTATTTACATGAGGAAACTTGCCCAATACCCGATTTTCTAGCAATAGCACCTGGGAACTCAGAACAAAGGGTGCATAAAAGCCTCCCTAATCATCCTACTGTAAATTTACCAAGTAAATGCACAGCCGTCATAGACCAGAAGCATGGTTCCAAAAATGTGGTCCATGGAACACTGGTGGTCCCTGGAACTCTTGTTAGTGGTCCATAGACAGCTGAAAGGTCACTTTGTTCTATCTTTTCCTCCTTGTTTTCAGCGGGGCCAGCTCTAGGCACCAGCAAAGCAAGCACGTGCTTGGAGCGGCACATTTTCAGGGGCGGCATTCCGGCCATCTTTTTTTTTTTTGCTTCGGGCAGCAAAAGCCTAGAGCCGGCCCTGGCAGCAGCAGTGTGTCATGCGCGGGGGCTGCCCTGGGGCCGCTGCGGTTCACGCCGTGGGGGAGCAGCGCCTGCACCTTGTGGCTGGGCCGGGCAGGCTCAGAGCGGGGGACACTTGGGCTGGGGGCCGCCCCACGGGGCACACGGAGTCACCTGCAGGTGCCGCAGGGCGGCCGCCCCCCAGTGCCGCAGCCGGGACTGAGCAGGGGGTGCAGGTGGGGTGGGGGAGAGAGCCCAGTGCTGGGGCAGCAGGGAGTGTGGGTGGGGAGTGGGAAGAGAGAGCCCAGGGCTGGGGCGGCAGGGGGTGCGGTTGGAGGAGGGCACTGGTGGGGGTGGGGGGGTGAGAGCCCAGGGCTGGGGTGGGGGGCAGCCAAACATTTTTTGCTTGGGGCAGCAAAAAACCTAGAGCCGGCCCTGGTTTTCAGCTGTTTCAACAGGTCTTCAAACTCGTTGCAACATCTCAATATTTTATATAGTCAAAGGAATATTTTATAGAAGGTTTGACTATCTGCATAGTCAAACCATGCCACTTTGCTATCTGCAGTGTCCTTTCAAATGATTGGAACATCACCAAGGTCATGCCACATACAGCTGTAACTCAGCAATAGTGCATAAGTGCATTAGATACATGTTTGAATTACCAGGGCCAGTGAAATTAACAATGTTAGCATATGCGGTGATAATTGGACTTCAGAGCTAACTCTCAGTCAGAAGGGAAGGTGTCATGTCTTCAAGGTGCTAGTGTTCCAGGCTGTCTGGCTGCAGACTCAGTAGGGTAACGGGGCATCAGTTCACATCCTGCAGGTTTGTCTTCACAACCACAAGGGGCAAACATTTCTGTCTTGCGTTCTGGATGAAAAAGCAAAATCTATAGGCAGATCCTAAATGACTGAAATTTGGCAGTTTTCTGCCCCGGTAGATTTTTATTGTCCCTGTTTCTCCCAGATTCCTGATACCAGTCTTCAGCCTTCCCAGCTGGTTTCTTTATCTAAAGACTATGACAACTCCTCTGCTGGGAAATCTGGCAACAACAAGGCAGTTCCTTGATTAAACACGGTTTGCTCTTTCCTGGGCATTTATTTACATAGACTTCTATAAAAATAAAACAAACACCCACGCACCCTAGAGGTGCCCATTATGTGTACTAGGGCAGTGGTTCTCAACCAGAGATTTGGGGCCATGAGCAGGTTTCAGGGGATCCACCCAAAAAAAACAACAACAGAGAGCAGGGTCAGCGTTAGACTCTCTGGGGCCCAGGGCAGAAAGCTGAAGCCTGAGCCTGCCTCTGGGGCTCAAGCCAAAGCCTGAGCAACTTAACTTCCCGGGGCCCCCTGTGGTGAAGGCCCCTGAGCAATTGCCCTGCTTGTTACCCCTAATGCCAGGCCTAGCTTTTAATCTACTGGATATGAGAAAACCAGTTGTTGTGGCACAGGTGGGCTGTGGAATTTGTATAGCATGTTGGGGGAGGGAGGGAGTGCAGAAAGAAAAAGGTTGAGACCCCCTGCACTAGGGACCATCCCATACATTAAAATACACAATAAACCTCCACAAAAGGTCTGGTCATCTGCCTAGACACATGTATCCATCAGCTAATATGGAGATAATAAAATAAACCCAACCCTCTTCCCAAAAGACTGGGAATAAAGGTGCTATTTGCAGCCTGCCCAGAAACTGAACACATCCAGGTTCTGGTGCACAAAGGGATTGAGTGAGTCCTATGCCTACAGTGCAAAAAAAAAGGTGTGTTCTTAAGTCAGGCTAGTTAATGCTGGATAAAATAGCAGTGAAGTGATGGCTGCCCTACAGACGTGAACTCAAACAGCTAACCTGAGTTAAAAGCCATGTCTTCACTGCTATTTTAACCCAAGTAAGCTAATGTCAGTTGAAAATAGACTGATTGACTGACTTACTTATGTATTTATTGATTGATTGCACTGTAGACGTACCTTAAGGCCCAGGAACCCCTCCTTGTGTATAATGAGGGAGCTCCAGTTTGAGCACCGTTGCCTATCAGAACTGTGGTAGAAAAGACTAAACAGAATATATGCTGGGAGGAGGGATGGGGAGTGTGCAAAGAGTAATTGTGTTGAATTTACGTTAAGTGTGGGATACTAAGGGAGAAGGCAGGACCGTTGGAATTAAGGATAACTGACCTGCTCCCCTTCCCTCAATGAGGTTCCATGATAATTTTGTCCTTTGCTTCAGTGGGCACAGGGTTGGATGCAAAGCATCACCTTTAACAGGCAGGGCTGCACTTAAAACAATGGGTAATGATGGCTTGTTAATGATAAACTTTCAGTGTAGATTTCAGGTTTGGATAACATTAGACGAGCAATCAGAGCTGCTGTGGATGAGAAATTTGCACATTCTCACCAAAAATAACAGGAGTATTTGTGGCACCTTAGAGACTAACAAAAAAGCAATTCATCAGCGTGCTCAGCTTCCTAGCATGAAAGCCACAACATTTTCCCCAAGTAGCTTACAGTTCTTTTCTTCTGGGTTCATTTTTTATGCCTTCTTGATTGGTTGCCAAGAATATGATCATCATCATCATCATAGATTAATTAATACTAAAATACCAAGCTCTTACATAGCCCTTTTCATCAGTAGATCTCAAAGCACTTTACAAAGGAGGTGGGTAATGGTTTTCTCATTTTAAGGCTGGGGTCATTGAGACACAGAGAGGGGATGGGACAGACCCAAGGGCAGTTAGCAGGCCAATGGCAGTGCCAGGAATAGAACCCAGCTCTCCAGAGTTCCAGTCCAGTGTGCCAACTCCTATGCAACACTGCTTTGGAACAGGCCCTGAGGAGTGTGAAATTTTCATGAAATTTCCTGCTCTTGCTACCACCAGTGCAGCTCCCCCAGTGGTAGGACTGGTGGAAGCATTAGTATAGATAAGGCATCAGCAGTTACCAATGATATAATATCATGTTGCCTAGACCTGCTCCTGCACCAGAATATTGGTGGCTCATTTACATTAGTATTCTCCCCACTGTTGCCATGGAGGGAGCTGCACCAAAGGTAGCAATAGGGAGAAAGAGGTCTTGTGTAGACACAACCAATGGGAGCTTTGCCTGAGTGAGGATTTCAGGATGCGATTGCCACTGACTGCAATGCGATCTGGATTTATTTGATCTAGTGCAGGGGTCGGCAACCTTTCAGAAGTGGTGTGTGCCGAGACTTCATTTATTCACTCTAATTTAAGGTTTTGCGTGCCAGTAATACATTTTAACGTTTTTAGAAGGTCTCTTTCTATACGTCTATAATATATAACTAAACTATTGTTGTATGTAAAATAAGGTTTTTAAAATGTTTAAGAAGCTTCATTTAAAATTAAATTAAAATGCAGAGCCCCCCGGACCGGTGGCCAGGACCCGGGCAGTGTGAGTGCCACTGAAAATCAGCTCGCGTGCCGCCTTTGGCACGCGTGCCATAGGTTACCTACCCCTGATCTAGTGCCTTATCTACATTTGGAAATTAGACTGTTTCAGTCCGAGTAGCCTTGTCTGCATGAGGGCATGTTGGCATGATGACAGTAGAATACCTGGAACACATGCTGCTACATAGAGAAGTGCTTTCAATGGTGCAGAGACATTCACACCCTTACTAAGGCTGCAGTTTCTATGAGCAAGCCTAAGCATTATGTCAACTACCACCATATCCCGCTGAACCACTGCAGCGCCAGGGTAGATAGCAAGCACTTATGTAGTAGCTGCAATGATTCAATCAGCCCTAGATTTTAAGGTCAGATGGGACCATTAAATCATCTAGTTAGACATCTTGTATGTCATAGGCCACAGAACTGCATCCAGTTACCCTTTAGTGAGCCCAATCACTTTCATTTGACTTACCCATCTCTTCCAGGAAGGCATCCAGTCTTGAACTGTAGACTTCAAGAAATGGAGACTCCACCCTTTCCATTAGCAGTTTGTCCCAATAAGAACATAAGAGCAGCCACACTGGGTCAGACCAAAGGTCCATCTAGCCCAGTATCCTGTCTTCCGACAGGTGCCAATACCCTCTCAGTACAAATGCCTTGTTTCTAATGTGAATTTGTTTGGTTTTAACTTCCAGCCATTGCTTCTTGTAGTGCCTTTCTCTGCTACACTGAAGAGCCCTTTGGGAGCTGATATTTTTCTCCCTGTGAAGGTGCTTGTACATTGTAATCTGGCCAACTAGGGAGAATAAGTGAGTACATTTGATTTTGCACTATACAGGGCAGTGGCCTGGAAGTCAGGAGACCTGGGTTTTGTTCCCAGGTGTGCTGCTGAGTGACCCTTGTCAAGTTTCTGGCCTGGAGCCTATCTGTGCATCTGTTTTCCCTCCCACTTTTGTCTATCATTTCTGTTAAGTCTGTAAACTCTTTGGGGCTTTTTGTACAGCACCTAGCACAATGCTATTATCTTCATCCCTCCCACCCCCATCCTAGGATGGGCCTTTTAGATGCTACTATAATACAAATAAACGGTAATAGTAGTGATTTCAGGGAGTTACATGCTTTTGTTAAATAATTTCCAAATTTCTTTTTCCAAAATGTAAGCAAATCCAACCCTCTCAGTAAAAGCCATTTGGACCCCTCGCCCCTCCATCTCATTATAAATGCCACTTAATCATGAGCCCTATATTCCAGGCCATGATATCATTAAATACCCAATCCCACCTCATAATTAGATTTCAGAAACATTGCTAGGCTTGTGGAGAGTAAGGCTGTCCTTACCAAAACACTCCATCAGCGTCTCATGCCTTAACAAGATTCCTGTCTTATTTTATCAATCCAATGTGAATTAAGATGATTAGGTGTTAACCCACTAGACTATTTTCTCCTGCCATCCTTACACTCTATAAATATATATCTTGACTCTGGAATGTTAGATGCCACACACGCTGCTGGAGGCTTTTGGGTTTCCTCGTTCAGTACATTATATTTTTAAAAATCCCTGTAGCTTAAAATCTCCCATGCTGATAATAGACACATCACTTTCCTGTCTGGGAATTAGAAGCTGGTTATTTCCAGAGCCTACCTCATTCCTCTCCCATGGCAGATGCTTCCTTTCCATGGAACTGATTGTGTAACCCTTACTTGTGTTGGTGAGCATTAACTCACACGCATAGGCCCATGGGCTTCAAAGGATTTACTCCCATGAGTAAGTGCTCATGAATGTTAGTAAGGGTTACACAATCAGCCCCAATGTCCATTTATGAAAAATGGATTCTTTTGGAGGGACAGTAAATGGTCTTGGGTAAACAACTACAGTGATTAATTAGTTAACTTCTACTAATGTGGTTAAAATATCTCATTGCAGCAAAGACAATTCACAGACAAGAGCTACTGTAGATGCTAATTTATAAAATAAAGACCAGATCTGGATGAATAAACAGAAAGATATTTCATCTTTCTAATCTGGTTAACCTTTGACTGTAAATGAGGAAAGATTAATTAATCTTATGACTGGAAAATTGCTAATATAGTTCCTATTTTTAAGAAAAGGGAAAAAAAGTGATCCTGGAAACTACAGGCCTGTTAGTTTAACTTTAATTGTGTGCAAGGTCTTGGAACAAATTTTGAAAGAAAAAGTAGTTAAGGCCAGAGAGATGAATGGTAATTGGCATAGGCGCTGACTTCCCCTCTTTCCCCTGGGTGCTCAACCCCCACTGCTTCCGGCCCCGCCCCCACTCCACCCCTTCCATGAGGCCCCGCCCCTGCCCCGCCCCCATTCCAACCCCTTCCCCAAAGTCCCCACCCCAACTCCACCCCCTCCCTGACCCTATTCCAACTCCTTCCCCAAATCCCGTCCCCGGCCCTTCTCTTCCCCGCCTACTCCCCTGAGCGTGCCACAGCAGCTGCCTTTGAGAGAGCCTGGCTGGGAGACAGTGGTGGCCTGCTCCCTGTCCCGGCTCGGCTGCTGGAGACAGCGGCCAAACATGTCGGGGAGGATGGGGGGCTTCAGCTCGCTCGGTCCCAGTCCCCGGCAGCCGGACCTGGGGGGCCCAACACACCTCCCCAGCCAGGCTCTCTCACAGGCTGCTGCTGCGCTGCACAGAGCAGCATCCCAGTGGCCGGCCATCATGAGAAGTGGCTCTGGTCCACAGTTGCCAACTTTTATGCGATAAATAAGCACCCTGACTTTCACAATAAGCCAAAAATCAAGCTAATCCCATTTCAAAACAAGGCCAAAACAAGCCAATCCTAAGAACCCCAATACTCTATGTGACTAGATCTCCCCGGTGTGTAGTCTGGGACTGTGGTGGGCCCGCTGTACACCCCTGACTTTTTCCCCCCCCTTGCCCCTGCTTGCCTTTTGCCCCTGCTTGCCGGGAGCCGATCAAAAAAAAGAAGCAACAAGCCCAGGGGTGAAAGTAACTTACAGGACTTACTGGTACTGCCAGAGTCCTGAGGGGGGGCATGGCCTCATCCGGAAGAGGCGGGGCCTCTCAAGATTTAAAGGCCCTGGGGCACCGGCTGTGGCTGGGAGCCCCAGGGCCTTTAAATCAACCCGGGGCTCCCAGCTGCAGAGGTGGCTGGGAGCCCCTGGGGCTCAGGGGCAAATTAAAGGGCCTTGGGCTCCGACTGCCGCGGAGCTCGGGGCCCTTTAAATCCCTCTCCCCCCCACCCTCAGCTCCGGCAGCCAGAGATGCGGGGGGGATTTAAAGGGCTCTGGGCTCCCCACAGTGGCGGGGAGCTCCAAGCCCTTTAAATCCTGGCCCCAGCCCAGCCGCCGGAGCTGCGGGTGGGATTCAAAGGGCTCTGGGCTCCCCGCAGCCACGGGAGCCCAGAGCCCTTTAAATCCCCGCCGCGGAAGCTGGTGCGGTCCGGCACGGCGTACTGGCTCTTGCCGGTTCACCGGACCGGACTGTACCAGCTTACTTTCACCTCTGAACAAGCCAAACCAGCAATAAATTGCAAGCCAAAAACTAGCCAACAAGCAACTCACAAACCAATTAAGCCAAAAACAAGCCCAATTTCTGCGTTTTTTCCGCGGGTTTGGTATGTCTGCTCTGGTCTCGCCCCTTCCGCTCCCTTACCCCGGCCTAGCTGCTGGAGGTGGGGCATTTGACCCCACAAGCCCCCCACCACTTGTTGCCTGTGCTTTTCAATGTATGTTGTAGTCTACCATGTAGATGTCTGTCTGCCTTTTCATCTTTCACAGAGATGGAGGATCATGTCATTGCAATTAGGAGAAACTGTTTTTAGCTTGTTTGATTTGGGGCCAGCTTTTACAAATGTTGGGATGGAAAAGAATAAAGTTTTGCATCTATGATCTTTGAACAATTTGGTTACAAAGCAGAAGCCTTTCTCAGGTGCGGGCCTGCCAGTAGATATTTACGGATGTCGCTATCAGAGAATGCACTTTAGGTTTAGGATTTGTTTAAAATGATTCTTTGTTATTTGAATGAGAGGCACAAAGTTTTAATGATATTTTGCACTTAGTTAATACCTTTCAAATGAGGCTCTTACGGTGTTTTATAAATATGAATTAATTAAGCCATGGAACATTCTTCTGAGAGGATGATGATAATAATAATAATTAACAATTAATAATACCTATTTTAAAGATTTAATTGCCTAAAATCACGAGTTGAGCCAGCAGCAAAGGCAGGATTAGAACCTAGGAATCTGGGCTCCCAATTTCTTGTAAAAACAGTACCCCAGCAATAGAACTTTGCAGAGCACATATGACATGAAAACAGAGCCCTTCTGGATTTTTTATTGTTCACTTACATTTGAAAAACTAACTAATGCAATGCAAGGAGGGGCCGAGTCCTATGAATACTTAGATACGTGAGTAACTTTATCCACATGAATTAGTCCCATTGAAGGCAACAGGACTACTCACTTAAAGTTCCTCATGTGCCTAAGTATGTACAGGAACCAGTCTTAGAACAGAGCTTTGAAAAATTGTTCTAATAGTAACACTTACACAACCTATCTAATAGATAAGTTGTGATTCTTTGTCTGGGGTTTTGCTCCCTTGAAAATCCCACCCTTCATCAATTATCATTGTTCATATTTAGCATACTGAGATGCTCAGATGAGGGCACTTGCTAAGTGCTGACTTATTAATATGAATAGGCAATATTTCAATTCATGAAGTTTTTCTTTCTAGGACAGGGGTGAGGTTCAAGCATTTGTTATGGAACATTAATTTGAAACTGTATAGACTGCCCTAAATGGAAAATGCTACTAGCTAGGATACAACCTTATTTGTATCCTAAAAAACAATTGAACGATAAAATCACTTTTGATCCCGTCTCTACTCTAGTTTGGTTCTAATCCCATTATTTGTACATTGTTTGCCAATAATTAGCAAAACTTTGTCTTGTGATTATAAAGAAACAGTGAAGAACTATAGATCATGTAAACGTCAGGTGACTTGTATGAGGTCCTAAATGGACTAAAATGCAGCAAATCCAAAAACAACAAAACTCCTCCACCCACTACTTGGGAAACCAGCCATACCCAAAGCATTATAATTATAAACAGAACTGAGTATTAATAACAAGTATCCAGGCATCCTCTAGGTCTGGCTGCATTTAAGATGGCATATTTTGAACGGTTCCAGTCAAGACATCTTGGGCCAGATTCTGCCACCTTTACTCATGTTGGGTAGCACCTTATTCCATGAGTAGCTCCATTGAGTTCAATGGGGCTACTTGCAGAGAAAGGTACAACTCAGCAGGAACATGGCGGAGGGGCGGGGAACCTGTCTCCTTACTGGTAATATTACTTTGCTCATTGATAGCACCTTCCACTGATCAATTATATTTCACAACACCCGTGTCAGATATGATCATCCTCATTTTACAACCGGGGAAGCTGGGACACTGACAATTGATGTGACCTGCCATAAGGGCTCATCCTGCAAAGTGCTGGACACCATCAATTGCCACTGAAGCCAATGGGCGTTGAAGGCGCTCTGCACCTACCAGAAATAGTCCAATTAGGAGCCCATGGATAGAAATCTAGCAGCCTGACTCCCAGTCCTCTGTTCTGGTCACTTGGCAACACGCTTTCCCTTTCGTAATGCTATAATGCTATGCTATCTCTATGCTTTAATGTGATGCTCTTCAAAAGTCCCAGGGTTTTGTAATATACCAGAATCCGTCTCAGTGGTGTCTTCCTTACTGGTAATCTTTCATCATGTGTGCTCTTGGGGCTCGACTAAAAGGACTGTTGAGTAATGGCAAACAGTGCTGTTTTCCTCAGACTGGCACTTTACTAGCAAATGCAATGGTGAGTCGCATCCAGCAATATATTCTAATCTAAAGCACACAAAAAATCAGCACACAAGACAGACTGTCACTCCCACAGGGTGGGAACTGTTGTCTCCTACTTTGATGGTACAGATTTCAGTATGATATGGTATTAATTATGCTCTTTGTAGCCAAAGTGATAACAACCAGGTAAAATCACAAAAAAGATAGACGTCCTAAATGCATCTAACGCGCCTACTGCTGCAGTAGATCCCACTTCCTGGCTATCTGAGCATTTAGCACATTGCTCATGGCTGTCTGATAAAGTAAGAGAGCAGTAGATAATTGATCTTTTTATATATCTCAGCAATGCACCTTGGGACTTTTAATGGTGCCAGAGCCGAAAACATTGTGTTGCCAATACATTCATTCACCAGGTCTGTTCCTTCCAACTTCCTGAACAGCAAAAGAGGATGCAAAAACTAAAAAAAGAGTGAAAAACGCTACTTTGTTAAAAGCTTCCAAGTTATTTTGGAATAACCCGGCAGAAACAAAGGATAAAATAAAAAATTAGTTAGCAGGCCCGTGGACGTGCACACACAAACACACACAACACAAGCCGCTCTCTCCATGTAGTTGCTTTAGTGGGGGTGGTTGATATGGATGCCCAGGAAGTTTCACTGCAACATGTCCAACACTCCTTAGGCCTAGTCTACACTACTGAGTTAGGCAGACATACGGCAGTTTATGTAGACCTAACTACGGAAGTGTCTACACTAAAAATTTGCTGCCACTGACATAACTGCCCTCTTATGGCCTTTACTAGAGGCGTAGAGTCAATGTTGATGTAGTTAGGTCGACGCAGTGTCCGTGTAGACACTGCGTTGCTTACATCGACTTTTACTGGCTTTCAGAAGCCTTCTCACAATGCCACACACTGACAGTACAATCCATACATGTGCTCCTGGTGAGGATGCACACCGCCGACACAAGGAGCAAAGTGTAGACATGCACAAGTGACATAACTACTGCAGCAGCTGTATGCTGACGTAAGTTAGGTCGTCTTAGTGTTGTAGTGTAGACATGCCCTGAGAGCTGAGAAAGAGAAAGGGCTATTGTTAGGTATGATGCACAGCAAGGGTGCCCCACTGCTGCTCCCACTGGCTGAACTACACTATCAGTAGAGAAGAGCTGGACGATTTTTAGAAAGAGTAGAGATGGCCCTGTGATGAGCGACACAACAGAAGTGCAAAGCACTGTGATTAATAACATCAAATGAGAATCAACCCAACTTTTACCCAAAGCCTGAACTAAACTTGAACTAAAATTTTCTTCTGAGCTTCACTTTGTACATGAGCCTTCGGTTTGTTTGGAAGGTTAATGTGCGTTTTGATTTTGACCAGAACCAGGGCTACCGAAATAAACTTGAGAAATGGCCTCATTGTGATTTTTCGAAGTCAGCCAGGATGAGGAATGACTGGAAGTGTTGTGAGAGAGCCTGTTCTCATGAGATTTCCATTCAGATATCTAGCCCAAGAGGTTTCTCACTGTGAATTTACAGAACACTTTTCAGCACCCATTGATGTAATCTCCTTGCTTCCTGTAACGGAAAGAAAAGGTCTTTCTGCATTGTTGCTATGCAAATTACAGTAAAGAGGGCAATATAAACTCACCTTTTAAGACTTCCATTTGAACTGCTAACACTTGAAGGACAGGCCTTTTAGGCTTCAAAGCTGAGGTATTACAGTTTGTTTGTTGGTCTAGGAAAAGCTATCCCATTACCTACCCTTTCAGGACAATGCAATAAGCACAGGAGGTGCAGTTGTTGTTTTTTAAACCCACAAAAGCCAGGAAATACATGGTTAAAGTTCATACTCTATCCCCAATGCACCATGTTTTCTTTATGCAATTACTGGGGGTCTCCAATCAGTGAGGGGATCTCACAGGCCACGTTTGCTGCAGCACTGACACAATGGATTTAAGGCTGGAGTTTCCAGCTTTAACTTGAGAGAGTCTTTGTGTTTGTGGATTCAAGTCAGACAGGTAATGTTACCTGGACATAATTGCAGTTTGTTTTTACTTTATATTGTGCTCTAAAAAGGGTTCTGGGGAGGAGAGAAGCCTGGGAAAAACAAACGGTTTTGGAGACCAAGACAGCTTCAAAAGCAATGTTAGGCCACCTCACAGACCAAACAACATAAGCCCTAAAGGTCATCTCCCTTTCTTGCTGCCCTGACTATGTTATTTCCCTCTGAATCCCTCCCTGGCTTCCACATTCTGTTGAAGCTTCTATGCACTTTCATGCACAGTTCTGTCCCTGGCTTCATCTCTGTTCTTCCTACTCTAGTTCTTGTTGCCCATCCTTCTCCTACTAGTCCTTCCATTTGAACACCCTGGGCCTGATTCTGCTCTTACTCTCAGCAGGGCCGGCTCTAGGCACCAGCAAACCAAGCAGGTGCTTGGGGCGGCACATTTTCATGGGCAGCATTCTGGCCTCTTTTTTTTTGGTTGTTGTTGTTGTTGCTTCAGGCGGCAAAAGCCTAGAGCCAGCCCTGGCAGCAGCAGCGCCGCACCTTGTGGCTGGGCCGGGCAGGCTCCGAGTGGGGGACACTTAGGCTGGGGGCCGCCCTGCTGGGCACACGGAGCTGCCTGCAGGTGCCACAGGGTGGCTGCCCCCCCCCCCAGCACTGCAGCCAGGGCTGGGCAAAGTGGCCCGAGCTGCCCAGGGACTGTGGCAGGGCAGCCAGAAGCAGCAGTGGGGCCATAGAGGGCGGGGTGCTGCCATGCGGGGCCCGCGTCCCGCTCTCCGGGGCTCCGCTCCGTCTGGTGATACCCTGCCCTGGCTCCTCAGCTCCCTGCCAGGGCTGTCCCCTGGCTCTGCCCTCCTGGTCCCGACCAGTCCTGGAGGCGGGAGCCCTGGCTGGAGGGACCCTGGGCTGAGGCACGGCCCGGGAGCCCCGCTGCTTTAATACTTTCTAAGGGAATTAAAGGCACTTAAGAAGCAGCCCTTTCAGACTCATTTAAAAATTAATAAATACCATAATAATGTGGGCTGTGAGGCATGAATCACTCACCCACAAAAGTGGGTAATATGAAATTAACCTCCTGGTTAATAATGTTATGTACTCTCCATTATTGGAGTTTCCCAGTGTGGATCACTAGAAAATACTGAGCTATGTCTCAAGGGTGCATGACATTCTTGTAACAATGGGAGGGAGGAATCCAACAACTAGAATCTAAATCAAACTACCATCATACTGTGCGTCTTTTGAAAAACTAGGGCAAGTGTATTGGGAAGAATGGAGCACAAGTTACTTACTATGGGCCATATCCTCAGCTGGTATAAATCATTTGGAAGTCAATTAAATTGGCCAGGGTATGTCTACATGACAAAAAAAACTCCAAAGCCATGGCAGTCTTGGGCTGCCCAGGTCTACAGTCTTGGGCTCACAGGGCTTGTGCTACAATGCTAAAAGTAGCAGTGTGCATGTTCCCACGCCGGTTGGCGCTCAAGCTTTGAGACACCTTCCACTCCCGCCAGGTTTCAGAGTCCAAGCTCCAGCCCGAGTGGGAACGTCTACACTGCCATATTTAGTGCTGTAGCATGAGCCCTGTGAGTCCAAATATGTAGACCAGGGCTCTGAGATTCACTACTGCAGCTGGTTTTTTTGCAGTGTAGATGGATCCCAGTTTAGCTGGTCTTGTATTAGTATGTTTGAAGGACTTGTCCTCTTTGAACTACATCAGTGTAGTTATTTGATGTATTGGTAAATTAAGCTGCATGGGTGTAAGCCCCATGTTGCACTGGTGCAGTGTGTTGGGGTTTGCACAGGTGTAATGTTAGCAATTATAGTTACACTAGTAAACATTTCTTTAACATAGACAAGTCTTAACTAAACCATTCAGCCAGTATGTTGGTTTGAAAAGAAGCATGATAATAATTTCCAGATTCCTAAACAAAAAGAGGTCTTGGACCTTGTGTTTGGGGAACTGATTGGGTTTCTGTAATTGTTTTGAGACTTTATCAATGACGCTCAGCACAAATTGTTTGGACTTTATCTTTAGCAAACGCAGTCACAGCCAGCTACAACTCATTGCCTGTGTGTTATCAGCTGATTAACAGCAAGCACGTAGAAATAACAAACCCTCAGTCCAAGAATCAAGGCAGGAGAGAATGAGTTAACCACTCACTGAGCTGATGATGCTGTGATGTTATGTAGAGACTGACACAATCCAGTCTAAAGACTTGTATATAAAGTAAAATCATTAAAAGGGTATTTGCTTCCTTGAAGATGAAATAGCCATGTCCAAGACTTTATTCCATAGGCCTGCAAAGATACATCTGTTGATACATATGGAGAGCAGTGCTGGCTTAACTAACCAGCTGTACAGGAAATATATTTAGAGCTTTTTTTCTGAGAAAACTTGTGCCATGTGTAAGGCTGATTATAATTTACAAAAGTCTAACACGCTCTATTCTGGAGCTCTCACTATGGGTGCAATGTTCTGGGAAGCCAGTCTACTGGGGGTTGTGCAAGTCCAAACGCTGAAGAAAGAAAGAAAGAAAGAAAGAAAAAGAAAGACTCACATTTAGTTGATTTGTAAGTTCTTGGAACAGATTTTAGAAAACCTAGAGAGCCAAATCCTCCCCTGGCTAGTCTAGCAGTGGGGAACAGAGCGTGGCTGCTGTCACAGGAATCTTGCCAATATGGGGCAGGATTCCTCACTGTGGGGCATTCCTTGGAGCAGCAATGTGTGCTCTCACCATTGGCAGGTGAGTGCCTGATGCTGTTGGCAGCAGATGTGCTAGTTGGCTAGTGGAGGAACTAAAGAGGCCTCCTGAAATTGGCAGCCATACCCGCTTGGCAACATGGCATGTGGACACATGTACTAACTGGCCAGATTTTCCAGGCATACTGCGAATGGAGCGTTTATACCCGAAATACCATGACCAGTATTTACAGGCCCCGGACAAGACTTGGAAGCAAGACTCTTTGGTCCTCGTTTTCCTCCCCAAGTCCTGACCACCATAATCAATGGCCCTCAGCCCTGCCCCTTCAACCGTCCATGCTCTCTCCCCTGGTTTTCTTGTAACCCCTCCTTTCATTCCCCCTCTCTCGTGTTTTTCTTTTCCCATCCCCTCTCTCTGTTTTTCTGTCATCCTTCTTTCATCCTCTATTTTTGTCACTTGGACAAGAACAGGGCCTCAGGATGGCCAAGGATGGCCCAGAGCTTATCCTGACTTCTCCTCACTGGCTTTCACCACCCTACTGACTGCCCTCTGCCCCAGTGAGACTCACTACTTTGCTATATTGCACAGAGCAACTGCTGGACCCAGACTGCTCTCAAACCCAGGCCTGGGACAACTGCTTCTGCGGTTCACTGTCCCCTCTGTCGTCCCCCTGTCCCCTGCCCTCCAGTAGCTGTGCTCAAGCTGCCACTGAGTATAAAGAGCTGCTCAGATCTCCACATCATTGCTTGCAATATGTGCTCAGATGCTTGAAAATTAAGATATTTCTGTTAGCTGATGCTGTCCTTTTCCATCTGGCAAACCCTATCTTCCCCTCAGTGCTACCAATGAAACGCAAACCAGGGTGGGTCTGTTTGCTTATCCGTATCCTTTGTTTACTAGTATCATGTCAGATCTACAGCTCTAGGAAAGGGTTTGTTAGTTCACATTTGATCCTTCTGCTGGCTTTGCAGAGGCAAAACACAAAGAGCTTTAGCTCTACAGAAATAATAGTTGTTGTTTATATTTAGTTTTAGTTGCTTGGTGATGGCTTGGTGGATTTATAAAAAAAATAAAGATTAGATTTGGAGATTTCCTACCAGATTAAAGTTTTGTAGTTCAGCTTAGTCGAGGTCAGGATTTAAATTTTAAAGAGACTTTTTGTGGATGACACTAAGCAACACAGATTGTGTTTAGTCAACCTCGGATCTGGAAAGCAAGAGAAAAATGAAGAGTCTTGTCTATGTCCAGTAGCTTCAATAAAGAATCACCAGTATTTTCATTATAGCTGCCAAATCCTGTCTCTTCTTTACAGTGAGAGACACTATGGTGAAGTCTACACTAGACTTCTTCCCTAAAAATTCTCATTGTTGTTACTAGTGTGGTGTAGCCTACAGCTGGTTTTTCAACTGCTGTATCACCCAGCCCTTACATGGGCAAATACTTACAACGTTGTGGTTAAAACCACAGTGGCTGCCACAGACCATCTCCACTAGTACAACCACCTGTAGCAAAGGTGGAAAGTTTTAAGAAAAACATTGAGCATAGGCAAAATACTTTATTCACTAGTGTATTGCTGCAGAGTTACACCAGAGTAACTGCACTGAAAACACTGGAGTTCTACTGGTGCCATGCTGAAGTATGGCTTGGCAATGGTGAATCAGGCCTAAGCCCTTGTCCCTTTGACCTGGGAGACAGAAACACACACGTGACTGCCTCCGCTGATGGTTCCCCTGCAATGAATTGCTCTTGATTAACATTTTAGGCCCTAATCTGAATCAGAGTCCGCTAGCACATACCCCTGCATCTGTACAATGTCCCACTGAATTAGTGGGTCTCTGCTTCGGGCTCAGGGGTCTACACTAATTAGCCCGGCAAATGACATCCTTGGGCAGCTCTTCACAGCTGGAGCAGGGCTTGAGTCACACTTTATTCAACAACAAGCTGTATTCTTATTACAGCTAATCTGAATATCCCCCCCCCCCCCCCCCCCACCCCCATGTGAAATTTTGACTTTCCAGTGAAATATCAAAACCTGGACATTTTCAGCTGAAAACTAAACGTTTCAATTCAGAAATGGCTTCTTGTGGGAATTGTAGCTAGGATGTTTTGTGTGCCCATTCTCCTCTATAAACCAGTCTCCCTGGCCAGATTGCCTCTTTCATATCTCTCATGGTGTACCATGGTCTCCCTTCTTGCTGAGCTGCCTCTTAGGAGTCCCTGACCATCGTCAATCCTGGGAGATGAGGTCTAGCTGGGGAATGTGGCTTATTAAGTACCAGAAGTATAACTCCCCTGAGGCACCGCCGGGACATCTCCTAATAATATTTTTTTGGTTTTCAGTCTTCAGCCAAAACCCCCAAACTTTTCATTTGCTGGGTGTTCGGTTTTTCGACGAGAAGTCAGTCTGTTCTGCAGGCTGCAGACATTTTTTATTGTATTTAATTGAAAACGCAGTGTTGGATTGAAAAAGATTTTTAATGGACAATTTTCAAACAAACCAAATTCTTATGCCTTTTTCTTGAACAAACACTGCGGAAAATCCCACTGTGTGTCTTGATCCACTATGTTTCTCTGAGAGTCCCATCCAGACTCAAAAGTCATAGAACACCTGGGAATGTCTAGTGAACTTCTACTGCTCTGTTTTTGGCACAGGAACTGATATTTTTCTCTCCTTCTCAGCCAGGCGTGTAGCTAATATTTTAATATTTGGTCTCCTCTCGCCATTACAGTTGGTGTTTCCACCTCCTTTTCAAACAGATCTGGGGGATCTTTAAAAAGAATAAAGGAAATATTTCTTAAACAAAAGGAAGTATTTCTTCACACAACACACAGTCAACCTGTGGAACTCCTTGCCAGAGGATGTTGTGAAGGACAAGACAGGGTTCAAAAAAGAACCAGATAAATTCATGGAGGATAGGTCCATCAATGACTATTAGCCAGGATGGGCAGGAATGGTGTCCCTAGCCTCTGTTTGCCAGAAGCTGGGAATGAGTGACAGGGGATGGATCACTTGATGATTACCTGTTCTGTTCATTCCCTCTGGGGCACCTAATACTGGCCACTGTCGGAAGAGAGGATATTGGGCTAGATGGACCCTTGGTCTGACCCAGTAGGGCCATTCTTATGTTCTTATGTTATCTTGCCCCTGGGGGAACTATTCTTGAAAACACATGCCATTTGGTGCATTCCAAGGCTTGCACATTTACTCTTCAGAAGTATCTTTGTGAGCAAGGGCTGACAATCATTCTGAGCAGGGATGGTTTAGCAATATACAGCGAGAGGGTATGAATGCCACTCAATCAGTTAAATCCCTGCTATGTCGCTTGCAGTTTCAACACATTGAAACTGTTTTTATCAGTGAAAATGTGATCTGTCAACAAATCCACTCTTATTATTTTACAGATTTTTTTTTAATCCCCTCCAGCCTGGTTAAATAAAAATCTGCTACACTGGCTTACAGAAAAATCTGAGAGACACATTAACGTCTCCCACTGACCTTTTCACAACCACAAAAACAAGAAAAGTAACCGAGAAAGAGAAATCACAGCACAACAACAACTCGAGCTCCTTACGGCCCCTGGGTGGCAGTGCTTGGCATAACAGACATTCGATCTGGAGTAAATCTGGCTCAGGAGGGAGGAAACTGATGACTCTTCACCCTGGCATCTATAATGTCAGTATGAGGATGCACTAGGGAGTAGCCCTTGCTCTTCAGAACACACATGCAGCTCCTGGCATAGGATCGAAACATCCATTGGAACAAACCAAAAATAGGAACAGGTGCAAATGTATGCTAGATACCATTGGCGTAATGCAACTGCTCCAGGGTGCTGTACAGGGGATTGTGGGAAAGGTGCAACAATCTACAGGCTGTGCAGTGCTCTGAAGGAGTGCTGTGTGTGGACATGGTGCAATGTGTGTGAACGAAACAGGAGGACAAGTACTCATACTCTCGGGTGTTGTGTAGGGCCAATTTGGTCACACCATTGCAAATGGCCACAGTGCCATTCTTCAGGGTAGGCCAGGCTTAACTCTGCTCCTTGTTCCAAAGAGCTCTGTAAGGGGCAACATTTTTTCATGTGTAATAGTAATTAGGAATGAAGTTTAAGGGTGAGGGAAGTTGAGTGGAGTGCTCAATGGTCTGCTAATGGATACTGCTGGGTCACTGATACATATTCCCACCAGGTATGTAATGACTGGAAGTTGCTACTATCTGATGGCTGTTCAGTGGTATAGTTCGTGATGACTGGGCTTTCCATAGAGGTTTAGGGGAGTTAAACACTCAACTCCCATTGAATTTCAGTGGGATTTGGGCATTTAATTCAATCCTAGTCTAAATATGTACATGATCTCAGTCCAGGTGCTCATTTGCATCACCAAAAACATCCTTATTCTTGGCACCTTCTTTAGTCCATCCCAGCACTGCAGAGAGACTAAAGTGCCTGAATATTCATGGAGAATGAACCCCTCACCCTGACATGATCCTTCCAGGTTAGCCCTGAGGCACTGGGGTGGAGTGGGGAAGATTACTTTCCTTCTGCCTGCTCTGTAGCCAATCTGTGGACTTCATGTTTCTAGTGGCATTTGTCCAGCTACTTTCTGCAGCACAGAAATGTAATAAAGTTAAGAAAGGGTGGAAATGGACTTTAAAGGGAATCGTTGTGACGATATTTGTTATATGCATGAAAGTTTGTGGTTTGGCAAACCTTGCTGACATGCTATTGCACAACTGTGAATGTCAGAGTTTAGGCTTGTGGAATACCATGAAACCAGCCAGTATGCAGACCTTACTGTTTAGGTGGTCCCTGTTGAAATAAGTCTTGAGAAATCAAAGCTGTTTCTAATGCCAAAGAATAACCGTCTCCACTTCATTCAAGAAATGCTACTACAAATCTGTCCTCAGTTATCAGGATATCAAGTAGGCCATACTCACACAATGGAGGACACTACCCTGGCAAGCAGTGAACAAGATTTGGGGGTCGAGGTGGATAATCAGCTAAACATGAGCTCTTGGTGCAACTCTGTGGCCAAAAAGGCTAATGCAATCCTTGAATTCATAAACAGGAGAATTTCGAGTAGGAGCAGAGAGGTTATTTTACCTCTCTATTTAGCACTGGTGCGACCGCTGCTGGTATAGTGTGTCAAGTTCTGATGTCCTCAATTCAAGAAGAATGTTAATACCTTGGAGAGGGTTCAAAGAAGAGGATTAGAAAACATGCCTTATGGTGATAGACTCAAGGAGTTCAATTTATTCATCTTAACAAAGAGGAGGCTATGGGGTGACTTGATTACAGATCATAAGTGTCTACATGGAAAACAAATATTTAATAATGGGCTCTTCAGTCTACCAGGGAAAGTATAACATGATCTAATGGCTGGAAGTTGAAGCTAGACAAATTCACACTGGAAATAAGACATAAACTTTTAACAGTGAGGATAATTCCATTGGAGCAATTTACCAAGGGACATGGTGAATTCTTCATAACTGACAATTATTAAATCAAGCTTGGATGTTTTTCTAAAAGATCTGCTCTAGGAATTATTTTGAGGAAGTTCTACAGCCTGTGTTATACTGAAGGTCAGACTAGATGATCCCAATGGTCCTTTCTGGCCTTGTAATCTATGAACCTCTGAACAGATGCATGTGGGTATGCCTGAATTTCCCATAGACTCATGGGTATATCTGTCAGCAATCTATGCTGCAGTAACATATTCTGAATTTCCACCTCTGTGAAGTTATCTCTGTCTCTATGGGTTCCATCACTGTAGTATCTGAGTGTGTTTAGTGCATTGATCCTCACAACACCCATGTGAGATAGAAAAGTACTATCAACCCTATTTTACAGATAAGGAACTGAGGCAGAGAGAGGCTAAATGACTTGCCCCAGCTCAAACTGCAAGGGTGTGGTGGGGCTGAAATTGAATGCAGGTGTCCAATATCCTAGCCTAATGCTACTGGACCATCCTTTCTCTCCTTCTTCTCCCAGCATTAGCCTATTGGTGTTCCAGTATACTACATACTCTTTCCAGAAAGACTAGCTCTTGTTCCTTCACGTATGATGTATCCAACACTGCAGTGACTGTCTCTGTTTTGAGGTGGCCAAAGTAATCCTTCCTGAGGGTTTTTCTGAATGTAGACATTTTTAAAGTTCCTTCAATTTTTTTCTAGACTGTTTGTCTAGAAAACATCAATTTGTTCCTCTTCTGGTGATGTTTGTTTAATTTATTACACTTTGATGATACTTTTTTACATTCATGATCAAGATCATTATGTATTTATCTATTCAATGGGATTTGTGTCTAGTCAATGGGATTTTCTATGTTATTCTCATTTCAGAGGAAACCCTGCAAAACTGACATTCTTAAAAAACAACAAAGATGTACGAGAAACGGAAGCGCTTTGGTTTTCTTTCAGTAAGTAAGATCACGGTTTTCAGAGAGCAGCTCAATTGAAGAAAATAGAAACCCATAGAGACTGTCGTCATCTGGTGGAAATGTATCGTACGGATGAAATGTACCCTAGTGTAGAAGGCATGAAAAAATCCCTCATCACCACTTAAGCCCCAAGGCACAGGACAACCAAACAGAGGAGGTCTTCACCACCCTGTGCAAACCATAAGGGATGTCGTTGCTCTTCCTAGTGATTTTGGAACTGTGCTGCAAGTGTAAAAGTGAAGAGCCACACAAGGCAGCTCAACAACTCAGATTTGGAAGCAAAAGAAAGACTCACCACAAGGTGGGGCCATTACCAGGACCCCAGTTATACTACTCATACTCTGATGGTATCCGTGAAGCTATAGTTTCCAGAAATAGTGAACACATGTGCATGTGAAGTTAGAAGGGAAGTTACAAGTAGGACAGACATTTTGTTTCCCTCCAGCAAAGCCTGGGAAGCTGTTGAACGAGACTGTGTACCAAAGCCACAGAAGGTCTGCATCCAAAAACCTTCTGCTAGGACATACTTAACCCCTGAAGAATTGTGTTTACACAGATATGAGGTAAGAGTATAGGGTAGCTAGTGGTCACTAGTAGTCTGAGGACCTGATTGTGCCAGACCCTTTTGTAAATGCATGGGGACTGGGAGGGTTAGGAGATTGGAATGGCTGCTGCCTGGCTTGTGTGGAGGAAATGTTCTATCTATGCTTCACCCAATACATCTCCTTAGCTTCTAGGGCCAAGCATGGGGAGCTGGATTCAAGCCTAAATGCATAACTCACTGACGATATCCCAGTTGTACTTGTTAACTGATAAATCTGCAGTGAAATAGGGGCTTAAAGTTTTGGGATGTAAACTACATAATGCCTGTATTATATTGTATTGAATTTCAAATCTGGATGGCTTCATGGC
>NW_020664409.1:92320737-92323403 GCF_002925995.2 Terrapene triunguis
GGCCCTGCCCCTCTGCATCAGGTGCACCAGGTGTGGGGCAGGCAGGAGCCAAGTGTGGAGGGGCTCAGTGTGGGGGAATCCAGATGTGGGGTGAGAGGACTCTATGTGGGACAATCTGAGTGCAGGCAGCTCAGTGGGGGAATCTAGGTGTGGTGGGATCTGGATGCACAGAGGTTCGTTGGTGGGGGGTTCCAGGTGCAGGGGCTATGGGACTCTGCAGGGGCTTCCAGGTGAAAGTGGTTGGGGCTCAGCGGAGGGGTCTGGGTGTGGGGGTCTCATCAGGGAGGTCTGGGTTCTGGGGGAGTGGGGCTTGGTGGGGTGGGGATTTGGGTGCAGCTAATTGGGGGTCAGTGGCATGGGCATCTGGATGTGGGGGCTCAGGGTGGTGCAGGGGGGTGGGGATCATCAGAGTGGTGTTTTGAGTACAGGGAGCTCATTGGAGGGTGGTCTGGGCACAGGCGTGGGGGTCCGGAGACAGGGCATCTGAGTGCAGGGGGCTCCAGATGCAGGGGTTGAGGTTCAGTGGGGTGAGGTTTGTGTATGTAGGAGTTAGGGGGATTCTGGGTGCATGGGGTGACGCTTGGCGGGGGTATCTGGGTATGGAAGGTCTGAATACACAGGGGTTGGGTGGATTTGGGAGCAGCTCCCTGTACAGTGACCCCTCTCCCCTCAGCTGAGGAGCTATGCAGGCAGGAAGCAGAGGAGGATGCTGAGATTCCTGCAGTGGAGGAAGGCTTCTGGGGATGGGTCTGACACAGCCCCAACCACTTCTTGCAGGGGACGAGGAAGTCCAATCCTCTCCTGCCTCCAGTCTAGCCGGGACTAGCAGCTGATCCTGGATCAGGGTAGGAGCCACTGGCTGGGGTGTCCCCAGCCTTGTGGTGATTTACCTCCACACCAGTTGCTCCGGGTGCCTGAAATGATGTTCCTGCACTGCTAGGGAATGGTGTGTCACTGCTCTTGCAGCTTCCCTTTGCTTCCCTATGAGAAAGTCATTTTTCTGTAGGGAAGCAAAGAAATCTGCGGGGGACATGAATTCGGTGCATGTGCAGTGGCACAGAATTCCCCCAGGACTTATAAGAGGAGAGATTAATAAGACTGGGACTTTTCAGCTTGGAAAAGAGACAACTAAAGGGGGATATGATAGAGGTCTATAAAATCATGAGTAGTGTGGAGAACATAAATAAGGAAGTGTTATTTACTCCTTCTCACAACATAAGAACTTAGGGAATTAATAAAATTAATAGGCAGCAGGCTTAAAACAAACAAAAAGAAGTATTTCTTCACACAATGTACAGTCAACTGTGGAACTCTTTGCCAGAGAACAGGGGCACTGGAACAATTTGTATAGTGGGGGCGTGAGAGTCATTGAATCAAACTGTAAACCCAATAGATGATGGAAACCACTTAAAACCAGGGGGTGCTGCAGCACCCCCATCACTCCTAGTTCTAACACCTATGCCAGAGGATGTTGTGAAGGCCAAGATTATAATAAGGTTCAAAAAAGAACTAGATAAGTTCATGGAGGCTAGGTCCATCAATGGCTATTAGCCAGGATGGGCAGGGATGCAAACCCATGCTCTGAAGTGTCCCTAGCCTCTGTTTGCCAGAAGCTGGGAATGGGCAACAGGAGATGGATCACTTGATGATTATCTGTTCTGTTCATTCCCTCTGAAGCACCCTAAGGAGTTTTTATGGAGTCACCAGAAGGTGGAAAAATACAAGCATTTTATTTGGTACCCTCTCATTTGGGGAACCCCTTCCTTAAGCAAGCAGGATTTGGTGGGCAAGGGAGAGTAAATATCTTGGGATCTATTAATACAGTGAGAACATCATAAAAAAGCAAACCTTTCATGCAGGGCCTTGCATGTGTAACGGTCACTGGGGACCTGTAAAGCTATAGTACAGCTGGAACAGCACTGCTGTCAGTAGCGCATGAGCTTTGCCAGTAATAGAGTGCAGGACTTGTACCTGCATGTACCAAGATCTACTTCTTACAGCATAGGACAGTACCATACTTCCTAGCTTCTTTCACTTTACTTTGTTCTGTGCATCAGCATATTTTCACTTTAATCCTCACACTGGGCCCCAAACCACCTCAGCTACTTCCTCACTGTGGTCTTGGAGACGCCTAGTACAGGGGTTGACAACCTACGGCACGCATGCCGATTTTGAGTGGCACGCTGCTGCCTGCCGTGGTCCCGGCCCCCAGCCCCACTCAGCCCCCCCGCCCACCGCTCTCCCCTGCGGGGGCAGGAGGCAGAAGCTTGGTCCTGTGGCAGCCAAGCTTCCTCCCTCCCCCGCTTCTTCCCCCAGCGTGGTGCTTTCCTGCCCCTCCTCCTCTCCTTCCCTGCGCCGATCAGCTGATGGCCCTTGTGAGGGGGAGGGAGAGGAGTGGCAGCGTGCTCGCTGCTTCGTAGAGGAGGCAGAGAAGAGGTAGGGACGGGGCTTTGGGGAAGAGGGTGGAACAGGGCATATCCCTTCCAGCCCCCTGCCGTGAGCCGCTCAGGGCAGGGGGCTGGGAGCACCCCCACGAGCTGAGCACCCCAGCCCTCTGCCCTGAACCCCCCCGACACCCAGCCTTCTGCCCTGCACCTCCACACCCACCCTAGCCCTCTGCCCTGACCCCTGAACTCCCCCCCACACACCCAGCCTTCTGCCCTGCA
>NW_020664409.1:92323503-92406874 GCF_002925995.2 Terrapene triunguis
CCCCCCCCAGCCCTCTGCCCTGACCCCTGAACCCACCCCCAGGTCTGGGATCCCGGCTGTCGGCCCCTTGCCAGCCGGCGTCCTGGCTACAGGCCCTGCTCAGCCTGCTGCCGGCCTAGGTGAACAGAACCCCAGGCTGGAAGCAGGCTGAGCAGGCTGGCGGCGTAAGATCAGCATTTTAATTTAATTTTAAATGAAGCTTCTTAAACATTTTGAAAACCTTGTTTACTTTACATACAACAATAGCTTAGTTATATAATATAGACTTATAGAGAGAGACCTTCTAAAAAAAGTTAAAATGTATTACTGGCACGCAAAACCTTAAATTAGAGTGAATAAATGAAGACTCGGCACACCGCTTCTGAAAGGTTGCCTACCCCTGGCCTAGTATGTCAACATTGGAAAACCACACCTGGGATGCATTTAAAACTGACTATATTGTAACCAGCATTGTTGTAGCCATGTTGGTCCCAGGATATTAGAGAGATAAGGTGAGTGAGGTAGTATCTTTTATTGGACCAACTTCTGTTGGTGAAGGAGACAGGCTTTCGAGCTCTTGTAACCTGAAGAAGAGCTCTGTGTAACTTGAAAGCCTTTCTCTTTCATCAACAGAAGTTGGTCCAATAATAGATATTACCTCACCTGCCTTATCTCTTTTCTGTAAGCAGTGAACTATAAAAATATAAACAAGTTAAAACTTTCCTAGATTCCGACGCACACTACACAATATTTGTGTTGGGGTCTAACTGATTCCATGATCAAACACATTTTAAAAAAAGCTACATACTGTACAGGCTTCAGCATCTAACTGACCCCACATGTAGACAATGAAAATAGATGGCAACAATATAAAAGGCAGAAACACAGCAAAGTGGCAGTAGATGGCTTACTACTTTGAACAAATGAACATACAACGTTTTTACACCATGCACATATCTGATGTACTCTTCTCTCTTGTTCTCTGCAGCAGATGTATCATCTTCCCTGTTTCTTACATCCTGGGTCAGCACCCGTCACACTACATGCTGCTTCCCTAGAAGTCTGAGGCAAGACTGCAATGATCCTTTCCTGTACCCAGCTCACTGAGAAACTTCCATCTCTTACTCAAGGATTTATTATGCCATGTGCAATTCAACAAAATCCAACAATATATGCATTCAGGCCTGCAACGTGCACGTGCAATGCAAACGTGAGTCTTTGCCCCAGCAACAGCATTCGTCAAGTGTAGGCTCGCCATAAAATGTATCTGACCATTGTGGGTTCCCCAGAAACTCTTCCTAGCAAGTGTAGCTTCCCAGAAAATCAATTTGATGACAATATCTTCAAAGAAATTGAATTTGCTGTACAATCGTGATGACACATGAAGCAAACATTATCTGGGGTCTCACGGACACGCAAGGCCCTTTTGGTGCATTATTTTGAAAAACAAAACCCACTTAAAATAAGATGATAAACCAATGCTAAAAGATTTTCAGCCCAGTGGTTTCATCTCCTGACCCACATGATCACGCCATTTCATGCTCTCAGCTGAGACATGTTTGTTGGTGTTGCATGGCCTTCTAAGATTTGCCTACAGCTGATGATTAAGCAGCCAGTGGGAACGTGATCCCCAGAGGAGATTACATTGTTCTCCTCATGTGCCATCCCCAAAGACCCCGTTAGGGACTGTGTAGTTCAGGATTGGCTGCTCATATCATAACTGCTGCCTCAAAAGAAAAACAACCTGATGCTTCAATATCTGCATAATTAATGTGGTGTCTAACTGGCCCCAATACCTGTTGAATTACTTTTTTTGCTACACTAAAACCACAACAGATATGCAGACAAAACCAATGCTAACTGGCTACCCTCAGCATAATTTGAGAATACTTAAAGAAAGAAGAGGCAGTGGTTTGCCTATCCATGTTTTATTTAATTGTTGTACTTGTTTGGGGTCCAAGAGACCCCCAAAGACCCTGGACGTGTAGTACTTTCATTTTGCCTATGGACTAACTTCAAGGGGTCTAACTGGCCCCATTACCTTTTAGTGACCTTGTTTGTTACACAAAAAGCAGGTCCGATAAACCCCAGAACATTACGGGTGGTAACTGAGAGGAGAATCTGGCCATTAGGCCCAGATTTTTAAAGGGATTAAAACACCTTAACAGGCAGATCAGCACTTAAGTCCATCATGCAGCTGCCACTGACATTTTCAAAGAGGCAGCTCAGGCACCGCCTAACCCCATAGGCATCTCAGTTTCTGCGCGTTGGCATTTTCAAAGCTGTCTAAGTGCTGCCACCACCCAACAGCTAATGAGCTGCTCGGAGCCCTAGCTCAGGCCAAAGCCCCGGAAGCCCTGAAGCAGGATTTTTAAATTAGACAGGGGAACACCTGTCTCACCAGTGGGACCCAAACCTGTCAGACCCCACAGCAGGATGGCCAGACTGATGGGGGAGGGGTGACAACACAGTACATTCACAAAAGGCAGCTGGGGGCACAAACCATACTCTTCTCTGAGGGCTTGTCTACACCACCAGCTTTTAGCGACAAGGCTGTGTTGACACAGCCTTGTCGCTAAAAGTCAGCGTGTGTAAACACTCTTTGTCGGTACTTTGTCAGCACTTTTGCCGACAAAATACTTCCAGCCCCATGAGCAGCGTTAGCTTTGTCGGCAGGAGAGCACTCCTGCCGATAAAGCCGCGTTCACACTGCCACTTGTGTCGGCAAAACTTTTGTCTTTTGCGGGGGGGCTTTTTTAAGTACCCGTGAAAGACAAAAGTTTTGTTGACAACTTCGCAATGTAGACATACCCTAAGAGAGGCATCAGGCATGAGCACGAGACAGAGCGAGAGATGGTTTAGGTGGGTAAGGCATGGAT
Organism: Terrapene triunguis; assembly: GCF_002925995.2. Lineage (NCBI taxonomy): Eukaryota > Metazoa > Chordata > Testudines > Emydidae > Terrapene > Terrapene triunguis. The sequence goes on from NW_020664409.1 coordinate 92,326,362, forward strand.
TACCTAAGCAGCTGACCTGCTTTAGGTGCCTAACTCCAGGAGCTGAGGATCTCCGGCAGAAGGAGGTGCTTATCTCTGGTCCATCAGCCAGGCACACCAGGCCAGCTGCTTAGGTTATGTCTACATGTACTGCAGGGAGCAAACCTCCCAGCCCGGGCTACACAGCTGTTTTCAGAGTGCTATAGATTGAGTCTGTCAACCCGGGATGGGAGTCTCACTTCCGTGGGGGTGTGTAGATGTAGCCTCAGGCACCTCAGGCCCTCTCCTCTCCTCACCCCTTTCCTCAGTTTTTCACTCCTGGCTACCTCAGGCAGCTCCCTGCTCAGAAAATCCCTTTCTCGGGTACCTTGATTTACCTATCCCCAGGCACGCTATAGGGAGCTGAGGTGACACAGAGCTGCCTGTCTCAGGGAAGAAAATTCCACAAGGCAGCAGCCGCTTAGGGGTTAGGCACTGCTCCGCTCAGCCAAGCCATGCCTAAATCCCTCTAAAAATCTGGCCCTTAGTTCTTATCTCAGTTTCCCTGATGGAGAGGGGCAGATAAGGAAGGCACTGTTGTTGCTTTTGATGCAGTATGTGGGAAAGAAAAAGAATTAGCTCTGGATTACACAAGCCTTCCCATTCGGAATTGCTTTGAACAGGTCTTTGACTTGCTTTGATTTTAGTTTGCTTTGACCCCAGAACTGTCAATCGACTGAAATTCTCAGAAGATTTAAAAGAAGAGAATTTAGAGAGGGCAGTGTGGGAATTTTAAATAACAGATATTGGATGTTTTGTTGTCTTGACCCCAGTGCAAGTTGAGCCAGATTTTGCCCTGACTGACAGTCCTTAAAGAGATCACACGGGCTGTGAATCAGGACAGAATTTGTCCCTAAGGTAAAAGAGAATCCACCTGAAATAAAGATTTATATTTGCTATTGGTGATACTGTAGTAGTATCTTTACCACCTCAGGCAAAAGAAAACCTCTGTTTACTATTGGAGATATTGTAGCAGGAGCCAACCTGGGAAACTAGTATTTTATTACATGTTTGTCTCGCTGGGGAATACATTTAAATTTTTTTTACTATCACATTCACTTCACTGACAGCCTTGCCTGAGTACGGTCTTCAGAACTGTGGTCATAATCTGTACCCTCTCTAGGGCTGAAACTCACTCCTGTGCATTGGGTCCATGCATCACTTACGTTCCTCTTAAACCTTCCGCTGGTCCACTGCACAAGGGTGAATTTCACCGCATCTGTTGCATTATACTGTACCTGCAGAGACAGTAGCTGAGGTGCTGGATGCTTTCAAGGAAAACAAGAGATGGGTGAATTGTAAAACTGCTTCATGGAAGGAAAAAAGTACTTCTGAACTTTTTGCACATGTAACATTAAAATCCTGTTGAAATGAAGGGAAACTTTTTTAAAGAAAGAATTGGAAACTGAGCTGGGATGTGTCTGAGTCTCATCAAACCATCAACAAAGGAGAATCAAACATAGATGTACTGCATTTGTATGCAGTATACTAAGCTGGTAAGGCAGCACATGCCCTAATTACCACAGAAGACATCATTGCCATATTCATAGGCCGGGTTAACATTTTTATAGCTCACAGAAAACTCTATCTGGGCATCGTGCTGCTGACATTTGGTCAAAGATATAACATAAGGTAGAGTCATCAAATTAAATGTATGGAGAGAACTTCTCTTTATAGTTGCTTAGAGATTTGCTTGTTCACTATAATTGCTACTATTACAGTGCCGAGTGAGAGCTTTCTCTTCTTCTATGAGACACGAGGGCTTTCCCCCGCTTACAATGCATACTGCAGAAAGAGTGAGCTTTGCCCATTTTGAGGGGAGAACAAAAAAAGGCTGAGGGCCTGATTCTGCAGCCTCGACTCATACGGAATAGTAGTTACTCATAGCAGGAGTCCATGACTTTTACTGGGACCGCTTGCCTGAGTGAGCGCTGAGCAGCATGAGGAGGGGCTGCAGAAGACAGCCTAACTTAGCGTCTTTCTCTCAAATGTCAATAACAGCACAACAACATCAGAGCAATAGCTGGGCTCTAACGTTTCATTCTGGGTATTATTTTTATTGTTGAAAGTAAATCAAGCCATTCCGGTGGCCTGGACCTAGGGCTGACATGAGGAGAAGTGAAGGCCTCAACCTGAACACCTAACTCACTCTCCAATCAAGCGAGATACCCAGTAGCGTCAGTGGAAGTTTGGCTGGAGTAGTACGTGAGTAAGGAGTGCAGGATCAGGCCCCCACTTTGGAGTCTTGCTCCTTAGTTAAGGCCCAGTCCTGCTTGGAGCTTTTCCTCCCGTAAAGCACAAAGCAGCTCCAGCTCCTACTGAAGTCACAGGATCAGCACCTAGATACCTAAACTCTTAATGGGTGGGGAATCCTCTTGTGCTTACAGTCTCACCCCTCAAGCTCCAGATCCACAAATCCACTTCCTCCCATAGTGCTGTCTTTCTCTCACCACCCCTCCCTCTCCCATGTTGCTCTGTTCCCTTCTAACTTCCCACCCCCTGCTTCCTAAATGCTTCTCCTGCTCCCTGGCTACCCCTCCATCCCATCCCCTGCTTCCCATGAACCTCTCCCTCCTCATCTCCCTCTTCCCCTCTCCTGTGGTGTCCGAGTTCTCTTACCGCCTGGCCAGCTCCATGCCTCCACAGTGACTAAGCCCCTAGGTAGATAGTGATAGTCGCTATTTGATACTCCAGTTGCCAAACCACCACATCACCAGATTGCGGGAAACCAGCCAAAGTCCTGTCCCTCCCAGAGCAAATTGAGAGCTATCACCATTGGGCAACAACTTACAGACACAACTTGCTGACTGGAAATTATTCATATGGTCAGTCCTTCATATCACAAAACCTTTAAATAAATATGCCACAGCATCTGGTTACCGATCAAAACAAATCCCTTCCCGCCAAATCAGAAGAGGCTCAGTTATTTCCTTAGTAGGCTTAACAGCCTGGAATCGAGGAGGACATCTTTATTGATTTAAGGGACAATGGCTATGTAGTGTGAATTAAAATGGCCTCCCTAAAAGCCAGCAACAACAATTGCTTTACAAAGAGTTCCACAGAACCAGGCTTCATGCACCGGAATTCCCCCATTCAAAGCCTTTGGCTCTCACTAACAAGTGGAAGGGGGCCAAGCTAGTCACATAACTTGTTAGCAGAAGTGAGGACATTTATTCCTCAGAGACCAACTATTGGTGCATGCAGAAAATGGCGTCAGTACTAGCCCATCAACTCCTCTCTCTAATGTTTTCCCTCTTGCAAAGTCCTGTCACTTCTTCCTCTATAATGCTACTAAAATCCACCCTTTCCTCTCCATCTCTACTGCTATAATTGTGAGCCAGGGCCCTACAGAAGCACGTTGGTAATTTCTCATCTAGGCTTCAGTGACCTCCTGCCCTCTGGCTTCCCTGCAAGGCAGTCCTTACAAAATGTCACTTAGAAAAATCATCTTCCTCTCCTACCATTCCTCACCTCATCAATGCCCTTTCCTTGAAACCCTTCACTGGCTTTCTATCTTTTACCACATCAACATCAGATTTATCCTTTTGTTCTATGAAACCTTGGCCCCACCTCTGTCTCTGCTGTTATTTCTGCATGCTGTCCTGCTTTATCCAATCTTCTCTCCTCACTGTTTCCTTCACTTCCTCACTTCTTTCCTGCCTTCTACACTTGGGACAGCCTCCCATTTCTTGATGACCATGAAACCTTCATTTCCTTGAATTCCTTCTATGAATCCTTCTTTAAAACTCACTTCTTCTATGAAGCATTCCAGCAATGATCACCCTGTGTCATTTTGTGTTTGCTTTATTACTAGACATCATATTTGTCTGTTACAAATGCTCTGTAAATTCCTTTGGGTAGAGACCATGTTTTTCCATGTGCTGCTAAAGTTAGATGTGCACTTAGAAAGTTCCATAAGTATTATTAGCAATGATTGGAAACAACTGTAGGGTCAGAGATGCTAGAACTATATCTAGATTCATTTTTGGCACCTGTCAGGAAGCAGAGACAATATCATATTTCTTCACTGGGAAGTATTTTAAAGTATTTTCCCAGTGTAAGTTTATTATCTATTGAAGTTAGCTTAGAAACGACCCATCAATAGTTTTATTAGTCAGTATTCTTATTGGATCTTGATAGGCAGTGCCAAACTGTTCATTGGTCTACATAGAATCATAGAATATCAGGGTTGGAAGGGACCTCAGGAGGTCATCTAGTCCAACCCCCTGCTCAAAGCAGGACCAATTCCCAACTAAATCATCCCAGCCAGGGCTTTGTCAAGCCGGGCCTTAAAAACCTCCAAGGAAGGAGACTCCACCACCTCCCTAGGTAACGCGTTCCAGTGCTTCACCACCCTCCTAGTGAAATAGTGTTTCCTAATATCCAACCTAGACCTCCCACACTGCAACTTGAGACCATTGCTCCTTGTTCTGTCATCTGCCACCATTGAGAACAGCCGAGTTCCATCCTCTTTGGAACCCCCTTTCAGGTAGTTGTAGGCTGCTATCAAATCCCCCCTCATTCTTCTCTTCTGGAGACTAAACAATCCCAGTTCCCTCAGCCTCTCCTCATAAGTCATGCGCTCCAGACCCCTAATCATTTTTGTTGCCCTCCGCTGGACTCTTTCCTATTTTTCCACATCCTTCTTGTAGTGTGGGGCCCAAAACTGGACACAGTACTCCAGATGAGGCCTCACCAATGTCGAATAAAGGGGAACGATCACGTCCCTCGATCTGCTGGCAATGCCCCTACTTATACAGCCCAAAATGCCGTTAGCCTTCTTGGCAACAAGAGCACACTGTTGACTCATTTCCAGCTTCTCGTCCACTGTAACCCCTACGTCCTTTTCTGCAGAACTGCTACCTAGCCATTCGGTACCTCGTCTGTAGCTGTGCATGGGATTCTTCCATCCTAAGTGCAGGACTCTGCACTTGTCCTTGTTGAACCTCATCAGGTTTCTTTTGGCCCAATCCTCTAATTTGTCTAGGTCCCTCTGTATCCGATCCCTACCCTCTAGTGTATCTACCACGCCTCCTAGTTTAGTGTCATCGGCAAACTTGCTGAGAGTGCAGTCCACTCCATCCTCCAGATCATTAATAAAAATATTAAATAAAATCGGCCCCAGGACCAACCCTTGGGGCACTCCGCTTGAAACCGGCTGCCAACTAGACATGGAGCCATTGATCACTACCCGTTGAGCCCGACGATCTAGCCAGCTTTCTATCCACCTTACAGTCCATTCATCCAGCCCATACTTCTTTAACTTGGCAGCAAGAATACTGTGGGAGACCGTATCAAAAGCTTTGCTAAAGTCAAGGAATAACACATCCACTGCTTTCCCCTCATCCACAGAGCCAGTTATCTCATCATAGAAGGCAATTAGGTTAGTCAGGCACGACTTCCCCTTGGTGAATCCATGCTGACTGTTCCTGATCACTTTCCTCTCCTCTAAGTGTTTCATAATTGATTCCTTGAGAACCTGTTCCATGATTTTTCCAGGGACTGAGGTGAGGCTGACTGGCCTGTAGTTCCCCGGATCCTCCTTCTTCCCTTTTTTAAAGATGGGCACTACATTAGCCTTTTTCCAGTCATCCGGGACTGGATGACTGGACCAAGTCCTTGCTCCTCCATTAACATCCATGCGTGACATTGGCATTTTTCAACAGACGTCCATAAAATTGTGTGGCTGTCTGTTGTAACCAACAATGATGTCACAGCACCACGTGTGTTTTCATGTGGCTGCCTAGCCTGATCCAAGAGGCACAAGATTTCAAACAGATGTCAGAGGAATGTGCAGGCTCTCGCTGAAGACTTGGCATGACGGTTGGCCTTTATTTCTATCAGTTTTTTGCATCTGTCTTCCTCAAAGTGTTTACAACTTTTACTGATAGTTGCTGTCCATTCAGGTCTGTCCTTGGTTATAAAATAACACCTTTCTTTCTCCATCCTGAAGTTTTAATATATCTGTAACATAAAGAATAGACATTTTGGAAGGTGGGAATCTGGCTAGATTATGCTAAAATACATTACTAAAATATGCTGTGTTAATGGTAATAAAACATGGGTTCTGAGGCTGCTCCTGTAAAATATTATAGTACTTTGTAAAAAGAAAGCTGTGTATTATTGGATATGACATTGTATTCATGGAACTGAAAAGTGGCTTTGGTGTGGGATACTTGGGAACCGATATGGGTAATGTAGCACTTCTGGTATTTGGAGCCAAAAACATTTAAAATAGCCAAGATAATTAATTTTGAAAAGTTGCTACCGTTCCTGTGTGGGCTGATACAAAGCCCACCGAAGTCAAGGGAAGGACTCCTATTGATGCCAGTAAGCTTTGGATCAAGCCCTCAGTGCTGGCAAAAGGTGCAGAATTGACAGCTTTTGATATAGAAGTCATCTGTTTACCCACAGACTAAACAAACAATGCTCAGTTGAGGCTCAGCCTCCCCCAGGCTGGCTCTCCAATATGCAACACTGACCTGGAGAGATCATCTCTGTGGTGGACTGGGTAGCTGATCCTCCAGGCTAGGACTAGCCACCCTCTCTGCTGAGCCTGACGACTCTAGTGATGACTGTAGTGGTGGTTTTTGTGATGACCACTGGTCAAAATACAAACCAGGCAAACCTGAGGCAAACCTCAAATTCCAAGCAAACCCAAAGGAGTGCAAATCCACATGATCTGAAACCAAAGAAGGTCCATGCTACCTCCTGGAAATTAAACCAGCGTGTTTTTGCATTGCACTAATTGGAGCACAAATAGTATGAAAAAAAATCACACCTTGCTAATGAGCTGCTCGGCTACCTGACCATAAAGGGATGTGCTAAGAAATGAGTTTTAGCCTTTCCTTGGAGCAAAGCTGATTGAATAAGACAAAAAGTGATTTGTGAATAATTTAGTGACTAAAGATGGGGAATTCCCTCTGCAGTGTTCATGGCGCTAATTATAATTGTTCACAAGTATTCACATGCCTGCTGATTTATGCTGGAAAGTGCTTCTGAATCCTGAAAGTTTAACTGATCACAGCACAAATGATTCATCTGAAAATTCATATCACATTCTTTTTTCATTACAGGTGAAATTCTCCCTTGTGCAGAGGTCCAGCACAAACCCTATGTGTTATTTAAACTCTAGTTTTATTTTGTGACCTTAAATGGTACATTGTCTTTATACAGGCCATGGGTGAATTTCCCAACTAAAAAGTTTCAGTTAAACAATAACTTTTTTTCTTAAACTACAATGAGATTGTATGGTGATGATCACTGTATAAGAACAGCAGATAAATAGATAAATAGATGTCATGTAGGTGACAAAACACACGCCAATAATGATTAGTGAATAGCAAACTAATCAAAGCAATTGTCTGCACAAACTATTTTACAATCATGACTAACAAAAACATTAATAAAAATCAAGATTGGTTCTTGAATGATATGAGACCACAAGAAGTGCTACATTTGCCAGGTAATTCATTTACAACAAATAATTCAACCAGCTCCACATCTGAGTTTCCTGGCTTTGTTCAGTATGAGACAGCTGTCCTGGCTTGCAAGGGTGTTTTAACAGAGGGTTTATGTATTAATATTCTGTTTCTTTTAGGTGTGTCATGCATTAATACCTCATCAAACTTGCATTGTTGGCAGGCAAAATATGAATGTGGCCTAGGGATTTTTTTAATGTAAAGTTCACGTTTCCAAGTATTTTTTTAAAGCCTATATTACCACGGTTTCTGAGAAGGAAAAATGAAATAAACACAAACACCTGACAACCTCCAGTGGGTGGGTACAACGTAAAATATCTGTTATATCTGTGACAATGAATATACACATAGGGAAACTGAAAGAGTTGACTTTTGCATAATTTAATCAACAAGATGTAGCAAATCTCCCGCTCATTTAATAAAGATGTCATCAAAGGCTTTTATAGGGAGCCAGAGCACTTAACATTGTAACAGCATTCAGACCTGCGGGAATTGGGTTTATTGGGAGAGATTTGGGCTCCCCATGCTCCAGATCAGTTAAGAGCTCCACTGAGGGGCTGCCAGAGCTTTTGAATATAATAGAAAGTTATAGAATAGAAATGGATAACACTATATAAAATAGAAGCTTTAAAAATCCATTAAGGATCCTTGTATTTGCTCTTTGGTTTCATGTTGAGATGTCTGCATTTAGCCTAGACAAGAGAATGCTCAGTGTAGTTTCAAAGCAGAGCGAAAGCTGCCCCGGTAAATGTGTGAAACCAGACAGCACTATGGAAATAAGTCATTCAATAACATGGGAGGAAGGGGGAATCAAGGATAATAAAGTTAGAGGAATTTGCAAAACTGCCATGGGCTGGAAGAGGAATTCAGAATTTGGGAATGCCCCAAACACTTCACTTTGTGACTTACCATAGGGCCTGCCTGAATTTGATTGCAGTTAAAGAAGGTAAGCGGTGTTGTGATGTGGAAGGGAAAGTTCAGGTGTTTGTGTCTATGTCCCTGGGTGCGCAATGACACATTTTGCCTGAATGGTCAATCAATCTGGGCTTCATATTCCAAAAGAGCTCACCCCCTGGACTAGCCAAATGGCAAAATATTCATGGACATTGAGATGGAGCAAACCAGCCCATATTTATCTCTGACAAAAAACTTGTGAGCACAAACATACAAACCACTGCTGGTTTATGAAGGCAGGCTGAACTTGCTCCAAGTTTTTCTTTGGCAAAGGTTCAAGTTGAATGATTCCCCAACCTGAGGTGCTGGATTTCTAAAACCTTTCCCTTTATAAAAATACACAGCTCAATGGGGAGCAGTCACTATAGTGCAGAAAGAGCCAGAGATGGATCCAGATTCTGAACACCTCAAACAGGGCCGCCGAGAGCGGGTTCGGGCCCCAGTGAACAAAATTTTTTGGGTCCCCCAGCAAGGGTGGACCGACTAAACAGGGCCTATGGCGGGGGGGGGGGGGGGGGAGCCGGGCCCCGGTAAGGTGACGAGATGGGGGTGGGGGAAACCGGGCCTTGGGCCCCCTTCTGGACCGCTGGGCCCCGGTAATTTGTACCGGCTTCCCCCCTCCCCTCGTCGGCCCTGACCTCAAAATCTGGAGTTGTTCTGAACCAGGAATTTGACTTGGTTCATTATAAAGGGTAAAGGCCATTTGCAAGATTTGGATCAGGATTTCTCATAATCCAAAGCTTAGTGATGGGTAGTTCTGAAGTCTGGAATTTAATCTTCTTCTTAGAGTATGTGCAATATGCCTCAGGTGGCACTTGACCAGGATTCATCACCGAATTTGGTCCGCTGGATGGATCATTAGCTTCCCTGGCCCAGCCTGGGTACTGACAGTGTGACGTGAACGCTGATCCATGCCCCTCTGGAGTTTAGTTTTAGCCCATGTCTACAAGGTGAATACAATTTACTGATGACATTTTGTGTGTTGGTCAGAATGTGGAAGATGGGTATGTAAATTTGTCTATCACGATCTCTTTATGAGCTATCAACTCTTCGAGTGAAATCCTGGGTCCACTGAAGTCAACAGAAGTTTTGCCACAGACCGCAATGGTGCCAGGATTTTACTCTTTGTAGCCTAATGCTGTTAATTGGGGGTGTTTGTGCACAATGGTCTGTTCAGTTTGTTTCCATGGTTAATTTAGTTGTTTCTGATTTTTAAGAAGTAAAACAAGAAAACTTTATGGGGTTTGGTTTGCATTTTGGAGCTGCTGGCATCTCATAGCATTGCAAGTGTCAAGCTGGTTATTTTGCTGACAGCTACATACAGTCCAGATGCTCCAGCTATATTTTGATTCTGTTGTGTGTATCATTTTATAATGTCTTTTTGACTGAAAGAATGACAGGATCGGCAACGTCTGAAGTAACAAGCTAGGCACTGTCTCTGTGGAAGACCTTCCGTCCTCTTAAGCAAATACAGTTCCACTTTGTTTTCATTTCCCCCCTGTAGCAGGTCTTTCTTTTCTTTGTGGTTTTGTGTGAATGTAGGACCACAAAGATGTGGACCTTCTTTGCCTCCATTAGTGTTAAAGCTCATCTCTCTAAATCCCTTTGTTGCTATTGGTGCTACCACAATGGTTCTGTTGCTTGAATGAACACCGCCTCGTCTTGCACAACCTGGCTTTTTCGTGAGCATCTGCCACTTGAGTTCTGGTTTGAATGTTTCTATATTAGGCACTTTTATGGCCCCCTCTTCAGAGTATCCAAGCATCTCACAATATATAAGGTATTTATCCTGACAGCAATCCTGTGAGGTACAGAAGGGAAGTTGGAGGAAATTTCCCCACTATAGACAAGGTCTTAGGCTATGTCTACACTAGCGAGTTTACAGTGGCACAACTGTACTGATGTAGCCGCTCTATGCCGATGGGAGAGAGGTCTCCCATTGACATAATTAATCCACCCCCAACGAGCAGTGGTAGCTGTGTCGGCGGAAGAAGCTCTCCCACCGACATAGCACTGTCCACACCGGCGCTTCTATCAGTGTAACTTATGTCACTCAGAGGAGTGTTTTTTTCACTCCTGGGTGACAACTTATGCCAACACGGGTGGTAGTGTAGACATAGCCTTAGTTATAAAGCCAGTGAAGATGGGACCGAGAACTCATCAGGTGGCCTGCTGGGTGCCAATGGAACTTGCTCCCTGAGCTGAGGTACAAAAATAACCGCCTACGTTTTCACCTCATGGTGGCGGGGAGCACAGCAGCAGTGTAGCTGAATATGGAGTTTATGATGTTAGGTTACTTTACCCACTTCTTTTTTTACCAGTACTCCACTGTGTATGAGCAGGGTACACAGAATACTTGTTCCCAGACAACACCAGATGTAGTCAGAGACTGCCTGTAGAATAATGAGAGCAGGACTTAATAAACAACTTTTAAAGTCACACATTCATGTTATACAACAATTTAAAATCTTATTTGGTCTCCAAGTTCCTCATGAACATTGTTTACTCATGCTTCCTCGTGTTAGCTCCATAGAATCTCACTCAGCCTACAGACTGGACCTTCCACCCAATTTGAGGTTTGCCCTTTCCTATCAGTAAGTCTTAGGGTGACCAGACAGCAAGTGTGAAAAATCGGGACGGGGGTGGGCGGTAATAGGAGCCTATATAAGAAAAAGACCCCAAAATCGGGACTGTCCCTATAAAATCGGGACATCTGGTCACCCTAGTAAGTCTGGAATTGGCAGAGTTGTGGCAGTGGAGTAATGTTTGAAAACAAATCCCTTCTGGGGCTGAGGGGCAGGTGTTAGTGATGGTAAACTGGGCTAGCGCCGAATACTTTATCTTGCGTGCGGATGTAGTTTCTAACCCTGATGAATGGTAACCTTTACTATAACAAATATAGGGAAACCTTCATCTAGCTGTGGATGGAAGTAGGTGGGAAAGGAAAAGACCTATCTGGAATGAGGAGGGTCATTTCAGGTTACGACCAGTATTGACAGAGCTGTGTAGTGAACTTCGTACCAGTCTTGGGTTTGGTTTTCATTGAATCTCTTGGTTTTCTACTAATGGAGGTTTGCACCTAGTCCTGTAAAAAAATAATAAAAATGAGGAAACTTGTGTCTCATTTTTGCTGAAACATGTTTTCAATTTGGGATTTCTGTTTCCAGATCAAACCACTAACATCTACAGGAGACGAAATGCCAGCATGACAAAATGGTCGTCAACAGCACATCAGTGATGACATGCAGAACAACTAGGGCTAGTCTACACTGGCAACAGTAAAGCGTTGCCGTGGCAGTGCTGCCGCGGCAGCGCTTTAACGTGGCTTGGGTGGTCATGGCAGAGGCTCTATAAAAACCACCTCCACGAGGGGCGTAGCTACCACCTTTGGGTTAGCGCAGGTGCACTGTCTACACTGCTGCTTTACAGTGCTGCAACTTGCTGTGCTCAGGGGGGTGTTTTTTCACACCCCTGAGCAAGAAAGTTGCAGTGCTGTAAATTGCCAGTGTAGACAAGACGCTAGTTTTCCATGACAAAATGTTATGATGCACATGAAAGACCGATCCCAATATGTTGTCGGTATGGCTGTGGGACAAGGAGGGGGAAAATCCCAAAATGAAAAAGGTCTGAATGCAGGAACACATTGAAACCAGGGGTGTGAAGGGCAGCTTGTGTAGACATACCGGTGCTAGCTGTACTCTTGCTAGCTGACTAAAAATAGCAGTGAGGATGCCACGGTGAGGGCTTTAGCACGAGGTGCACGAGCCCTCCTGGCCCCTCTGGGTACAGACTTGCTCATGCAGCCAGCACCGAAGCCCACACCATGGAGTCCTCGCTTCTATTTTTAACAAGCTAGCTAGAGTACAGCTCGTGTGGGTACATCTACAGAAGCTGCATATCACACCCCTGGCTGCAATGCAGATGTACCCCCAAGACAGCGAAAGATTAGGGGTATGAGAGGCCAAAGCACAAAGTGCTTGATCCCACTTCCATTGAAATCAATGGAAAGACTCCCATTAAATTCAGTGGGAGTTGGATCAGGGTGAAAGATTAAAATGCATGGTGGTCGGGGGTACAGAACTCTTTTTTAAAGGCAGAGGAAAGATGAAATTCCCTCTAAATGCAGCCAAGAAAAGTAACTGAAAGGAGAGAATCTCCATTTGCAGTAATTATTCTTGCCATTCTTCATCTTCATCTGGCTGACATTTATTGTTACTTATTATTAACAGAGCCCCTGCCCTGTAGCGCTAACATTTTAAAGTCATGAGAGGGTATAATGCAGAACACACACACATTTGTCATCAGACCATGGAAATGTAGGAATTCAATTAGCAGAGAAATAACATTTGATCAGGAGTCAGCAATGGAACATTCTGCTTCCCACTAAAAGGGCGCTGCAGGCTGGCGGCCATTGAATTCAGAACATGACTCTCCTGGCCACAGCAAGATGGGTGGCAACCAGGAGAGCTCCAGCCTGTATCCATTTGCCAAATCAGCTGGAGCCCAGAAGTGAGCTATGTAAGCCAATGGGGACACAAACATTGTGCCTAGTGAAGACCCGATCCTGCACCTATTCAAGGCAGAGACAGTGGAGAATGATCGCCAGGCCATTCTCTGCATCTGTGGGGACCCTTCAAAATAATGGGCTTTATGGTTCAAGGTGCTGATGGTGGGTGTCAATATTACAATACAATCTTACACCTTCAACCCCTTTCTTTATCTTTCTTTCTTTATAGGCATTTGTGTGGCATTCATCACCATGTTATCTGAGTGCTGCACAAACACCAATGTATTACCTTCACCACACCCCAGTTATCTTCATTTTACAGTTGGGGAAACTGAGACATGGATGAGTTAAATGACTTGCCCAAGATCACGCAGGAAGTCAGTGGCAGAACCACAAACAGAATCTCTCTCTTTTGACTCAGCCCTCAACTCCTTATTGACAGGACCGGCTCCAGGTTTTCTGCCGCCCCAAGCGGCAAAAAAAAAATAAGCCGATCGGCGGCACTTCAGAAGGAGGGACTGAGGGACCCGCTGCCGAATTGCTGCCGAAGACCCGGACGTGCCGCCCTGATACCGGACGGAGTGCCGCCCCTTTGTATTGGCTGCCCCAAGCACCTGCTTCCTTAGCTGGTGCCTGGAGCCGGCCCTGCTTATTGAGAAGTCCTACAGAATGGAGGAAATCAATTCTATAGAAATTGAATGGGGTTCCATGGAAATTCCTCTAAAATCTTTTAGAATTTAACAGAGAATAATATTTTCTGTTATTTTTGTGTAACCATTTTATATAATTCAGTAACAGGGATAGGATTTTCTATTGAATTCTATAGGATTTATTCAGAGTATTATTGTTTTATCACAATAGTGATGTGTCCCAGTTATTGATGAGACTCAGCCCCTCCCCCAAAATGCTTTCATTCTAATAAAGATCTTACAATCTGAGAAGGATGATTAAAAAATCCCTTGAAAAATATTGTTCTGTGGGATGGGGCTTTTCAAAAGGTATCTAAGCAGGAATTGGTCAGCACTTAGCATCTGGAATATTTTCAATTAAATGACATTTTATCTAAATATGCTGTTCTGTTGAAGCCAAAACATTTCCCAAAGATGTATCAGATTTGACAAAGTTTCTGTTGGGAAGATTTTTGAGATCTGGAGCTTTCTGGGCACTTCTGGAGAGAGAAGGAGAAAGGGAGCGGAGAGATGTAAATTGAAAACTTAAGATTTTTTGATCCAAAAACAGCTGTTTCAACACAAATTTGCTTTGTGAAAATGTTCAAAAGGGTTTTGGTTTGGTTCCAGTGAGGAACAAAGGCAAATTTAGAAACCTTGAAAGTTGTCACAAAATGGAATTATCATTCTCTGGCCAGCTAGGCGTAGCAGGATTGGTCCCAACATGGCTACACCTTGACCTGCTGTCAAACACAAAATCAAACACCTGTGTGTCAGATACATAAAGCTGTATGTGTGCCACTGTTGATCCATCTGCAATATATTACATCCTAATTTATTACTGAGGGTGGTTTTCAAAGGGGATTCATTAGACAGACAGAATCCATTGCACAGTTAAGAAACTGTTTTTCTTCCCACCACTCTAATTTTCTCTTCTTCTCGGGTTTCTGTTTCCCTTCATGCTATGGCAAGGATATTAAATGCTGGTGAGATAATATTTGGTCCAACACCAGTCAGTCTGTTCTGAGCAATTAATGTGGGTGGTGAGCAATCCTGACCCAAGTTTTGCTGGTTGGGTAAACCATGAGATGTGGTTAATTATCTTCTACAGCCCATATCTGCTTAACGAGGAGTGGAATTTCTCATTTATAGACCGTAAATCTATGAGTTCTGGCTTTGTCCTAAAGAAAACAAAGACACAATTGTCTCTAAAGGGAGTAACATTTTTCATGTTGCTGTCTATGGGCTGGATCACAGCCTGGCAAACTTGGCAATGTGGGGCCATTAAGACTCTTCATGAGACTTCCCCACATCTTCACTGCAGGCACGTGGGGATGGTGGAAGAGTAGGGGCTACACACCAGGTACTTCCCCACTCCAAGCCACACATGGAGTGGGCAGAGAGAGGCAGGGAATGAGTGCTGTTGTCTATGCCTCCCCCGAGCTGGCCAAACAGCACAGCTAAACTGACACACAGGCGGGGGTTAGTAATCGGCTACTTGCCTGGATGAGTAGCAGATTACTCCCCATCCCGCCCCGCCCCCCCCCGGGATGAAGGGAGGAGCAGGGAATGAAGCATGACTCAGAGGGTCAGCTCCTACTCTGGGCTTCCCCCTGGGCTCTGGTCCACCCCATTCTCTGGTAAAAGGTCGTCTATACTCTCAATTTGCAGTATCAGCAATGACAGCAATTTTTGATCCTCCTTGTTTAGCTGTTTTGTCTATACAACGTATCCGGCCACACAAAGAATGCACAGACAATCATATCTGCTTTTACAAAGCCATCTTGATTATCACTACAAAAGTTTTTTTTCTCCTGCTGGTTATAGCTCATCTTAATTAATTAGCCTCTTAGAGTTGATATGGCTACTTCCACCTTTTCATGTTCTGTATGTATATATATCTCCTTACAATATGTTCCATTCTATGCATCTGAAGAAGTGGGCTGTAGCCCACGAAAGCTTATGCTCAAATAAATTTGTTAATCTCTGAGGTGCCACAAGTACTCCTGTTTTTTTTTGCGAATACAGACTAACATGGCTGCTACTCTGAAATCTAAAATTCAAAGCTGTCTCCCCAGGTCTACCTTTATGCAGAAATAACTGATCAGCACAGGTCTTTCCCTAGGCTGGAAATGACTGACTAGTGAGTGAATACTTAAACCATATTTATGAGTTGAGCCACACATCTCAGATCCACTACCCCAGGCAGACGTACCCTTTTGCTTTTCTATAAAGAAAGCCACAAATGCTGCAGCTTAGCCTCACAGATTCTCAGAGCTTATGAAGAAATCCAATGGCTGAATTATGAGCGATGTGGGCAGGGCCGGCTCTGGCTTTTTCGCTGCCCCAGGCGAAAAAGCCTCCGGCCACCCCACCCCCCCCCGGCGGGGGGGGGGGGGGGGGGGCGCCCGCCCCGGGGGGGGCGCGGCGACCCCCGGCGGCGGCGCGCCCCCGCCGCCGCCCCCCTCCAGGTGCCGCCCCAAGCACCAGCTTGGGTGCTTGGTGCCTGGAGCCGGCCCTGGACGTGGGTTTGAGGCTCCTCAGAGCTGGTTGTGACATGACCTTTTGAAACACTTTCCTCTCCCTTCCCCCTCCCTATCAAGCACTGTTGCATTAAAGACATTTTTTTTCAGTTTCAGCATAATAGAAAACGTACACTGTCTGGCCCCAAGTTGTTCCTGAGGTTTTTATGACAAACTTCTTTTTTGACATCTGGTAACGAGTTGCAGCTCCCGTCTGAAGAAGTCCCTCAGAGGTTAAAGGCTAATGATATCAAAAACGAGGCTGCCTGGTTTATTGTAAGAGTGTTTGGGTTAGATCAAGCTCTTTGATATGAATGAAACTGCCTAGTCTGGGAAAGGAAATGACTTAAAAAGTGATGTGGCAGTTCTTGGAAGGAGGCAGAGGGAGACGCATAGAGCTCGGCTGACTTGCATGTTGGATTTAATTGGTCTTGCTATTAATTCCTCAGATGGTGCAAAGAGAAGCAATATTTCCTAATGGTTTTTACTGTACAGTTTGCTGAAGATGATAGGAAATAAAATAGCTCTGTAGAAAGCAAGCCCTGCTAGATGAGCTGCAGTGATGAACTAAAGACCTGAAGTAAATGAAGAATTTTCTCTTTACTGCATCACTCAACAAGTTCCAGTAGAACGTGGGTGATCATGACTATTGTGAATGACCCCCAGTCTGCCCTGGGTTGTGTGTGTGTCCTTCTAATGCTTCCATTTGAGAGGCAGAGTTTGCTCCCAAATAGAAAAGGCAGTAGGATCGGTACCCTCAAACCATAAAGGATCTGCCAGAGGCAGGGGTCATCTGGTACTGGAGGCTCCTTGCCCACAGGCTGCCACCTTACCCCACCTTTACCCAAATTCATGATGCCCCTTGGGACGCCCTGCTGGAGACATTCCAAAGAACAGAGAGGGAAAGAGTGTAAGGGCTTGTCTACACTTGGAAATCTATCTAAATAGCTATTCTGGAATAACGCCCCAGGCAGATATTCCAGAATAAGAATACCTTTTTCCAATTTAGCTTAATCCACTTCAGCGGATTCATTGGATAATTTCCAAACTAGTTTAATCCATTTCCAGTAAAGCTCACAAAGTACTTTAGGATCCTTCTCCATGAAAAGCCCTATCAACAGGTAAAATATTATTTTAATTACCTGCTAACTCTATCCATTACTTCTGTGGCCTGGGTTGTGCAGGAGGTCAGACTAGATGATCATAATGGTCCCTTCTAACCCTAAAGTCAATGAGTCTATAATATCTCTGAAGAGCAACTGTGCATTGTGATAATTTTTCACATCAGATTTTCTGACAGAAGAGCCCATACCAAATACCATGTGATCCTGTAGACAGGTAACGGGCATCAGGAGCTGAAAGTCATGTGTGTTATAAAATTGTTCGCTAGGTCAGAGCCTGATTCTGGTCTGACTTATATTGCTGTAAATCAGGACTAATCACCTGTTTAGAACTGGCCAAAACACTGAATTTCTGGTTCAGGGGAAATTTTGTTTTTTCTACATTTCGCTTCATCCAGATTGGAACAAATCCCAGTTTTATCAAAATTTCACATGGACTGGAGATTCCCCCCCAAAAAATTGTTTTGGAAACACCAACACATGCTGGTTCTGAAATGAAATCTGCTCCCTGGGAGCCCGACAGATGCTGAGTGAAATTAACACTCTTGTCAGTGTCGTGGAAGTTAATAGTAGCTGGAAAACTGATAATGTCAACTTCATTCAGCCACTCCTGGGTCGCCCAGAGTCTGTGGCTCCGGGACAGCTCCACCATGTGGACTGCCCTGGGGTGGGGACTTGAGGGCTTCCTGACTCCCAGACCAGCAGGAGTCTGGAACCCCTGGGGTCCCTGGCTTGGGGCAGGCTACCTGGAGAACTGGAGACCCTGGTAGCCCAGCTCTGTAGCAAGAAACTTGGAAGCCCTGAGAGCCTACCACAAACTGGCGGGCTTTGGAGCTGGGAGCCAATCACGTTAGAGCTGGAACTACCAGGGCTTTCAGGCTCCTGGATCCATGGCAGTGAGACTGGAAGCCTTGCCACAGCTGACTGCCCCAGAGGAACAGACCCTGGAATACTGGGCTCCCTGGCCCCTGGGATGCCTGCATGGTGTGGCTGCCCGAGAGCTATGGACCCTGGAAAGCTGGGATTCTCAGGAGCCCAGTTTGCTGACAGGTTTCCCATGGAGCCCTGCCTTCGGTTCACAAAAAGTTCACTGAACCTGAATGTTTCCTGTAGTTCCTTTTTGGCCACAGCAGTCAGCAAATAGTACAGCCTTGCTGGGTTGTTTCTATTAGGAGGAGTAATTGATGATACAAGTCAGGTCTATTCTTTGGTGCAAGCCTGTTTATTTTCAATGAATACACACAGAGTCCTCTATCCTGAACACAGAAGAAACTAATAACAGGAGGCAGTTTCCTTGTTCATAAATCCAAGTCTCTCTCCAGTACTGTGCTCAAAAGAAGTTCCGTCTCTTGGCTTCCTCCCATGGCCATGCTCACCACTGCTTCTCTGGCTTTTTCTTCAATTTCTTTTCATTTTCTCTCTCAGACACACCCAGCTACAACCAATCAATGCCCCAGCCTTTGCATTTGCAATCAGTCTTCAGGGAAACCTCTTGGCCCACATGATTTAGCTTTTGCTCGGGCCTTGCCCAATAGGCCAGTGCCTTGGGCAGCGATTTCTATTGTTTCCACTATCACTCAACAAGGGGGTATTTAATTGCTCCGTCCATGTAGCCTGAATAAACGGTATTTAATACACACATCAGCTTTATCCAGGTCTGTGATTGATGGCAGCCGTTAACACCTTCCAGCATAACACTCCATTTGAAATCAATGGAGTAAATCCAGTCTCCAGGCGATTAGAATCAGGCCCATGTGTTTAGTTTTAAAATTAATGTATTGCTCTACTGGTCATTCTGGCCCCAATCCAATTTGGGCTTAACTCTAAGCACATGAGTAGTGCCTTTGACTTCAGTGGGACTACTCACAAGCTTAAAGATAAACGTGATTATAAGTGCTTTGCTGGATTGTGTCCTATAGCATTAACTAAATCACACACAGAAATCTGAGATGTAAAAATCCTTTACAATGTTCTTTGCCATTACAGGATTTTTCCTTATGGTATATTCCTGAGTGTTTTATCAGTCTGGTTTTAAATGACTTAAGCAATGGGGCCTCAAACATTTCCTTGGGGGAAAGGATTCCAGAGTCTAAGAGCTTGTCTACACTTGAAATGCTACTCAGTGTAAATACTCACTACAGTAATGGGAGGGGTTCTGTATTAATCCATCTCCCTGTGAGGTAGTAGCTAGATTGACAGAATTCTTCTGTTGACTAGCACTGTCTACACTGGGGGGTTAGGCTGATTTATCTACATTGCTCAGGGGTGTGGATTTTTCACACCCCTAAGCAATGTAGCTGTGTCGGCTTAACCCCACACATCCCTTTGCCTAGTTTCATCCAGTCACTTTTGATTTTATCTCTTTTACAACTCTGAACAATCATTGTCCCAGGTGCTTGACTTCAGATAACTGTAGATGTTTATCATATTCCTGACAACAGACCAACTTTAGTTATTTCAATCTTTTCTGGTAAATTAACAGCCCACTCCCCCTCGGCTCTTGAATCATTTTATTGCTCTTCTGCGAAATCCTTTCAATTTGTTAATACATTTCTTTTAATGTGGCAGCTAGCACTATATGCTAGGTGAGGTCATACCAGAGTCATAAGGATGGGTATGATCCCCTCTGGATCTGTGATGTTAACATAAGTCAAAGTTGGCTTAAAATGCCCATGAACCCCCTCCCACTTTTGCTTTTAGTGGACTGACTCCATCATGGTTTGTGGGAGCCTCTCAACTTAATCAGGAGAATTGCCAGTGGTACTGGGGTCATTCTCTTTATTGAATGGAAGGATGCCTCCAGCTGCAGGTTCCCTGCCTCCCCTTGTGTGTTGAGATGTGTATGCATAGCTGCCAATCTGGGCACTCGACCCAGCCATCTAGGTCAGGGTCAGGGTGAGGGAGAGATGGAGACCAGAGGAACAAAAATAGATAAAGTGAGAAACTAGAGGAAAAGAGAAGAGGAAAAGGGATGGAGCTGGAAGACCCAGAGCAGAAAAAGAAGATGGGAAATAGACAGAGAGATGGCTGTGTGTGGGGTGTGTGTGTGTGTGTGTGTGTAGAAAGAGTGATTCGTGGATGTTTGAGACCCTGGGGAAGGAATGAGAGGCTTAAAAAAAATTAATAACTTTGACCTCTATGTGAGCTCCCCACCACAAAGTCAGAAGCCAAGATGACTTTTGCAGGCAGTGCTATGTACCTATGGCATTGCCCCCCTCTGAAAAATGAGAAATCTAGATTCCTCCCAAATCTATGCATAGTTCACAGCAGTTAACATAACAGGATTCCTCCTCTGCCTAATGGCTCCTCCAGGGGCAGCTGCTCTGGTGTCCTAGACTGGATAGCTCCCATGTGAAGATTCCTGCAGGGGGTGCCAATGCGCCAGCCCTACTTCAGCAGCCACAGCAGAGCCTTGAGACTGAGGCACTTTAAATGTGAGCTCATAGGCAGCTAAAGTGAACTATGGAGCCCCATCAATAACTCTGATCTAGAGCCTTGATACAGTAAACACAGTAGTAGTGAGCCAGTCGTAGGGAGTAGCAAGGATGTTTTGCCCGGGGAACCCCCTCCCAAGGCAGTGAAAGATGAGCCAGCTGGGCTGGGTAATATGGAAAAGATCTACTCCTTTGACCTTTAGAATCTCTGTCTGGCAGAAGTTCCAATCACAGCTTTGCAACTCCATTCCTTTGTACAGTAGCTTGTAATCTCTACTGAACTTCTAGCCATAATTGCACTCTTTCAGCTTATAGGGCTAATATTCCACATACTGTTTAGTCTTGGCAGCTCTTTTGGGTCACATAGCGCTTATAAACCCTACAAGGTCAGAGAGAGCTGCTGGGTCTGGAACCAGGGGCGACTGAGGACCTGATAAGATCTGCAAGACCAAGGTAGGTGCTGGCCCGCGCAGTTCCAGCTGGTCCTGCAAAATGAACATGCTGTACAGGCTACAGAGCACCCAACCCGGTGAGTCTCTTTTCCTGCAGAATTTAGAAGCCCCAGTGTGCCCCAGGAATGAACTACCATTCAGGGAGCTCTCCTAGGTTAAAAAACAAACATGACAACCAATAAGAGTAAATTAACCTGCCAAGAATTCCAAAAGCAGTCTAACGGCACTTGTGAGTTAGAGCACATTAAAGCAGCCCCATGCGCTCTAACTCATGACGCATCCACACTGGCAAGGCACTAAGAGTGCCCGGACTCCACGGCTAGAGCGCTCCTGGTAATCCACCTCGACGAGTGGAATAACGTTTGATGTGCCCTTGCTCGAGCACCGCAGCGCCAGTGTGGGCACCCTGGTCTGTAAATGCACTCTGATCAGCCTCCAGAAGTGTCCCACAATGCCTATTCTAGCCACTCTGGTCATCACTTCGAACTCTACTGCCCTGCCCTCAGGTGACCAACCATCAGACCCGCCCTTTAAATTCTCTGGGAATTTTGAAAATCCCTTTCCTGTTTGCTCAGCCAGGCGTGGAGTGCTCTCAGCGAATCTTTCCAGGTGACCATGCCTCCACGCGCCAGGCGATCCCCAGTATGGAGCAATGGCGAGGTGCTGAACCTCATCAGTGTTTGGGGGAAGGAAGCTGTCCAGTCCCAACTGCGCTCCAGTCATAGGAATTACAATACTTTCGGGCAGATATCAAGGGACATGATGGAAAGGGGCCATGACCGGGACGCACTGCAGTGCAGGGTTAAAGTGAAGGAGCTGTGGAATGCCTATCGCAAAGTCTGTGAGGCAAACCACCGCTCCGGTGGTGCCCCTGTGACCTGCCGTTTCTACAAAGAGCTGGACGCGATACTTGGGGGCGACCTCACCTCCACTCCGAGGACCACCGTGGACACTTCAGAGCCCAGTTCAACAAAGCAGGAGGAGGAGGAGGAAAGCGGGAGCGAGGGTGCTAAGGAAGAGGAAGACACCCCATAATCCCTAGATGCATGCAGCCAGGAGCTGTTCTCAAGCAAGGAGGAAGGTAGCCAGTCTCAGTGGCCGGTGCTTGGGGAAGGACAAACACCAGAGGAGGTTCCTGGTAAGCGGTTTTTATTTTGGGAAGGAAGTTACTCCGTGCGGACTCTTGGGGCGAGGAGGGTTAGGGCTGCAGGCATGCCTAGATGCAGAATAGGGTGTTGATGTGCTCTCTCATATCACGGTAATTGGCCTCAGTGATCTCTTCAAAGGTATCATCCAGAAGTTGGGCAATGCACTTGCACAGGTTTCTTGGGGAGAGCCACTGTGGTCCTTGTCCCAGTCAGGCTAACATGTCCGTGCCACTGTGCCGTGAGGGGCAGGGGGACCATTGCTGCACATAGGCAAACTGCATCTGGGCCAGGGCGGAAGCCGCATTGCAGTAGAAGACCCTTCCTTGCTTCCCAGGTCACCCTCAGCAGCGAGATATCTTCCAGGACGAACTCCTGTGGAAAATGTGGGGACAGTGTTCAGTATAGAGGTCCCCTGCAGCTGTTGGCTCTCCCCAAGGCACAGAAACCCAGAGGATAGTACGGCCGTGAACCAATCAGTCTCCCTTGACCCTGTGCTTACTCCCCATTTTGGGGTTCCCGTGGGTTATATGCGCTCGCTTTGGGATGGGCAAATTATGCTATTGTGTAGACTGTGCTTGCCCTTAAGTATGGGGGAATCATTGTGCTGTCTGGTGTGAACAATGCTGCCTATGTTAAATGTTGCATTTTGCCTTTACAGATGCAACCCTGAGATCTCAGCCATCCGTGTTATCACCAGCCGAAAGACTCCAAAGAATTAGGAAAAGGCCACGTAGAAGCAAAGAAGACATTGTAGCCCATAGGATTATTTTGCTAGCTATTATATCCTACTAATCCAGCCAGCAGTATCAATTAATATGTTTCCTTTTCTGAAATTAATCCATTTTATTCTTATATTTTATGAGTATTAATTCCTTGCAATTTAGGATGTGTTGAGGCATGTGTTTCCTAATAATAAGTTTTGCTGAAATGCTGAAATGCAAGAAGCCTACCGGCTTGTAAGATCCGGTAAGATCTGCTATATAGCAAAAAGTACAATCAATTATGAATATGTCAGCATAAAATCTGGCAACCTTTGGCACAGATAAAAATGGTCCCTGAACTTTGGGGAACCAAAGGGAGGAACTATTCACATCACATCACAGGTTTATCTGGCATCTACAACTGGTTGGTAACCGCAGAGTACACCACAACTTGGAGGTCATCAAGAGAGCCTAGGTTGGCAGTTTTGGAGTGAGATAAGTAATTGTCATAATCCACTAACCAATAGGAGAAGGGTACCCATAAATTTCTTAGAGTACGGAAATAAAATTTGGGTATAGTAGGTTGGGACTGAATTACATAGGTCAGGATCCTATAAAATACCTTGTAAGAGAGTTCTTCTCAGTTCTAGGCTCTTCTAACTCCTGAAACTTCAGTTTCTTGGAGTGCTTTTTCCAGTTCTCCTATACTCTGTAGACTATCTTTTCATCTATCTATCTATTTTATCTTCTATCATGCTATCAGCTCAGCTTGTGCAGTATAGTATAACTACTCAACATTCCTAACCATTGGGGAAGCCAGCACCATCGCGTAATCAGGCATGCCAGGAGTGAGGCTGGTCCTTCACCTCCTATTACTGGGTCCTCAAGGAAGGGTGTGAGTATTTTAGGTTAAGGTACTTATAATAGAAATGTTACCACCAGGAGTTTGGAATTCTTTTATTGTTTTGCAGTTATACGTTTCATTGCATTTCTTATTTTTATGTTAATTTCAATAAAGGTTTTATCAATTTGGTATTGTCCTCAGTGTACTTGTTCTTGCCAAGCACCCCAAGAGTCTTCTCCCGATATAGAACTTTCTGAGTTCTTGAACTCTGTAGTCTAAACTGGATAAGAACCTATAAATCTTCTGGGCAGTGGCGAGCCATAACAACTAACCTATCAAATTCAAGTCAACAACATGCTGCATGAAGTAATGCAGCAGTCCCTTAACGAGAATCTAAAAGCGCAGGAGTGGAGAGAGAATGAAAGGAGGATCCGCCAGCAGAATGAGGAGCACCGGCACAAAAGTGGGGAGCTCTGGCAGCAAAGCACGGATCGACTGCTAAGCATCATGGAGCGTCAAGCAGACTCGATCCAGGCGCTCGTAGCCATGCAGGCAGAGCACTACTGCGCCCACCCCCCCTGCAGTCCTTGTCCCAAAACTCTTTCCCTTGTGCCCCCATGTCACCTCCAACCCACTTTCCCCAACATCTAGGTCCTTATTGCCACCAGCTGCCTCCAACATCTGTAGCTTCACCACCCAGCCCTGAAAACGACAACCCTTACCTACTGCACTCAATCCCCATCACCATGCATTATAGCCATCCTGAAGTGCAGCACTCATTGCACAGCACTCCAGTCAGGAAGGCTGAGTATAATAACAGGACATATGTAAATCTGTGATTGTACCATTCCCCACCCGCCCCCCTTGCCCTTTCTGTTTCCCAAGCAGTTGTGTTTCTTTTCAATAAATGAATTTTCTTTTCAATAAATGGATTTTTTGGCTTTGAAAACATTCTTTATTATTACATAAAGTGAAAGATACCTTAGCCCAGGAAAGCAACAAGCACTGCAAGTCAGCGTCGCAAACACAGATTCCTACTAACATTGGAACCACTGCACTTCACTCCCGTGCAGGGCATCAGACATTACTGGTGGCTTTCAGCCTCAAATTGCTCCCTCAAGGCATCCCTAATTAG
This sequence comes from Terrapene triunguis, assembly GCF_002925995.2. Classification (NCBI taxonomy): domain Eukaryota; kingdom Metazoa; phylum Chordata; order Testudines; family Emydidae; genus Terrapene; species Terrapene triunguis. The sequence goes on from NW_020664409.1 coordinate 92,351,347, forward strand.
GGTGACCAGATGTCCTGATTTTATAGGAACAGTTCCAATATTTGGGGCTTTTTCTTATATAGGTGCCAATTACCCCCTACCCCCGTCCCGATTTTTCACACTTGCTGTCTGGTCACCCTATCTCTAATCCTTGCAGCCCTGCGCTGGGCACCTCTAATAGCCCTGCTCTCTGGCTGTTCAAATTCAGCCTCTAGGTGTTGAACCTCTGAGTTCCATGCCTGAGTGAATCTTTCACCCTTCCCTTCACAAATGTTATGGAGGGTACAGCACGTGGATATAACCACGTGGATGTTGTCATCGGCCAGGTCCAGCTTCCCGTACAGAGAGTGCCAACGGCCCTTTAAATAGCCAAAAGCACACTCCACAGTCATTCTGCACCAGCTTAGCCTGTTGTTGAACCACTCCTTGCTGCTGTCAAGGCTCCCTGTGTAGGGTTTCAAGAGCCACAGCATAAAAGGTAAGTGGGGTCTCCAAGGATCGCAATGGGCATTTCGACTTCCGACTTGCAGCTTCCTGAACAGGCCAGTGTTCCGAAAGATGCATGTGTCATGCACCTTTCCGGACCAGCCTGTGTTATTGTCAATTAAATGCCCATGGTGATCCACAAGCACCTGGAGAATCATAGAGAAATACCCCTTCCGATTAACATACTTGGAGGTTAGGTAGGCTGGTGCCAGGATTGGAATATGCGTCCCATCTATCACCCCTCCGCAGTTAGGGAAACCCATTTGTGCAAAGCCAGCCACAATGTCATGCACGTTACCCAGAGTCACGGTTCTTCTGAGCAGGATGCGATTAATGGCCCCGAAAACTTGCATCAAGACAATTCCAACGGTCGACTTCCCCACTCCAAACTGGTTAGCGACTGATAGGTAGCTGTCTGGTGTTGCCAGCTTCCAGATTGCAATAGCCACCCGCTTCTCCATCGTCAGGGCAGCTCTCAATCTCGTGTCCTTGCACCGCAGGATGGGGGCGAGCTCCTCACACAGTCCCATGAAAGTGGTTTTTCTTATCCGAAAGTTCTGTAGCCACTGCTCGTCATCCCAGGCTTGCAGGATGATGTGATCCCACCATTCAGTGCTTGTTTCTCGAGCCCAAAAGCGGCGTTCCACGGTGGTGAGCATGTCCATGAATGCCACAAGCAATCTCATGTCGTATACATTACTCGAGTCAATATCATCGTCAGAGTCCTCACTGTCAGTTTGGATCTTAAGGAGTAACTCGACTGCCAAACGTGATGTGCTGGCGAGACTCGTCATATTCCTCAGCAGTTTGGGCTCCATTCCCGCAGACCGAAAGGGAAGACAGAGCGCGCAGTACAAAAAATGTTGAAAGATGGCGCCAAATGTGGACGGAAGCACAGGCATTGCTGGGATGCGAACCAATGCATCACGGGGCGTTGGGACAGGACCCAGAATGCCCTGCACCCCCACACCCTTCCCACAAGCCACAGCACCAGAATGGGAAGAGGTGCTCTGTGGAATAGCTACCCGTAATGTACCGCTCCCAATGCCGCTGCAAGTGCCGCAAATGTGGCCACACCAGTGCGCTTGCAGCTCTCAGTGTGGACAGAATGCAGCACTTTCCCTACTGCACTCTACGAAGGCTGGTTTAACTCAAAGCACTCTACATTTGCAAGTGTAGCCATGCCCTAAGGCACCAGTGTGCTTTTAGAACAATAGAATAAATCAGGTTTGCATTTCCTGTGCCAAGACTGAAACTAGTAAAAAAGAGAGATGGGGTTGGGGGGAGCCTGGATCATTCAATTAAAAGCTCATCTCCACATTATGGAGAGAGCTCCCTGGGCTACATCAGGCCAATTTTTTTAGAAGAGTTGAAGGCCAGATTTTTCAGATGCTCAACACTGACCCCTGGGGCCAGATTCTCAAAGGTGCTCAGGCCCCAGCAGCTCCAGTGAGACACTATGACCAGTGTTCAGTACTTGGATCCTGAACCTCAAAGGTATTCAGGCACCTAGCTCTCACTGCAATCAATAGAAGTTAGACGTCTAAATATCTTTGAGGATCTGGGCCCTATTGTGTTGAATGTTATTGAAATTCTGGCCACTTATTTTGGTGCCTAAATGGAAGCTGAGGACTTTTGAAAATTTGGCCCTAATTGCGTGTGCTGAGCTAGTTTGAAAATTCTGGCCAAGAGGAAGAGGAGAGGTCTTTTCCAAACCGTGTACCTGTGTTGTGGTCACTTACATCAGCTTGCACTGTTGGCCCTGTCTGAGGGAGGGGAGTGGGAAGGAGTTTGGATAGATTCACATAGTTTTGCTCACTAAGGGAACCCTTTTCTTCAAGAGCACCGATTTTTGTCCATCTTATTTCATAACTGGGGGGCCTGAAAGGAGGATGTGTGCCATTAAAAATAAAATCAAACAGAAGGGAAAAGCAGCTCAAAGTGTAATTGAAATGAGGACTGCCTTAACTGGGAAAACGTTTGTTATATCACTGTATAGAAAGTGGCTCTCTTTTTGCTTATTGCAAATGAATGTGGGGATTTAAAATTCCAGTTCTCAGCTCCAGACTTTGCCCATTTAAATAAACAAATACATAAAACTTCCAGAAGCTATTAAACTAAATGTATTTAGTTTCTCTCACATGCTAAGTATGTTCTTTCTCTTTACCCTGTACTCCACCCCCTTGTGTTCCACAATGCCTTAGGAGAGACCAGCATATTTTCAGATGCTCTCACTAGGAGAGGCGATAGTGCATGATAACGGAACAGTGTCGTATTATTTTTTAAGACTTCATGGCTTTGCCTATCCATCTCTGTTTGTGAGGAATTATTTTCCCCTGCGTCTCTCATGCTATCTACTTCTGTTGTATCTGATAAGTGCCTGAAAAGAACCAGGACTCCCAAAGCCCTCTCCATCCATCTCTAAAATAAAAACAAGCTTTTCCTGAGCTCACTTGGTTAATTTAATACTTTTCTATTTTTTCTGGTCACAAGCTGTTAGTATTTGACTTATGTTTCATTAAATTATTTCTTGTTATTAGTCTTATGCCTATGTATACATATTATTGTGGCTAGGAACCCCTGCTGACCAGACCCAGCTGGTCTTCTTTTGCCAGGCCTATTAAACAATTTGCCACCAACCCTAACTTCAGCCTACAAAACAGAATTACTGGCTCCTTTAATGTGAATGAACAACACAATCTCAGTTGATCTGATTCCAGATAACCAGGGTCTGTGTGTCCCTGACAACCAGAACCAGCCCTGTTTCGGGGTCTGCTTCTGCTGGTTTTACAGAGAACAGTGTTTTCTCCTGGTTTTTGTAAACCCTGGTAGAGTGGCCCCTTGACAGAGCTATAAAGCAGCTGAGCTTGTGGAACTGGCAGCAGGCTGACTGCGCACTTGTGCACCTCCGAGACTGCTCCCAGCTGTAGCTAGCTCTAGAAGTTGCCACCTGTCCTCCAGGAATCCCTGCACTGAGCTCCCCCTCACATAAAGATGGATCTATGTGGAGACCAAGGGCCGCGGTCTGTGCCGTGCCTGGCAGGATGCACTGCTCCTGAGGCACTGCTGGGGGAGGGGAGGAGTGGTTTTGTGCCATCTCTGCTCTACCTGAATTCTGGAGGAGTCCAGAGATCAATGCAGATCTTGAATTGAGTTTATGCTCTGATAACCCAGGGGCTGCTCTAATTTTACACTGCTGGTTAACAGCTCCCTGTGGAACTGTCCTGTAGCCCAGGACAGATGCAGAGTACAGCACTCTAGCCACTGCCCCTGCAACATGATCTTACTCCCTCCTGCCTCTGGGCCCCTACACATCAAAGGCTGTGGGGTAAGGCAACTATGCTGGTTTCCAGATGCCTGGGGCACCCCTCCTTGCAGCAGGGAAATTACTGATGTGTGGCGGGGGAGGGGGGAAATCTGTCTGTGTTTCAGCCAATTTACATGGCAAGAACGACCCAGACTCAGGGCCTGAGACTCTGGGCGCTGCTGCGAGTTCCAAGGCAGCTCAGGCTGCTCCACAATCAGATGCGACTGGCTACTGATCCAGACTTGGGGAGAGTGTCCCTTTTGCTGCTCATTTCGCACTCCTCATAGGTGAACACTGGGTTGTGGGTGGAGGCGCTGGCCACCAGTTAGCCCACTGAAATATAGTGCCGTGTTCTAGTCCTGCGAGGAGGACAGGAAGCTCTTCCTGAGCTTTAAAAGTTTTATGGGGCAGGAAGAAAGCTCCGAGGGTTCACAGTGATCAGCTGCCCTGACCACCCTTTTAAAATACAAGAGTATCCTCCTGCAAGCTCAACTCTGAAGTGGCTGCCCTATGGCTGAGATGATGCTGAAGAGCAGTGGCACTGCATCATGTCTGTTCTCTATAGCGACCCTGCTGTGACCAGGGGGGGCTCCAGGCACTAGTGCACCAAGCGCGTGCCTGGGGCGGCAAGCCGCGAGGGGCGGCCTGCCGGTCGCCATGAGGGTGGCAGTCAGGCTGCCTTCGGCGGCATGCCTGCAGGAGGTCTGCCGGTCACGCGGCTTCGGCGGCAATTCGGCGGCAATTCGGCGGCAGGTACGCCGAAGGCTCAGGACCGGCGGCCCTCCTGCAGGCACGCTGCCGAACGCCGCCTGACTGCTGTGCTTGGGGCGGCAAAATACATAGAGCCGCCCCTGGCTGTGACTGAGGGCAAGTAGAGGCCATTGGGCTGCACCTACAATAAAGACAACAGGGAGAGCTTAGGGAGACGTCATGAAGGTCCAGGAACCCCGGCCCAGGGTCATTTTACAGCAGCAGGGCTGTGTTTTGCCATATTCAGTTGGTGTGCAGGCTCATGTGGTAATTCTAACTGTCGTGCTCAGCAGTAGCTGTGAAGCCTTGTGATCATTCTGAATTCCCCGGAAGTCCTTTCCGGTTAAAATAAGCCCATAATAGGGACAAATACATTCAACACTGAAATTATGTTAAAACAGCGGTTTTATATAAATGTTACAAATCTACCCTAAAATCAGCTGACATCTGGCTCTGGCCCTTTCTTATTTTTATTTCACCTTCAACTGTGGTTCCAAGGAAAGCATCTGAATCGCAGTTCTAGGAATAGTTCTTAAGACCTTGGGATGGAGGGAGTCCCCAACAACCTGGCAAGTAAACTGTCTTTAAAATACTGACCAGACCTATGAGTTTAGGGACTAAGGCCCAAATCCTCAAAGGTATTTAGGCTCCTAACTCCCATTGATTTCAGTGGATGCTAGGAGCCTAAATACCTTTGAGGATCTAGACTTAAAGCCCAGTATATAAGGCTAGAGAAGGATTTCCCAACCTCACAGGGGTGCTGTGAAGACAAATACATTACAGATTGAGAGACACCCAGCTACTGCAGTAACAGGGGCCATACATGGTTTACCCAGATAGAAAGTGTGAAAAACTGGGACAGGAGGTGGGGGATAATAGGCACCTATATACAGGGCCGGTGCAAGGCAAAACTTCCACCTTGTGCCGCCCCCCCCCCCCCCCCGCAGCCCCCCGCCTCCCTCCGCCCTGAGGCGCCCTCCCCTTGGAGCCGCGTGGCACCTCCCCACCCCAGTTCACCTCTGCTCCGCCTCCTGCCCGAGCATGCTGCCCCCACTCTAATTCTCCTCCCAGGCTTGCTGCGCCAAACAGCTGATTGGCGCTGCAAGCCTGGGAGGCAGGAGAAGTGGAGCGGTGACCGCGCGCTCGGGAAGGCACGCTGTAAAAAAAAAATTGGGGGCACCGCTTTTTGGCACTCCCAAATCTTGGCGCCCTAGGCAACTGCCTAGTTCGCCTTAATGGTAGCACCGGCTTTGCCTATATAAGAAAAAGCCCCAGATATCAGGACAGTCCCTATAAAATCGGGGCATCTGGTCACCCTAGCCATACAGGTAGGTAGGTAGGGAGACAGCCAGACAGGACTAAGGAAAGTCACTGGAGAACAAATCAGCAGTTGAGCAGTAGAGTCCCTACGAATGGCCTACATTTTCAAAAGTGTCCAATGATTTTGCAAGTTTAGGGGCCCATCTTGAGACACCTTAAAAGGGGGAGCAGCCCTGTCTGAAAATCAGGTGGCTCGTGTTAAAATAAGATGTCTTATATTGGGCACCCAATATCACCAGTCACTTCTGAAAATTTAAACCAGGGGTTTTCTCTCCAATACAAATAATGGGCAAGAGATTGGTCATACTAGGTCAGACCAATGGTCCATCTATCCCAGGCAGGGCTGCTGAGAGCGGGTTCGGGCCCCGGTGAAAAATTTTTTCGGGCCCCCCAGCAAGGGCGGACCGGCTAAACAGGGCCGATGAGGGGGGGGAAGTCGGGGAAGCCGGGCCCGGAATTTTTTCGGGCCCCCCAGTAAGGGCGGACCAGCTAAACAGGGCCGACAAGAGGGGGGAAGCCGGGGAAGCCTGGCCCCGGGCCCCCTTCTGGACCACCAGGCCCCGGTAATTTGTACCGGCTTCCCCCACCTCTCGTCAGCCCTGATCCCAGGATCCAGTCTTCTGTCATTGGCCAGTGCCAAATGCTTCAAAGGGAATGAACAAAATGGGGGCAATTATCGAATGATCCACCCCCTGTCATCCAGTCCCAGCTTCTGACAGTTGGAGGTTTTCAGAGACCCAGAGCATAGAGTGAGTGGCATGCCTGACTGTCTAAGACCTTACGCCTGATATTCTATCTTCCATGTAATCAATATGCTTTCCTCTTACATCCCAAGAGCATATTTATTTAGTACACACAAATTTAAGATGCACAGATCTGCAGGGGGCAGCCAGAAGCAGAAGTGGCTGCAGTACATATGGGATTGGGGGGAAGCTTGTGGAAGGTGGGCTCCTAACCCTCACCGCAGCTGTTTACCCCTGTTCTGTGCCTCTCTCCATTCCTTGCATGGCAGAAAACAGTCTCCGACAGAATAGCTTTAGAAAAAGTGAACTCCCCATCCCATTACCGCCAACACCAAACATTTGAGTAATCCCATCCCCCCAAAATCATGAGATTTAAAAAATATTGTTTTTTAAAATTTGTCTTCTGGTTTTTGAGCCTTTAAGATTCACATTTTCAAGCTCTCCTAGGCAACTAAGAAGGCTAGAATCTTACTTTTTAAAAACTGAAACCTGAGATTCTCACATAATCACATGATTCCAGGAGCTGAGACTTTAAGAAAAGCACCAAATATTGTGAGACTTAAAAGCCATAAAATTGTGAGAGTTGGCACCACTGCCCCAGCTGTACTCTTGAATGAAGGATGATAGTACGTCCCAGTCATCTCAATGAGGTATGAACTTTTGAGGTTAATTCTAGGAGTTGATTCATTTATTACCTTCCCCTTCTCATAAAACTTTCTTACCTTCCTTCCATCAACTGCCTGCCTGCCTCTGCCCTTCCACAGAGTGAAGGCTGGTCCACACTGGAAATGTTGCACTCGCACCACTAAACCAATCTGAAATCCATCTAGGGCTACGTCTTCACTGGAGGAGGGGAGATCGATTTAAGATATGCAAATTCAGCTACGCTAATAGCATAGCTGAATTCGACGTATCCGAGCTGACTTACGCCGCTGTGAGGACGGTGGCAAATCGACCTCCGCGGCTCCCCCGTCGACGGCGCTTACTCCTACCTGCGCTGGTGGAGTACAAGCGTTAATTCGGGGATCGATTGTCACGTCCCGACGAGACGCAATAATTCGATCCCCGAGAGATCGATTTCTACCCGCCGATTCAGGCGGGTAGTGAAGACGTAGCCTAGGTGTACTGTTGCAAATGTGAGTATAGATACTCTTCTGCCAGTTTAAATCTCCCTTAAATAGGTTTAGCTTGACTTGGTAGTTAACCACATTAAAATGAACAGATATAGGACTTATCTATACAATACTTGGCTTTAAATCAGTTTATTTAATCTGGTCCAAACCATTATCTGGATACACTTACCTTGGTTTAGAACAGACTAATATCAACATAACTTAAAATTGGTAAATTGCCAACTTTTGTTAAATTAGTGCAGTTGTTGTGTACAGAATATAGACCAGCCTTCAAGTGAGAGTGAACCATTATCAGGTGTTTGCACCTGTTAGTCAATTTAAAACTGATCTAGTTACACTGGTGCAATTTTTCTAATTTGGACGTGGTGAAAAATTATGAAAAATTCCTTTACATGGGGTTATTGTGGATAGAAAATTAAACTGCAGAGCTAAGCTAAAACCCATCCTTCCTTGAGAGCAGATTCGCAAATAGTATGTGGCTCTACTGATCAGTTGGGTAGATGCAGCTGATCATGAGGCTGGAAGGCTTATCATATGTCTAAGGGCACGTCTTATCATATGTCTAAGAATCCGGCGGGTAGCAATCGATCTATTGGGGATCGACTTATCGCGTCTAGTGAAGACACGATAAAATCGATCCCTGATCGCTCTGCCGTCGACTCCGGAAATCCACCGCAGCAAGAGGCGGAAGCGGAGTCGACGGCGGAGTGGCAGTGGTCGACTTGCTGCCATCCTCGCAGCCAGGTAAGTCGACCTAAAATACACAACTTCAGCTACGCTATTCATGTAGCTGAAGTTGCGTATCTTAGGTCGACCCCCCCCCCCCGTAGTGTAGACCTAGCCTTACACTATGTGACTTTTGGCAAGAAGTTATGCAACAAAGTCTCAAACTGAAACTGAAAATTCAACCTAAAAATGTGTGCTATTATATTGCACAGGAAAAACTTGAAGTTCTTCTTTCAACGAAAGGGGAATAGATCACAAAATGCAGTGGCAACATCAAATAGTTTTGTTTCCATGGCCACACAACAAACCAGCAGAATTTCAGATGTTTCCGAGCTTCTATGAAAAGTCTGAAAGGTCTAGGAATATACTAGCAAGTGTGCACCACACTGCCCTCTGCTGAACGGAATCCGATTTGTTCAAATGTAAACTGTCCACTGGATCGCCACATACAAATAGACTATAAATCTTACTATCATCTAACAAAGAGTCTACTTTAGCTCAAATGGCTAAAACCATATGTCCCATATTCTTCAAAGAAATATGCTTATGATATGAATATGGCATAACTAAGATACATTTTATGCCAGATGGGTCATGTGAGGTATTATTGGAAAGATTATGATTTTCTAAATATGATTATCCTATTTGTATGTACATATCATTTCTGTATCTGAAGTTAGAAATATGGACTATGCATCAGTTACAAAAGTGCTCGCACTTGGGAAACGACCACCAGACAGTAGGCAATCAGCCTGGATGGGCCATTAGGGAGGACAATAGGACTTTGAAGATGCTAATCCCCCACCTTCCTGAGAAGCTTCCTGGGATGCTGCTTTGTCACTGCGGGGTCACATGATCATGTCACCTGGTACTGGATTCCATCTTGGTCTGCTAGGATTTTGTCACTAGGATGAGGTGGGGATCAAACTGGGAAACAAAGGATTCCCACCTTAGGTAAGTCCTATTTAAGGCTGGGGAGTGAAATAATCAAGGTCAGTTCTTAGCTTCATGGGATCCCTGCATAAGATGACTGCTGTAAACTCTTAAGGCTGAACTGGGAAAGAAAGGGACTGGACCTAGGCTGGAAAGGTGTCTGACCTGCGAAGAAGATGCTTAAAACAACATTTAGGGTGAGAAATTATTTGTAGCCCGTATTCTTTAGTGTATTAAGACTAGTTTGCATGTTTGTTTTATTTGCTCAGTAATCTGCTTTGATCTGTTTGCTATCCCTTATAATCACGTAAAATCTGCCTTTTGTAGTTAATTAACTTTTGTTTATTCAATAACCAGTTTGTGTGATTCATAACTGGGGGGGGGGGAGCTGTGCATATCTTCCTCCACATTGAGGAAGGGAGCGAATTTCATGAGCTTATGCTGTATAGATCTCTGTGCAGCACAAGACAATATAGTTTGGGGTTTACACTCCAAAGGAGTTGTGCACCTGAATGTTGGGCAATCCCCAAGCTGAGTCTTCCCACACAGCTGATCTCAGTGTCTGTATCCTTTTGCAGCTGGGTGTGGCCCTACCTGTGTGTGTGCTAGAGAAGGCTTGAGGGTCTGGCACAACAAGGACAGGCTTGAGGGAGCCCAGCCTGGTGGAACGGGGGCGGGGGGAGCCCAGTGGGACACCCGTACGTCAGGTGGCACCCTGAAAAGGGGGGTGACCCATCACACCATTCAATAGTGTTGGCTGTATGAATACAACCACAGATTCATTTCGGCTACTACATTTTCACTAGTCTCTCGCCCTAACAATCCACCATACCAAAGACATTGATGGAAAAAACAGGTAGGAAGTATAGGAAACAATGAAACAATTCTCTTTCATAAATTGAAACAGACCATTGCTGACAGCTGCCCCAAATAATATGCAGCTATTGCAACTGCTGTTATTAAGGCAAGAATCCTGTCTATCTAACATCAATCGACTTTACTAAGAGGAGAAAGCCTGTCTAGCTAACATCTCCTTAGGGCAAAAGATACTGCAGAGACTAGAAAACATGGTCATTTATAAAGTTTTTGCAAATGGACAGGGCTGATCTGCTGTGGGGACACACCAGAATTTTACCTCTCTCATGGACTGTGAATTAATCCATTGCACAAATTACTTACTGATGCGCTGTTATCCAAGTGCACAAGTCCATAGCATGGGCAGTGACCATCTATGTTTACTGCATCTTGGACAGAATTGCCAGCTGTTCAATACTTTCCAGTGACTAAGGGTGAAGTCTGACCCTGTGTAGCAGGGTGGGCAAGAAACAGAGCCTCTTCCTGCCTAACCCAGAATAGCAGCAAGACAGGCTCCCTCCATAGTCTTCAAGAGATTGGCCAGCACTTCATCATCCAAGGGAGTGTGATCTTCTGGCTTGGAGATGTATGCAGTCCCTGTTGGCTAAAGTTTTTGCTGCAGTCGGCAGCAAGTGCTAGCTGGTGTAGGTTGTGCTCTGTCTCCGAGCAGTCATAAGCAATGCCCAGCATTGTGCTCTGGTGACCTGCTACTCAACACTGTGAAAGAGCAAATGTGCAAGATGGGCAGCCAGCACCGCTATCTTCCCCTGCTGGCCTTGATAAAGCTTTCACACAGACCAGATTTTCCCCGGAACTTTTATTTTTTAAGTAAATGAAGTAGTTAGCCTACTGCTTGGAAGCTCCTATGCAAACCAATGTAATGGTAATCTTGGTTCTACATCCAGGATGACTAAAACAATAGCAACTAAAATGGTGTGAATTTCCCTCATCCATTTCAGTTGTCAGGGACGGTGATCCTTTGCATCCATGGATAAAACTGATGGATCAAATTAACATTAACATTTGAATTTCATACCTTTCATTCCATCATGTATTTGGAAGGCCAATTTTGTGTCTAGGGAAAGAAGCATGTTACCCAAACCCTCTGCCCATTTGTACCTGGCATTTTCTCTGTGTAAAGGTACTTACACACTGTGATCAATCACCTCTCAATCTTCTTTTTGATAAGCTGAACATACTGAGCTACTTAAGTCTCTCGCTGTAGACATTTTCTCCAGCCCTTCAGTCATTTTTGTGGCTCCTTTCTGCACCCTCTCCAGTTTTTCAACATCCTTTTTAAAATGTGGATACCAGAACGGTATGCAGTATTCCAGTATCTATCTCACTAATCCATATACAGTGATAAAATCATCTCCCTACTCTACTCACTGTTGGCCTGTTTAGACATCCAAGGACCACATTAGCTGTTTTTGCTACAGCATCACACTGGGAGCTCATGTTGAGTTGCGTGTCCACCATGACCCCCTAAATCCTTGTCAGTTACTGCTTTCCAGGATATAGTCACCCATTCTGCAGGGGTGGCTTGCATTTCTTGTTTTGATTATCAACTTTGCACTTGGATGTACCAAATTTTTTAAAAATGATCCCAGCATACTAAGTGAGCCAGATTGCTCTGTATGACTGCCCTGTCATCATCATTATTTGCCACTCCGTCTCTTCTTGTTTCATCCACAAATTTTATCAGTAGTGATTCTAGATGTACTTCCAGATCATTGATGAAAACATTGGATAAGGTCAGGGCTAGTACTGATCCCTGCAGAACCCCACTAGAAACACCCCTATTCAATTATGATTCCCCTTTTGACAGCTACTTTTTGAGTTCTGTTAGTTAACCAGTTCTTAATCTATGTAACATGTGCTGTATTGATATTGTATCGCACTAATTTTTAATCAGAATGTTGTGCAGTACTAAATGCCTCACAAAAGTCTACATGTATTATATCCGTGCATTTACCTTTATTGACCAAACTTACAATTAATCAAAGAATGAAATCAGGTTTGTCTGATAAGACTTATTTTCCACAAAATCATGTTGACTAGCATTAATAATAATCCTATCACGTAATTCTTTATAAATTGAATCCTGTATCAGATTTTCCATTAAATGCCCAGGACTGATCCTATGCTAACTGGCCTATAGTTACCTGTGTCATCCCACTTGCCCCTTTTGAATACTGGCACAACATTGGCACTGTTCCAGTCCCCTGGAATTTCCCAATATTCCAACATTTATTATTATCATCAGCAGGCCAGAGAGCTCCTCAGCCAATTTTGTTAGGATCCTAGGGTATAAATCAGTGGTGGGCAACCTCTAGCCCACGGGCTGCACGAGGCCCATTAGGGTAATCTGCTGGCAGGCCATGAGACAGTTGGTTTACATTGACCGTCTGCAGGCACGGCCGCCCGCAACTCCCAGTAGCTGCGGTTCACCGTTCCCAGCCAATAGCAGCTGCGGGAAGTGGTGCGGACTATCTAATAAACTCTTCTTAAAGAACTCCCAACTCTAATTAATATTTTTCTGTATGCATTTTTTGTCCCACTCAGTATGCTCATAATTTCCCTTAGTGTTGGGAAATTAACCTTTTGAAATTACTATGTATATAGATTACTGCAGTGGTTCTCAACCAGCAGCCCTTGGGCAGCATGCAGTCCAATTAGCACACAGCTGCAGCCCAGCTGTGTGCTAAAGGCCACCTGGCCCACGCAGTGGGATTGGGGTTCTCAGCAGCCCGGCCACCCAGCGCAGTGATATATGGGTTTCTGGCTGCCCAGTGTGGCGGGGTATGGGCTGCCCGGCTCCCCGGCCCAGCCCGGTGGGGTCAGGGGTCGGGGTCCGAGGTCAGGGTTGCTGGCCGGCCCCGCAGGTCCAGGATCCGGGCTGCCGGCCGGCCAGTCCCGCGGGGTCGAGGTGTGGGGTCAGGGCTGCCACCCGGCCCCATGCAGTGGGGTCAGGGCTGCAGCTTGTGGCCCCATTCTGTGGAGGAGTCTTTGGGCAGGAGGCACTGGGTATAGAGGTCTGGGGGGCACTGTGGTTCTCAACCTGCGGCCCAGGTAACACATTGTGTGTTGTATTTGCAGCCCACAATAATAAATACGTTGAGAACCACTGCATTACTGTTTGCGATTGTTCTCTGTGTGCGTGTATTGAATAATCAGGTCAAGATCACTGGTCCCCAGGCAACTACTAACTTCCAATCCAGCCATTAATTCATTTTTATCCATCATAATGAGTTCCAAAGTAGTGTTACCTCATATTCAGAGTACTTCTGTTCATTAGCTGTTTATTTCCTAACAAATTATTAATGGAAGACGTTAGAAAGCTTTTGCCACTTTTTTTTATTAAGTTATGGAGTGGAATAAATCTGCCTTCTGAGAATATCAAATGAAAAGCCAGAGGTAGTACGTCTGATCATTTATTTACTAATGAATTTTAAATGTGTCATTCTTAATCGTGTCTGGCTTTGGTGGGGATGCTCTGCTCCAGCATTTTTGCTGAGTTCTCACTTTTTATTCATTTATAAACTGGGCATTTAGCCAACCCCATAAATATCAGACATTAAGACAACTGACTATATGGTGGGGCAATCACCCTCAAGTAGCTGGTTGGACTAATGGCTATTTAATGACTACAAGCTACTAAAATATTTTTACTGTAAAAAATGAACACAACTGATCTGAATTGAAATGTATTCCCTCTTATTATTACAATATAACTATAGATTTCCTGTCACATGATGTTCATATGTAGTTTGGCGATCCTGCCGCCATTAGGCTTTTAATTTTAAGATGACAGTACCAAGGATGGATTCACATAACTTTAAGCGTGGAAAAATTGTCAAGCCTGCAATAGGGACTAAGGCAGATAAACAGCATTCTTTCCATGCAGACTTTAAGGTCCAGAACCAGACACCCAGGACACTTACATTTTATTGCACCAGCTAAGATAATTCACTTGGTCTGTCTCTTTTACTCATCTTCCCACCCTAAAAACCACCTGGCTTCTTCATCTTCTACTTCATAATCTGGCTGATAGGCAAGATTATCTGAGGAAGAGGCCAAACCAGGGAAAGGTGTATATTTAATGGAAAGTAAATGTTTCTACTTTCCTGACAAAGCACACAACAAGCATCTAATAATTGATGATCATAACCACTATACTTAGCATTTATCATAGAATCATAGAAATGCAGGGCTGGAAGAGACCTCAAGATGTCATCTAGTCCAACCCCCTTCTCTGAAGCAGGACCAAATATATCTAGATCTGCCAGGTCTTTATCCAACCTATTCTTAAAAACCTCCAATGAAGGGGATTCCACAACCCCCCTTGGAAGCCTATTCCAATACTTAACTATCCTTATATAGTTAGAAGTTTTCCTTAGTATCTATCCTAAATCTCCCTTACTCATTACTGAAGCCCATTACGTCTTGTCATACCTTCAGTGGGCATGGAGAAGAATTGATCACCATCCTCTTCATAACATATTATAACATATTTGAAGACTTATTAGGTTCCCTAACAGTCTTTTTTTCTCAAGACTAAACATGCCCAGTTTTTGTAAACCTTTCCTCATCAGTTTAGAAAACCGGACTTTTTTTTTTTTTTTCATTTTTGTTGCTCTCTTCTGGACTCCTGAGTTTGCTGACATCTTTCTTAAAGTGTGGTGCCCAGAACTGGACACAGTACTCCAGCTGAGGCCTCACCAGTGCAGAGTAGAGCAAGATAATTACCTCCCATTTTTACATAAACACTTCTATTAATACGCTCCAGAATGTCATTAGCCATTTTTGCAACTCTACCACTCTATTGACTTGTACTTGTGATCTGCTATAACACCCCCATGCCCCTCCCCCCCAATATCCTTTTCAGTAGTATGACTACCTAGTCAATTATTCTCCGTTTTGTAGTTGTGGGTTTGATTTTTCCTTCCTAAGTGAAGTACTTTGCACTGGTGTCTATTGAATGTCATCTGGCTGATTTCAGACCAGTTCTCCAATTTGTCAAGGTCATTTTGAATTCTAATCCTGTCCTCCAAAGTGCTTGCAATCCCTTCCATTCTGGTGTCATCTGCAAATTTCATAAGCATAATCTCCACTCCATTACCCAAGTCGTTAATGAAAATATTGAACAGTGCTGGACACAAGACTGGCCCCCATCGAGCCCCACTGGATATATCCTCCCAGTCTGACAGCAAACCATAGATAACTACTCTGAGTAGTCTTTCAACCAGTTGTGCACCCACCTTATACTAATTTCATCTAGACCACATTTCCCTAGTTTGCTTATGAGAATGTCAGGTGGGACTGTATCAAAAACCTTACTAAAATGAATATATATTACATGTATAGCTTCCCAACTATTCACTAGGCCAGTAACCCTGTCAAAGAAGGATAGGTAGATTTGGTATGATTTTTCTTGTGCCATTTTGGCTATTACATATAACACTATTATCCTCTAGGTGCTTACAAACTGATTCTTCAATAATTTGAGAAATTGCTTTTGATGTCCCTTGCTAGGTATATTGTGCCTTAACCTTTCTGATTGTGTCCTTACATGCATGTGCTATGCTTTTGTACTCACCCTTAGCAATTCATCCATGTTTAACTTTTTGTAGGATTCCTTTCAGATTTTCAGATTATTAAAGAGCTCCTGATGGAGCCATATTGGGCCTTTTCTATTCTTCCTATCTGTCCTTCGCAGCAGGGTAATTTGTTGTTGTGCCTTTAATATTGTCTCTGAGGCCTGGTCTACACTGGGGGGGATCGACCTAAGATACTCAACTTCAGCTACGAGAATAGCGTAGCTGAAGTCGACGTATCTTAGGTCGACTTACCTCGCGTCCTCACGGCGCGGGGTAGATTGCCACTGCTCCCCCGTTGACTCCGCTTCTGCCTCTCGCCACAGTGGAGTACAGGAGTTGACAGCAGAGCAATCGGGGATCGATTTATCGCATCTACACTAGACGTGATAAATCGATCCCCGATAGATCGATCACTACCCGCCAATCTGGCGGGTAGTATAGACGTACCCTGAGAAACTGCCAGGTCTCCTGAACTCCTTCTTCCCTTAGATTTTCTTCCCATGGGACCTTACCTATCAGTTCTCTGAGTTGTTAAAGTCTGCTTTTTTGAAGTCCATTGTCCTTATTCTGCTGCTTTCACTCCTTCCTTTTCTTAGAATCATGAAATCTATCATTGCACGTTCACATTCACCCAAATAGCCTTCAGTATATTGATTGTAATCAATTCCTTCCTGTTAGAATCAAGTCTAGAATGGCTGTACACCAGGTTACTTTCTTCACTTTCTGAAACAAAAAGTTGTCCACAATACAGTCCAGTCCAATACCTTACTGGAAATGTGTTTGTCATATTGCTTTTCCTTCCAACAGATGTCTGGGTAGATAAAGTTCCCTATTACTTCCAGGTCTTATGTTTTGGATATGTGTTATTTATCCTAGAAATGCCTCATCCACCTCCTCTTCTTGATTTAGTTTTCTCTAGTAGACCCCTACCATGACATCACACGTGTTTTCCCCCTCTCTTATTCTCACCCAGAGATGGTCAAATGGTCTGCTTCTCACCTCCTTCTGACCCTCCAAATAAGTGTATTCCTGATGTTTAATGCAACACCTCCTCTGTTTTTTCCCCTGCTTGTCCTTCCTGAACAAGCTATACCTCTCTATAGCAATATTCTAGTCATGAGATTTATTCCACTGTCACAGGATAGTCTGCCCCTTAAAGGCATAGTAACTAGTGGTCAGCCACTCTGCCACATGGCATGGCCCTTTATGGGTCCAATAGAGGGAGCTAGAGAGACCTAAGGAGATAGAACTAGAGCGAAATGGCCCTGGGGATGAATAGTGATTCGAGAAGAAATCCTGTCACTGTTCTTGGGGCCAAGAGCCTTGCAGAGAGGGTGGAGCTGGGATCTGGTCTCCCCCAAATTGCTGTTCAAACTGACTAATTAATCTCTACAATACCCTGCAAGGCAAATCATAATTAACCCCATTTCAGAACAAGGAAAGGGGGAGACAGAGAGAGTAAGGGCCTGATCCGAGCGTAGTCTAGTGGATAAGTTCCAGGGCCTCCGGACGTAGGCACCACAATGAGGATGTGGACCTAGATCCCCAGATTGGCTCTGTCACTGACTTGCTGTGTTCCTTTGGGCTGGTCATTTTACCTCTCTGCCACACAACAGTTAAGGAAAGGAAACAAATGATATCTTCTGTTTGAAACTGCAGGGGGAATTAAGGCAGCATGCCATTGTCTGATTTGGAGTTTGGCCAGGACACTGAACAGTGCTCATGGAAGTTTTCTTACCAACATACAGGAGGGCTTCAGTTTTCCATACAGTGTTGTGAGCCCATATTTAAACAAATAAATGAAGGAAGGATGGTCCTGTGGTTAAAGCCCAGGATAGGGTCTCCGGAGAACTGGAGTCAATTCAAACATCTGCCACAGATTTCCTCTATGACCTTGGCAGGTCACTCAATATCTTTGGCCTCCATTCTGCAAAGTACTTCAGCACATGCTTAACCTTAAGCATCTGACTAGCCCAATTATACTGAGTGGGGAGAGAATGAAATTATATATATTTGTACTAGAGCTATTTTGGAAATGATATTTTTTCCCTGTGGAAAAATCATTTTTGTCAGTTTTTCATGGATTGCGTTGTTTGCGTTTTTTTTAAAACTTTCCAGTGAAGAACTGAAAGCCAGATATTTGCAGCCAACACCTGAACATTTTCACCCAGAAACTTTTGGTTTAAAACTGATTTTTAAAAAATGCTTCAGCAGTGCCTCTCGGGAACTGTAATTTGGGTGCCTCGTGCGACTATGCTGCACTACGGACAACTGCCTGGCCTGGCCCGGCTAGACTACATCTCCCCTGTTGTACTGTGGTCCCTTCTTGCTGAGCCACTGCAGGGCATTAGAGGAGTCCCTGGCTATCGTACATCATAGGAGATGTAGTCCACCTGGCAAACCCAGCCCATCATATGGCATCTGAACTACAACTCCTATGAGGCACTATAGCAGCATTTCCAAATGGAATTTTTTTTTGAGGGAGCAGGGGGTTCAGTATTAGTTTTGTTCAGCAAAAAGTTGAAATTTTCTGCAGAAAGCAGATACTTTTGTAATATATATATATATATATATATATATATATACTTGTGTAGTAAAAAAAACAGTTTTCAAAAAAACAGATTTGGTGCTTTTTTTTTTCACACACACACACACACACACACACACACACCATTCCACCCATGATACCAACTTGGGTCACCTGCTTTTCCAGCAAGCACTGTAGCAACACCTGCAATGTTGCCCCTCATGAGTGGGAAAGGCTTCAAACCAAAATTCAATAAGCCAGTTCCTTGTCCTCCTTTAAGTCCTCCTCAAAAACACACCATTGCCAGAGAGCATAGAGGGAACTGCCACTTGATAATGGCTGAGTCAGTGGTGAGTTGTGATCACTGCTATTGATAGCTAAGGTCTTGTCTAAAAGTTGTACCCCTTTAACTGACACAATTTAACTTCCGTTCTGGTATAAAGGTGCTTTTGCTGATATAACTTATTCCAATCTAAGGCGCTTTTATACTGGTATAACTGCATGCATGCTGGGGTTGTACCATTGTAACTATTTTGGTGGTGGTGGTGGGGAAATCACCTCCCCCAATTGGAATAGTGAAATTGGTACTAAACTGTGTAGGCCAGGTCTAAGAATTGCACACAATCTTATTAGATGTGTTCCATTGTCTCTTCTGCCTCTAACCTGTCCCTTTGTCTGGTCTATCTTTTATGGCTTGTCTTTCAAGTCTGTAAGCCATTTGGTGCAGGGACTGTCCTGTATTATGTATTTGTACAGCATATAGCACAATGGGGTCCAATCTGGTGATGGCCATCAGGCACTATGACCACAGAAATGTTAAATAAACAACAGGGATGGTTACTAATGTCTAATGTCAGTGCTTCCTCTTGTGGAATTTTCATTTCCTAATCTGTACTCTTCTGCCTGGATTTTGAACTGCCCCTTACCCGTGCTTTGAAGTGCTTCTTCCAAATTCACAATTTACTGTTTGAAGTGTCTGAGGTAATGCTCTGTAACCCTTCCCAGGGCCCTTAGCAAGAGAAGCTTTCAACTCAGTGGAAAATGCATTTCTGTAAAATAAAACAAAATAAAAACCACTTGTAGAGTGAAATGGGCTAGGCAGCCCGATAGCACTCTCTTATATTATGGAACAAGAGCCAGACCCTGCACCATTACAGTGAACATAGGATCAAGCCCCAGGTTCTACGCTGGAGTTTTTTTTGTTTGTGTTATAAAAGGTTGGTGATCAGGAAGAGGTCAAAACGTAAAGATTAGGACATGTTTTACAATATTCTTAAATCTTTTTCTCTCTTTCTCTCTTTTCCTGGTGGTTATATAGATTAGAGACCCTACACGTAGGTTACTAATAAGTCTTACACCTGGTAGCAATCACTACTCAGCATTATGCAGTCACTTCCCAATATCATATATAAGCAGATGGGGACTTTTTTCCAAGGGTTCTTTTTATCCATGTTCTTGAATGTAAGTTATCACTGTGATCTTAAGCCACTTTTATTAGAGTCTGCTTTCAATCAGGAGAGGGGGTTTGTCATGGAGTGAACACACTGGTGGGTAAAATGAACCACTTTAGAGACTAAAATAAACAAACAGGAATTTCCTCAATGCTCCATTTAATCTTCCTCTTTTTCCTGTATTAAATAAAATTTACCATAATGTTGTTTTTATAAGTACTCTCATTAAAGTATATAGGTGTTCAGAACTGAGAAACATTTTTTTTAAATAAAAAAAATATGAAGAAGAATCCCTTGAAGAAGACATTTAGCAACTCATGATCAAAACAATACTAATTAGCAAAGGCAGCGGGGCATTTCATCGCTTCACTTTCCCGCTTCCCATTAATTTGAGCTATAAAACTAAATTTAAAACGCCATATTGTTGATTTCAACACGCTGATGTCTATATTTATAAAGTTATCATCATTATTTATGTGATGACAGCAGTTAGAGGCCCCAGCTGAGAATGGGGCCCTGCACATACACAGATTGGCTTTGTCTAGATTATGGCCTGGCCTAACTAGAAAACTAGGTGGGTTTAACTATGTTGGTCAGGGGGTGTGAAAAATCACACCCCTGAGCGATGTTGTTAAGCCAACCTATGTCCCTGTGTAGACAGTGCAAGGTCCATGGAAGAATTCTTCATCAACGTAGCTACCACTTCTCAAGGAGGTCGATTACCTATGCCAATGGGAGAACCTCTCCTGTCCTCACAGGTAGCGTTTACACTGAAGTGCTACAGTGGCACAGCTGTGCCACTGTAGCATTTCAAGTGTAGACAAGCCCTAAGAGACAGATCCTGCAATTGGATACACATGGGATCCACCCAAGTTACACCCCTTCCAGGGCAACTGCACAACCATGGTAGCAGAAATAATGTTTTTAAAATACTGAAAAATGCTTTGCTAACACACAGGAAACTCTAGAGTGGATGAGGTCCAAGAGATTTGTGTGGCCAGCTGCTGCCTGTATACTGTATATATATATCTTATTCTTCCAAGAAAAGTCCCACACACTTAAATTATGGCCTTCCCCTGTCTTACAGACTCCCAGAGGCCATAGAGGTTGGTTCTGTGGCGACCCAATTTATCCAAGGGGAAAAGGTCATCCTAGTGCAGAAAATCCTTCTCCTCCAGCTTTATGCCAGGGAGTAGCAGATCATGCAAAAGCTTTGCCACCCACTGTGTAGAGCTGGTTGAAAAAAATTTCAAAAATTTTCCATTGAAATTTCCACACACACAAAAAAAGTTACCACCTCTAATTGCCTGTATTCACTTACAAAAAGCTTTGTTAAGGTTGCTGTCATGCAACACTATCCTCTGTAGCTTATAACTCCAAACTCAAATGTTCAAAACCCAGGAAGTTCTTATTTAAAAAGTCTCTCTACATATCCCCAAAAAGAACTGTTCACACACAACTAGGAGCCACTCCTCTCATGAACCAACTGCACACCATCTCTACTAAGCCAAGCCAATGCCTACTGGGCACAATCTGTGACAAAAACAATAAATCGCAAATGTTTCCCGGGGAGTATGGCCTCAAAGTAGAGATGGCTGAACTGTTTTGGGCAAAGTTAGTCACAACTTGAATTTTCATCCTAAACTTGAATTGAACCCAAAGATTTATTTTTTGGGTTAAAAAAAGCCACTTGTGTTTAAAAATAATGTGTGTCTTTTAACCTCCTGATTTCAGCTGGAAGTCAAGGCTCAAAGCAGAAATACTGGGAGAAAAAAATAATCCAACTGTATGTCAAAGCTAACACAATACAAGAGGAGGGGGAACAGACTCTGATGAGATTAACACCAAAACTCTGTGCCAAAGAAATTAAGGTTCTCCCATTGTTGTCCTAGACTCTTCCTTACTGAAATCCCTTGGCCGGATTCTCAGCTGATATAAATTGATATAGCTTCATTAAAGTCAGTGGAGCTACAGTGATTTACACCAGCTGAAAATCTGGACCCCTGATATTTGGTCGAATTCAATTTCGTATCAGATTAAACAAATTTTATATTTTGTTCAGAGGTCATCATTTTTAAGTCCTCTACCCAGCACTAAGTAAGCAAGGATGTTTCTGTTACAAATCAGTTGTCTGGGCCTCCTCCATAATTCCCCCAAATGCAAGCCTGTATCCATTCTTTACTGATTCTCAAATTTGCATCTATTTCAGTCCATTTAAACAAGCAACTACCAGCATTATAATACAATAAGCCTTCTTTAGAATGAAGCCCCTTTGGTTTAATTTGTGATCTGTGTGGACATTACAGTAGAAGGATTATGCTAAATCGGTTTCTGTCACAGAACAGTTGAACGAAGCAGTGGTTTTAAATGCATGAAATAAGCATTCCGAAATGAGCACTTTGTAACTGAATTCAGAACAAGAAGCTAGCCTAAATGATTTCTATTTACATATGTTTGCATCCAATCCTTACACCTTACAGAGACTCCCTTGTTTGCTGTTACAGTAGTAAACGGTTGTTCACAGGCTGCTTAAAATCAAGCAAGGAGGTCAAGCTGGGATCACGTCCAAAGCTGATCGTCTGGTCTGCATGCCTAAACTGAATATCCTTTCAGGGTTCCATCCTGTATCATTGGAGTCAATGGGAGTTTTTCCATTGACTTGAGTGGGAGCAGGATCAAGCCCCAAGTGCCTTGTTATAATACAGGCAGTCCTTGACTTTATGATGTTTGACTTACGACGAACGGCACTTACGACGTTTCTGAATTGACACCCTGATTCTACTTACGGCAATTGGTTTCGACTTTACAATGCTCGGTCCCGCAATGGAGTGGATTGCGGTTCCAAGTTATGACGTTTCAACTTACGATGGGGACCAATTGTGTCATAAGGCCGAGAACTGCCTGTATAATGATTCTCCAGTGTTTTCATACTGGGGACCACTGGTTAAACTAGAGACCCTCATGTGGACTACCTTCCCCTTACTGCCCTCCCATTTCTGATCCATATTTTTCCATCAGCAACTATAGTGCTTGATTCCAGAGCAAGTTAGAGGGGAACAGTATTATCAGGTTGAAACTAAACTCTTTAATGTAACGGGTGAGGCTGCTTGTTTAGATCCCTCAATTTTGTCTCCATTTCTTAAACCTGGGTGTACTGCTTTCTGTTTATTAATACCAACCCCCTCTCACTGTCTGCATCCCCACTTTATACTTCGGTTCTGCTCTCCTGGGGTTTACTACTCTTTCAGTTTTGCTCTTTGCACACACAAATCTATTCAGCCTCCCAGCACTCCTGAGCAAACCAAGGCAGAGACATTGACTGAGTTGACCAAATCACGAGTCAGTGGACGAGCTGGAAACAGAGCATGGGGTTTGATTCCTAGCCCCCTGCTTCAAAATACAACTCCCTACATGGGAGAACCTCGCCAGACATAATGGAGCTGAAATGTAAAGTATAGAAGGTCCCACTCCTTTAAGGTGGCAAACTCTCTTTTAGAAAGACGGATTGTAGTAATGGGTTGTATAGCACCCAAGGGTTTAGAGGAAGATTTAGTGGCACACACTAGGCGCACTCACTGTCAGACAAGATCATCCCAAGTATCAGAGGTCCACAGGAGGTTAGTTTAGGCTGTTGGTGCACCTGAAGCATGAAGCACTAGTCGAATCATGTGATGAGAATAGTGGCTTGTTTCTGTAGGACAACCCTTTCCTTGGTATTTGCTTATATTGCTGGATTCCTGTTTGTCTGAGAGCTTGGCAATGGTATTCTGTTATGTTGTCTTGTCCTTGATCTTTGACTATATCAGCAAAAAAACCGAGAAGTACTTGTGGCACCATAGAGACTAACAAATGTATTTGGGCATAAGCTTTCATGGGCTAGAACCCACTTCATCTGATGCATGAAGTGAAAAATACAGTAGCAGGTATAAATACATGAAAGGATGGGGGTTGCTTTGCCAAGTGTGAGGTCAGTCTAATGAGATAAATCAATTAACAGCAGGATACCAAGGGAGGAAAAATAACTTTTGAAGTGCTAAGAGAGTGGCCCATTACAGACAGTTGACAAGAAGGTGTGAGTAACAGTAGGGAGAAATTAGTATTGGGGAAATTAAGTTTAGATTCTGTAATGACCCAACCACTCCCAGTCTTTATTCAGGCCTAATCAGATAGTATCCAGTTTGCAAATTAATTCCAATTCTGCAGCTTCACGTTGGAGTCTGTTTTTGAAGTATTTTTTGTTGAAGAATTGCCACTTTTAGGTCTGTTATTGAGTGACCAGAGAGACTAAAATGTTCTCCTACTGGTTTTTGAATGTTATGATTCCTGGTGTCAGATTTGTGTCCATTTATTCTTTTGCATAGAGACTGTCCAGTTTGGCCAATGTACATGGCAGAAGCGCATTGCTGGCACATGATGGCATATATCACATTGGTAGATGTGCAGGTGAATGAGCCCTGGATGGTGTAGCTGACGTGGTTAGGTCCTATGATGGTGTCCCTTGAATAGATATGTGGACAGAGTTGGCACCAGGGTTTGTAGCAGGGTTTGGTTCCTGGGTTGGTGTTTTTGTTGTGTGGTGTGTAATTGCTGGTGAGTATTTGCTTCAGGTTGGGGGCTGTCTGTAAGCGAGGACTGGCCTGTATCTCAAGGTCTGTGAGAGTGAGGGATCGTCCTTCAGGATAGGTTGTAGATTCCTGATGATGCGCTGGAGAGGTTTTAGTTGGGGGCTGTAGGTGACGTCTAGTGTCGTTCTGTTACTTTCTTTGTTGGGCCTGTCTTGTAGTAGGTGACTTCTCGGTACCCTTCTGGCTCTGTCAGTCTGTTTTGTCATTTCACCAGGTGGGTATTGCTGTTTTAAGAACGCTTGATAGAGATTCTGTAAGTGTTTGTCTCTGTCTAAGGGATCGGAGCAAATGTGATTGTATCGTAGAGCTTGGCTGTAGACAATGGATCATGTGATGTGGCCTGGATGAAAGCTGGAGGCATGTAGGTAAGTATAGTGGTCAGTAGGTTTCCGGTATAGGGTGTTGTTTATGTGATCATCGCTTATTAGCACTGTAGTGTCTAGGAAGTGGACCTCTTCTGTGGACTTGTCCAGGCTGAGGTTGATGGTAGTGTGAGGGGTCGACTGCCCCGCCCCTCTTCCTGGACCCGCTCTGTCCCAATAAAGTGCACAGAGGCCTCCAGTTATGCAGCACCCGTGGCTTTATTTACACACACAGTTCTCCCACCACCAGTGTTGAGCTATATACAAGGCTTGCAGGGTTAGTTCCCTCTTTTCCTGCAGTCAGCCCGCAGCTAGGAGATTGACCTTTCCCTGGCTGGGCTTTTCTGCTGGCTCCCAGCCCTTATAACTGCTGGCTTGTCAGACCCGCAGGTGGAGCCAATCCGCAGGCCAGGCATCAGGTCTGTTTCACCAGCCCCAATCTATTTCTCTTGATTGGAGCTGGCTGAACAGGGGTAATTAGGTGCTTTTGCACCAGCACCCTGCTACCCACCTCCCCCCTTTAAGCTGGTGCCAGGCCTGGTCTCCCTCGGCCCTGCTTCCCTCGGCTGGGGGCTTTGCCCTGGGGTTGGGCCCCCTGCCCAGCGGGGTAATCCCTAGGCTCTGTCTTGGGGGGTGTCAGCATGCCCCATCCACAAAAGGTGCATTGGGTAGGGGGTGGGGCACCCCACAGGTCTACACTCACCCAGAGGTCTTCACACCAGTCGCACCGTTGGACTGGTCACCCCGGACGCTTCCCTTCATTCCCCAGTGGGGGAGACGGGTCAGAGCCCCCTGCCCCGAGTCTGGCCCCGATCTCAGGATCGGGCCCTCCGCTCCTTGGAGTTTGGGTCTCCCCCTTTTGGGCTTCCACCCTCCGCTCTGTCTGTACCCTCTTCTCCGCCTCACTCTGCGGGATCCCCTCCCCTGATGGGTCCTGTCTGGGAGGCTCCGTCCCCTCCATGGTCACTCCCGCAGGATCCCTACATTGGCTACGTTGTCTAGGAGTCTCAGCTTCTTCCCCTGGAGGTTATGGGGGCTCCGCCCTTCCAGGGTCCATCCTTGTACAGGCCTTGTCCCCTGCCTGCAGGGCTCTCTCTCTCTCCTGTTTTGGGAGTCTCCTCCCCAGGCCCCCCTCCCCTTTGGGGAAGGGTTCCAATCCACCCCCAGGACCACGAGGTAGGCCAACCCCTCTGTCAAGGCTGTATCCCCACTTTGAACTTTAGGGTACAAGTGTGGGGGCCTGCATGAGGACTTCTAAGCTTAACTACCAGCTTAGTTCTGGTCCGCTGCCACCATTCCCTTCCCTGGGAAGCTTTTAGAAACCTTTCACCAATTCCTGGTGAATACAGATCCAACTTCCTTGGATCTAAAAACAAGGAAAAATCAATCAGGTTCTTAAAAAGAAGGCTTTTAATTAAAGAAAAAGGTAAAAATCATCTCTGTAAAATCAGTATGGAAAATAGCTTTACAGGGTAATCAAACTTCAAGAGCTCAGAGGACCCCCCTCTGTCTTAGGTTCAAAGTACAGCAAACAAAGATAAACACTCTAGTAAAAGGTACATTTACAAGTTGAGAAAACAAAGTAAAACTAAGATGCCTTGCCTGGCTTTTTACTTACAAGTTTGAAATATGAGAGACTTGTTTAGAAAGATGGGAAGAACCTGGATTGATGTCTGGTCCCTCTCAGTCCCAAGAGCGAACAACCCCTTAAAACGAAGAGCACAAACAAAAGCCTTTCCCCCCGCAAGATTTGAAAGTATCTTGTCCCCTTATTGGTCATTTGGGTCAGGTGTCAGCCAGGTTACCCGAGCTTCTTAACCCTTTAGAGGTAAAAGGATTTTGGAGTCTCTGGCCAGGAGGGATTTTATAGTACTATACACAGGAGAGCTGTTACCCTTCCCTTTATAGTTATGACACCCTCTATTACCCCCACCCACTTCCAGGCAAACCTTCCCTGCACTTCCAGGGGTATCTGGACAATACTCTCTATACCTATGGATGCATTCCACTAGTATCCTTTCCCAATGCGACTTCACTAAGTGCCGCTGTATAAGGGAGCGAGCAGAGGCCGTATCCACTAGACCCCTCTGAGGCCTCTTTCCAACCCGCACCGGGATAGTGGCCAACCTGCGTCTCTTTTTCCGCCCCCTAACCTTGGTCCAACCACAACATTCGGCTGCCCCACATTCCATCACTGGGCAGTCCTGGCTCTTATGTCCCGGCTGTCCACAGTGCCAGCATACGAGCTGCCTTGGGCGGCTAGGGGTCCCCGTGGGCTCCTCCCGTCGCTTGTCTACTGGCTTCACCCCGGGATGCTCGCGGGGTTTCCTGGCCCCCCTCTGTGTCCTGCGGGGCTCGATGCTCCCTTGGCGAGAAGTCGGCCTCTGCATACTCCTCCGTTCTCTGCATGCTGGCTTCTACGGTGGCCGGCTGATGTCGCTGCACCCAAACCCGCACGCTATCGGGCAGACACTGTACAAACTGCTCAAGGACCTCTTGGTCCATTATCTGCCCCACAGTGTGGGCATCGGGCCTCAACCACCGCATTGCCCAGTTCGTTAATTTCTGGGCAAAGGCCCGGGGCCGCACGCCTCCCGCCCACCAGGCTGTCCTAAACTTTTGCCGATATTTCTCGGCCGAAAGCCCGAGGCGATCCAAGATCGCTGCCTTCACTGCATCGTAGTCCCTAGCTTGGGCATCCGCCAGGGCCATATACGCTGGCTGCGCCTCCCAGCCAGATAGGGAGCCAGCTGCAGGGCCCAGGTTGCCCGGTCCCATCCTGTGCCCAGGGCCGCTCGAAGGTGCCCAAAAAGGCGAGTAGAGCTTACCTCTCCACCTGGTGGGACTGCTGGAATGCCTGTAGTGCTTTCTGCATCTTTCCGTGTTGTTCAGTGAGCCACTGCAGGGTGCCTTCCATTGCTGGGTCGCCAAACTGTATCTCTGGCCACAAATCCCGGACAAGCCCCCACTTGTGACGGGTCCACTGCCCCGCCCCTCTTCCTGGGCCCGCTCTGTCCCAATAAAGTGCAGAGAGGCCTCCAGTTATGCAGCACCCGTGGCTTTATTTACACACACAGTTCTCCCACCACCAGTGTTGAGCTATATACAAGGCTTGCAGGGTTAGTTCCCTCTTTTCCTGCAGTCAGCCCGCAGCTAGGAGACTGACCTTTCCCTGGCTGGGCTTTTCTGCTGGCTCCCAGCCCTTATAACTGCTGGCTTGTCAGACCCGCAGGTGGAGCCAATCCGCAGGCCAGGCATCAGGTCTGTTTCACCAGCCCCAATCTATTTCTCTTGATTGGAGCTGGCTGAGCAGGGTAATTAGGTGCTTTTGCACCAGCACCCTGCTACAGGTAGGGTGGAAATAGTTGAAATCTTGGTGGAATTCCTGAAGGGCCTAGTTCCCAGGGGTCCAGATGATGAAGATGTCATGAATGTAGCACCGTTTTGCCTGTTATCTTTGTTGCTATGTTTTGTTTCACTTTAGTCTTTCCATCTAATCAGCATTCTGCAAATGACTTAGCCATATTATCTGTTTCCTTTTTCACTTCCTCTTCTTTCTGACACACTTGTCCTGTATTCTGCATGGCATGCATAGCCTAAAGCCGTGGTGAAAAACTTAGTGGTCTGCCTGCTAGACAGTTAAGAAACCGGTTGGGTATATTAGTAGCTCAGGATGAGATTAGCCGTTCATCTGCTATGTGAAATCTGAAGAAGAAACCCTGTAAAGCTTTCTGCAATGCACAGTGACATGGCTCAGTGCTATAATAATGTGTAGAACTGTAAAATATTGCAATTTATATAATCATTTCTAAATATAAAGAGCAGAATCAGGAATTTTGTTACTGAGGGTTCATACATTAAGACTGTAGAGTTAACCAGGTTCCAATGTAAACAAGCAAATGACTGAATTAAGTTAAATGGTGGACTACTGACTTTTCTGTGTACTAGGCAAGAACTCATGAGGGTGGGATAATAATACTTTGCACTTATTTTATATATTGTCTTCCAGCTAAAGAGCTGAAAGCACCCAGGAAACCCTGAATTAATTTAGCCTCACAACATTCTTGTGAGATAGGTAAATATTATCACCGCCTCCTCACTTGTAAGAGCCTTCACAGCTTAGCCCTGCCCTTCCTCTCTCATTGCTTATTAGAGCTGCCGACCCCCAATTCTACTTTTCCAGCAATTCTAGTTTCCATGGTCATTAAGTCCAGTTTCACCTAAAACCTTTGTGCTTTCTCTCATGCTGCCTCTTAAGCATGGTAAGGCTCCTCAGAAAATGTATAATGCCACTACATTGCCCCCCTTCTGTCCCTCCTTAAAAAAATTACCTTAGCTGTGATGTCTACAACACGCTTGACAATGGCTAGGCTGCTTTGTTCTGTGATCTCTGTTTATTTCACTGTTACCTTCTGCTCCCCTCATATATTAGTCATATCCATCTGTTCTCCCTCAAATTTTAGCTTCTTTGGGGCAGGGACCATCTTTTCATTATGTGTGTATATACCATCTAGTACAACCAGGCCACATTCCCTGACTGGAGCCTCCAAGTGCTACAGCGCTACAAATAAACACTAACAACAAAGCTGAGATCTTAAGTGAATCCCCCAAGGTCACACAAGAAGCCTGTAGAGGGTAGAGACCTCACATCTCTTGATGTCACATTGTCTGCTTTAACGACAAGACCAAAGAGGATTGTGATCAATTGTTTCCATGTCCATTGAAGGTATGACAAAAAAGTAATGGGCTTAATCTGCAGCAAGGGAAATAGTTAGAAAGTCTTTTTCCTAATATCTAACTTAAAGATAGCTAACACTAGAATAGACTTTCAAGGGAGGTTGTGGAATCCCCGTAATTGGAGGTTTAAGAACAAGTTGGACAAACACCTGTCAGAGAAGGTCTAGTTTGACTTGGTCCTGCCACAGCGAAGGGCTGGACTTGAAGACTTCTAGAATTCCCATCCAGTCCTACATTTCTATGATTCTATACTTCAAATTCCATTGACAACTGTGAAAGTCTTTCCATGGGATCGAGCCCTTTGTGACCATCCAGGAATATAGTATATAATACTAACAAACTTCAACAACAGCCAAAAATGATCAGATCCTCAATAATGTGGTAACTTTTAGGTATTTATTTTTATAACTGTTTATTAAGGCAAAGTTACAATAAAACATTAACATACTACATCAAACATTACTTATTCGGGATCAGGTTAAATATTCAAAGAACCGGGCTAAAGATTCTGGCTTGTAATAATCTAAAGAAAGATAAAGTGAAATGGAATAGAAAAGCACAATTATCAAGAAGAAACAAGTTACTTGAGCTGGCAGTTGTAGTTGCTATTTGAGGGACTGTCTCCACGTCTAGGGGCAACAAGCTTTTTTGAAGAGCTCTCATCTGGTAGCCTGGTCAGAAAAGGTTACCAGAAGAGTAACTTGTTCCCCTTGGAGACACCAACATATTGAGTGATGGGTAAGCTGCTACTGGCTTACTGCTCCTTAGGGCACCACTTTGAACCACACCCCAAAATGCTTCCCCGTCCCCAGCAACACACACTCCTGTTGCACTCTGTCTTCCATTTCACACCCCCATTGTGTGTGCCCACCTCAAAGATATCAAACAACAACTGCCTCATTTTCAAGTTGGTAGCCCTTGCTGAAAGTCTTTTCCACAGCCACTATTATTTGCAACAACAGGTCCTGATCTATTTATTTACTTATTGCCTCTCCAGAGAGGTCTGTCCTATGACCTCGTGACCTTTTTCACATCAGTGTGAATTGCATCTGAAGCAGTAGCCAAATCACAAATGTCATCTGTCCTAAACAGAGCGCCCGCCCTCACCCATGCTGCCTGCCACCCACCCTTCTGTCCTATTGAATATCTCCCTCCCAGCAGAAACCCTTCAGCTTGCCATTCTGAAGGAAGCCAAGTTTCACTTACACAATTACATCATCTCTGCTACATGTGCTTCTACTTCAGCAGTCTTGTTTCATTTGCTTCTTGTGTCTGGAAAAAGGGACTTTCCTTGATAACCATTCTGCCAAGTGCTATGCTCGGTACATTCTTCCCCCCGCCTCATATTAAATATTTTCCTAGTCTTTCCCTTGCAGTATTTTTATTGTCCTCTTTTGTTCCTTCTCCTTCCATCATCTACTAATAAAATAAGTTATACAATCCTCGTAGTATTTGAATTTTGGAGATACTCCCGCTACCTTTCTGTCTTTTTTATTTCCTCGTCCCCACCAAACAAGATCTGAAGATGACAGCAGGTTCAGCATTGTGACAATGAGGAAAAAAACTATATCAGAAATGTACATATTTTGACCTATGCCTTTGGCCCAATCCTGCACACTTTTTTTGCAGAAGTAATCCAGGTAGTCTTTACACACTGTGTAATAAAGTATCAATGGGAATAAGGGTTTGCAGTATCACGATGTTTATGGGGATTTTTTTTTTAATCTTTTTGTTTGTTTTGTTGCTCTGTTGAGACCCTTGAAATGGTTTCTTATCACTGGGTGGAACCAGAAAGAAGCATTGATGTCAGTTTTGGGACATAGCTTGTTATTTAAGAAGTTC
Organism: Terrapene triunguis; assembly: GCF_002925995.2. Taxonomy (NCBI): domain Eukaryota; kingdom Metazoa; phylum Chordata; order Testudines; family Emydidae; genus Terrapene; species Terrapene triunguis. Next base: position 92,382,723 of record NW_020664409.1, read on the forward strand.
ACAGTTTAGGGAGGGTAGCATTTGAGCTGCGGAAATAATTAGCTATGATAGTGCGTTCACATTCTTCACTGATGTCTACTGAAGAAAAAACGAACAACTACTGGCAAGTGATGAGGCCAATAACCAAGACTTCTTTGAGAACTTCCACTACCACCTTTTGTAAATATCATTGTGGGCTTGAACTGTATCTTACCTCGATTCAGCCCTATTACTGAGTTTTATCTATACAATTCCAGTCAAATAGTATTCTACTCTGAAAGGGGACTTTGTTTAAAAAAAAAAGCATAATGGGGATTCATATTCAATTAGTGATGAATCTTTTAAGGTGCTGAGCACTTAAGCATATGCTAAATTTTAAGCATGACATGAGTAGTCCCACTGATTTCAATAAGACGTCTTTGGTTTTTAAAGTTAAGCATGTGCTTAAGGACATTGCAGGATTATGGCCAAAATACTCAGCACCTTGCCAGGATTGAGCACTTAGTCACAGAATATCAGGGTTGGAAGGGACCTCAGGAAATCATCTAGTCCAACCCCCTGCTCAAAGCAGGACCAATTCCCACACAGATTTTTACCCCAGTTCCCTAAATGGGCCCCCCTCAAGGGATTGCACTCACAACCCTGGGTTTAGCAGGCCAATGCTCAAACCACTGAGCTATCCCTCCCACCCACTTATCACTCCATGTTTTTTCCCCCCATGGTGACCCTATGCATCGAACTAACTAACTACCCTGGCTTATATCACCCACTCGTCACTTGAATCTCTTGCTTCCCACAAGGATAGGTGATGAATAAGCCTCATGTTCTCCTATGTGGTCTTTAAAGCACTGAGCCTTGGCTGAGCATATAAATAATTATCGACACTGGAAAAAAGCTTTGTCTCTCAAAAATCACATTTCCCCTTAATGCCCTTGATATAAGGGTCTTGCAGAATTGTTAGTACCTTAACATTCATATTAGTTCAAACAGGGCTGTTTATCCACAAGTATGGTGTTCAGACGAATATGCAGGTTTAAGTAGGACAATGTTCACGTTAATCTGTACACAAGGCTAGCTCGTGCTCTAAGGACCAAGGTGAGCAAAATTTGGCTGTGTATAAAAGTAGCATTAGAAAATCACTGCTGATTCAAGCACATTTTACAGCTGACATTTGTTTACAAAAAAAGTAGCATCAATGAGACGTCTATGTGTTCACAAGAAACTCTTATATTGTGCAGCTGAGGACTTGAAAGGGCTTGCACTCTGGCCTTAACCGTGTATGTTTGTTTTTTACTTTCATCTCTTCTCCCTAAATCCCAGTTGGTTTCATTCTTCTTGCTGGTTTTAATTTGTTCCTTTATTAGACTCTCTCTTTCTTTCTATTCCTTTGCTCATATTTTTGGATTCTGATTTTGACCACATTGTCATAACGTGAACCATAGACATACCTAGCTCTAGAACCTATTCACGTCCTCTTCTGCTAACACAGGGTGCTCATTAGTGATAACATTATGCAGCAAACTTGAGGTCATCAGTTCCAAAAGAAAATTATGTTATTGTTTGGCTATGTAAAGACTGAACTTAATAAATCTTTTCTAATGTGCAACACATGGCCAGATGAAATCTAGTATTTATTTGCCTTATCTTATGCATTTTCCTCCCTCCTTTAAAAATAGCATGTTAATGATAAAGCATTGGTCCATATCTCATGGTTACTATGAGAAAGTGATAGCATTTGCACTCATGCAATGAGTACTGTTGTAGAGCAAAATGGATCATTTCATTTGATTTTATGTTAGGCATTTGCCATCCAATGTGTTCAGTAATAAATGTAAATACGAACCTAGAGCGCTATTTTTCCAATGTCACCCAAAGACCAAACTAAAAGTTGATGTACAGCGAGTTTAATTAGTATCATATGCAGCAAAGGGGTTTGTAAAAGGTTCCAAATTAAAAAGCCAACTATCAGAGGGATGGGAATGTGTAGATAGTTTTTATTCCCATGGGTTTAGAGAGCACTGATTCTAACAGTTGTAATTAAGTCTAGTTTAAATTAATGTAGTACCTAGTCTCAATGCATGTTGCTCTTGTGTAATCTGCCAATGCCTGGCTCATAAATATCATTTTTGCTGTCCCTGATAAACTGGAAACATTTTGTTAAAATAAACTATTGAATAACTGGGGTATCATAAATGACTGCTGCACTAAACAAAATATTTAATATGTCTACAAGCAACCATCCAAAATTTCATCAGACAAACTGAAAATATGCTTTTAATTATTTGTGAAAACATGTCTATCTTTTGTATTCAGCATACTGAACATTTCTACAAAGTTCCCAGGATACATCTATTATTCTAGTCTATTGTATACGTTTCTAGCAGGGTAACCCTTTACTGAGCACCCCCTCAAGGCCAGGAGTCACTTTGCACCCTTTCCCTTCTAGCCCTCTCTTGTGGCTGCCTCAAGAACTGCAAACAGACTTTCAGGTGGAGGACAGCACCTGCTGCCTATTTCTGTTAGATCAGCTCCAATCCTTAACCCGCAGGGTCCCAAAATAAAATCCATCACCACTCCATAGTCCATATTTAGCTCTGGTGTCTTCTCTTACAGCCAGAGCTCTTCTTCTGTCCCAATCTGTTCTCACAGCCCATGGTCCCAGCTCTTCCCAGCTGGAGCTCAGCTTTCTGGAACTGGTTACTAGGCCCCCAAACTTCTACGTCCAAACTCCATCCAGGTTTTCCCACAGGAGCCTCCAGGTCCTGGACTCCTCTCTGTCACAGCTCCTTGGTCTCAGGGTCTTCACTGCAGGAGCCCTTGGCTTTAGCTCCAGTTTCATGAGTTCCCCTGCTTCATTGCAGCCAACTCTTTATAGGGCAATCACCCTGATCTTTCCCAGGTGTGGCTCATTCTGTAATCAGAGTTGGCTGGCCCCAGCCCTCAAGGGTGAGTCACCGTGTTACAAGGTTCAGATACCACCCTCATCACTGGAAGATCGGAGTGCCTTTTAGTAGTGCGTTAAGTGACAGGACTAACATCTGTCATGTATAGTTTGTTCTCTCCCTCATCCTGTCCTTAGAAGGAGAATTATGTGTGCTTAGTTTTGGTGGGGGTTTTGTTTCAGATGTATATACTGCTCTGTGTTTATGTTAGAGAATGCAGGCCAAAGAAACGCACCTTGCACTTGGACTTGGAGGTAATAAGGTTTGTGATGGTCCTTAGTTTGGAGCAGTTTGTTCCATAGTCTTGGGCCAGCCCCCGAGAAAACTCTGTCTCCTGCACAGATGGACTTTACCCTTATTGGAGAGAGTTCCATTATTTCAGAGGTGTCAACCATGGACCTCATCCCAGAACTATAGACTTTTTAGATATCCTGGGTTCAGGTCATTGAGTGTCTTGAAGATAAGGATTGAGACCTTAAACTTGACTTGATGTTCAATGGGAAGTCATCTGTATAAAGGACTCATGGTAGCCCACATTGCTGAGGAGATGTGCTGCAACATTCTGTACCAGCTGGAGCTTCCTAAGGACAGAGGACTTCATGCCCAGGTATATTTCATTGCTGTGGTCCAGATGGACTATGGTAAAGGCAAGACACAGGCTATTCAACAAGATTTACAAACCAGATCAAGTATGAGAGAATTGAGGAAAGTAACAATAGTACCAATCTATAAAAAAGGAGATGAGAGAGCGAACGAGAACTACAGCGGAATCAGTTTATTGAATGTACTGGGGAAAGCATTCACCAAGCCTCTGCAGAGGAGAATGAAGAGGTACGTGAAAGTGGTGCTTGCAGAGAAACAGGCCCAATTTAAACAAGGAAAAGTAGTGCAATAGAGCAGCTAAGATGAGACATATAGAATTACATAGAACTTGTTACAACATCTTCATGGACTTCAGTCAGGCTTTTGATTACCTTTGGCAGAAAGGGTTATGTCAAATTTTGAGAATGTGTGGCAACCCAGATACACTGATCAAACTGATAAGAGATCTATAGCAAGTCAGTGAATATAGTTAGAATAGTCAAGAAGCTGATGGAATGGTTAAGGATGACTGAAGGAGTGAGACAAGGATGCATACTATCATCAGATTTGTTCAACTGGGTATTAGAAACAGTAATGGCTGTAGCACTGAGAGATGAAATGGCATGAGGCATGTTATGTGGGAGGACAGTGAATAACCTAAACGATTTGCAGATGATATTGACCTCATAGCATTGACCAAGGAGAATTTACAGAGAATAGCTGACAAGGTAGACAGGGCACATAGAAAATTCCGATTAAAGATCAGTATGACCAAGACAAAAAGTATGGCAATTGGAAGACAAGAAGTAGAGATAGAGTTCAAAGTTGGAGACAAAAAACTAGAACAAGTGGAAAAGTTTGTGGAGCTTGGAGGACTAGTATTGTAGAATGGGAACTATGAAGATGATACAAAAAGAAGAATTGGACTAGCTGCCATTGTATTCAGAAAAGTCTGCAAGATCTGAAAGACTAAAGACATTTTGATAAAAATAGAAGGTGAGTATTTGAAACAATTGTTGTGCCAATACTGCAGTATGGATCAGAATATCAGAGTCTGAGGAAAGCTAAGAAATGAAAGCTGTTGACTGCAGAAATGACTGGCTAAGGGGAACAGAGAGTTTCAAGACTACCCATAAAAAAATGAAGTGATAAGAAAATGGCTAAGGGGAAGAAGTGACATGGTTACAGAAGATTTAAGGAAGATGACTGCAATGATTTGGACATGTGTCAAGAATGGACCCAGAAAAAATATGATACATACCAGAGTGCAAGGAACTCAAAATAGAGGAAGACTGACAATGCATAGGATATACATGGTGAGGAATGATGGAACAAAAAGGTTTAATGATGAACAAAGCCAATAAGCTGGTACAAGACAGAAAGCGGTGGAAAGATTTCATGAGGCCCTATCATTACTGTTAAAAGGCTGATAGGAATCAAAGAAAAAGTTGTAGTAGTCTAGATGACAAAGGCACATGTAACTGAAGCCAGGTCATTGTCCACCAGCATGGGATGGAGTCTCCTACCAAACCAGAGACAGTAGAAAGTGTTATTTGTGGATGCTGCTACATGAGAGCTTAATGTTAGCAAAGAATCCAAGAGCATTCCTAAACTATGGAGTTTACTGAAATGACCAGCTGTGATCATGCACTTTCAACCTAAGGAAACTGCACAGTGGCTGTACATTCTTCAAAGTGCTTGTTTCCATCCACCTGCATAATTTCCATTTTGCTTGGGTTTTTGCATCAGCCAGCTATTCTTCATCCACAAGCTGATCTCATCCAAGTTCTGGGTCACCTTGGTGGTAGTGGTATGCTTGTATGTGATGAAGGTTAGATAGAGATGTGTATCATCTGCACATTGCTAGCACTTGATTCATAGATTCATAGATTCTAGGACTGGAAGGGACCTCGAGAGGTCATCGAGTCCAGTCCCCTGCCCACATGGCAGGACCAAATACTGTCTAGACCATCCCTGATAGACATTTATCTAACCTACTCTTAAATATCTCCAGAGATGGAGATTCCACATGTTGAGTCCATGTTGTCATACCAGTTCATCTAGTGGCTGAATGTACATGTTAAGAAGTTGTCTTCAGCAATTATAGGGCCCAATGCAAGGTGAAGAATAATACCTGGAGGTCCTGAGCACCTTCAATTCCCAATGGGTCCTATCAGCTCCAAGGGTTGTTCAGCATTTTACAGGATCAATCCCATATTCTGACTAGATTTGGGATAGCTTTCTGGCTGGGGAAAAGGAGGAGAATTCCCCTCAGAAACTTAAGTTGAAAAGCGATCATATTGTACATAACCAGAGTAACTTTAGTGAATAAGGCACCATAAGAAAACCATAGAACAACAAATACCTATTGGTAAAATCACCACTTTCTAACCTTCATAGCTGGTGGGAAGAATCAAGCTCAACACTGGTGAAGTAAGTTTTATCTTCATTATACAGCTGGAAAAACTGAGCCATAGAGAGGTTAAATGACTTGCCCAGTGTCACTCATGCAATTACCCAGTTTGCAAGTCCCACTTACCAGCTTTGCTAGAGCAAATGTGTATTCTTGTGCATCTAGGAGTGAGGCTGTATTTTACGGGCACTACCTTTGCATCCCTCTTTGAAAAATCTAGTCCCAACAAAGCCCCTTTGGCAAGCTCGGATACAGAATAATTATCCACAAATGCGGCTTTCAAAAATATCACTCTCATTGGGAACCCACCCTGTAAAAAGATTGTTGGTTCTGAGACTGCTATAGGAAAACTAAAGAAACTGGGACACAACAGGAAAGGACTCTAACTACCGCTAGCAAGTTGAGCTGCCATTTCAGCCCCCAGTCCAGCCAAGCACGTGCATAATTTTGCTCAGATGAGTAGTCTCACGCAGGGCATAAACGCACAGCATGATATAATAGGAAAGCGTGGTACACCAAAGGAAACATGGGCAGCAATAAGAGACCAGGAGTTTGTTTACAAATCGAGCGGATTGAGTTGACTTGAAAACATGTGCCTTTCTAATCCACGCTATGTAAAATAAATGTCACACATTTCATGCCATACAACACAGTTATTGATGATATTTATGTGCTCATGTTATTCATGTAGCACTCTGTCAACTGTAAGATTTTGGGATTCTACTGTGTTATTACACAGCTTCAGTTTAAGAAAGAGAAAATCCACCTTCATAGACCATGACTTAATTCCTACTTTCAGTAATGACTTGACAAACCAAAAGTGTTCACAAGATGAGCTCTTAGAAACTAAGTGGAGCTAGGGATTCCAGTCTCCTCAAATAAAATTAACAAGAGATATCCACTGTAGAAAAGGGACAGACTGAGGCTGACTTAACACTCAAAAATGTTAGGTTGCAGTATGGTTCTGGTTCAGTTCAGTGTCTGGAGAAAAGATAGTGCTGGTTAAGTAGAAGACCTAAAGCCTTTCTCATATTCATGCTGGCTTGGGAGTATAGCATTTGCAAATAACACTTAAGGCAGACCCTTCAATGAGTTTTTAAGACCAATACCAAGATACATTTAATTCCATTTGAAGGACAGTAGCAGAATTTTTTTTTTTAAACTGGACTAAGTACTGCCTTAAAGTAGCTCTTGGAGAAAAATGAAGTCATTGTTAGCTGATTTTGTACTTACAGAGAACTGCTTGGAAGGCCTGCAACCAATGGCATGTGCCACAGGAACAAAATCTGGGATTAAGGGAGAGAACTCCTAACCCATTTGAATTGTCATACTGAAGTTTGGCACAGAAGATATGGGAGTTTACAAAGACTACTATATACAAGTTTCTTGGTATGATCCTTATTAGAGCCTTATCAGGGCACAGGCATCCTTCATTCTGGCATTTCTAACCTTTTGAGTGCTTGGCTTTGCAACCTTAATATTGTTCTTTTAATATAGCTTTTTTGTGTATATTACATCACCATATATCCACTGCAAATAATACATCTGAAGTATTATTTCCATTATCTGCCCACAAAATAATTGATGTGTTTCACATTTTTGTGGATAAGGCTGGATAGGTTTATAAATTTGGTCCATAATTAGGTCAGGTGTCTGTAATGGGATATGCGGAGGTCTGTATTAACTGCCAGAAATTAAAAAAAAAACCCAAAAACAAATAACTGGCTCCCTACAGAATTGTGAAGCTGCAGAGAAGTCACAATAGTCTGAGTTAAACTAATCAGTTAACTTTTGTTTGAGGGTCTGTTATCCTCCTGCTAGTATGGGTAATAGCCCAAATTACTTCATCCACCAGTGTGAACACAAGGGATAGCATCAGGACCAGTCAATCAGAGAGAAATTATGGGACATGGGAGTAGGTGGGCAAAAAAAAAATTTATATTTTTAAATAAGTTAACTAAAATCCTTAACTCAATAAGAACAGATTTTTTTAAAAAAGCAGTTTAGTAATAGAGCTTGTCAAAAATTTTCTGAGGTGTTTTTTGTTGAAATCAAAGCATTCTGTAGAAACATGTTTAGATTTTTTTTTAAATGAAACAAACAAAATGAAGCTTTTCAATAACGTTGAAGTGTTCCACTTTGACATTTCTGGAATGGAATGGTGATTTTTCATTTCAAAATGACTTTTCATTCAGACATTTATTAAAATAAATTCAAAATTGGAATGAAACATTTTGATTTTTTAGAAACTGAATGCTTTGATTGACTTTAGTAATGCTTTGGTGTAATTCCAATTGTTGGGCTTAGTGTGCAGGAGGCTGGGTGGTGGCCTGTGATATACAGGAGGTCAGACTACATGATCTATGGGTCTCTTCTGGCCTTAAACTGACTGACTCAATAGCCTTTTTAAAATTTCATTTGATGAGAAATTTCAATTTCTTGTTTTTGTTCCATTTTGGAACAAATCCTAAATTTCAGAGTGTCCTATGGAATGGAAGTTCCAAGTTTTGATCAGCTCTATTTAGTAGTGTTAATATTTAGGCAAATTCTTTATGAAAGCCAACATCATAAAAGTTGGGAGCCAAAGTCCCATGATTTTCAAAGGTGCCTGAAGATTTAGGTGTCCAGCTCCCATTTTAATGTAATGAGAGATTGGCACCTGTCATAACTATAAAGGGAAGGGTAACAGCTCTCCTGTGTACAGAGACTCCAAATCCTTTTACCTGTAAAGGGTTAAGAAGCTCGGGTAACCTGGCTGACACTTGACCCAAAGGACCAATAAGGGGACAAGATACTTTCAAATCTTGGGGGGGGAAAGGCTTTTGTTTCGGCTTGCCCCTTCTGATATTCGCTCCAACTGCTACTAGCTTTTTTCTTTTCTGTCACCTCCACCCATTTGGCTCCAATCTCCCCCGCCTCGGTTACAGTTTTGGGCTTCCCATCTAGGATGTACCTTTCTATTTCCTCAGGAACACCCTCTAAAAACTGCTCCATTTGCAATAGGAAGGGCAACTCTTCCGTAGATTTAACATTTGCTCCTGATATCCAGCCATCCCAATTTTTCCCAATGTGGTAGGCATGTCGGGTAAATGACACATTGGGTTTCCACCTTAGGGCTCTGAACCGCCGACGGGCATGCTCAGGTGTTAGCCCCATTCTGATTCTGGCCTTGTTTTTAAAAAGTTCATAACTGTTCATGTGTTCCTTAGGCATTTCAGCCGCCACCTCTGCTAAGGGTCCACTGAGCTGCGGTCTCAGCTCTACCATGTACTGGGTTGGAGTGATGCTGTATCCAAGGCAGGCCCTTTCAAAATTTTCTAAGAAGGCCTCAGTATCATCGCCTGCCTTGTAGATGGGGAATTTCCTGGGATGGGAAGTGGTACCTGGAGAGGAGTTGCTAGGATGGTCTGATGCATCCTGCTTAGCACTTGCTACTTCCAGTTCATGCTTCCTTTCTTTTTGTCTCACCTCCTCTTTGGCTTTTTCCAGCTCCATCTCTCTCTTGTGGGCCTCCTCTTTGGCTTTCTCTTGGGCCTTGTAGGGAGCCAGGGTGGCTGCCCTCCGAACCGGAGGTAAAAGGGCCTTTCTCTCAGGGCCAGCCCAAGCTAGCTCCACCCCCCGGAAGGGGAGGGGTGGAACAGGAAGTATAAAGGGCGGGGCCCTTAGCTCAGTCAGAGCAGCACCAAGAAGGGAGGCAGACGCAGACCGCGGGCTGCTCCCTTCAGATCCTGCTGCCGCGCCAGGGGAGGCCCTGGACCAGTGGAAGCCGCACCGGGAGGACGGACTGGGGCTGCCAGGACTGCCCGCTGCCGAGTACCCAGGGGAACTGGAGGAGCCGGAGTGGGAGCTGGAGCTGCCAGCAGCCAAGGACTGGGGGGAGCTGGAGGAGCCTGAGCCTGAGGGGGAGCTGGAGCTGCCAAGAGCGGACTACCCCGACGCACTGACGGGATCAGAGGGATCCGGACGAGCGATCGGGTAGGAAGTAGCCCAGGGACAAAGCTGCACAGTGGTGAGTCTGTATCACGGAGGGACCCCGCTGATCCAGTGGCGGGACCCTCGTCCTGCCACCGTCAGGGCCCTGGGCTGGAACGCAGTGGTGTAGGGTGGGCCTGCGTTCCCCTACCCGGCCGAGCCACGCCGGGACCTTTGCCGGCGCCCCCCTGCCTGAGGGGCGCGCTACTGACCTTTGCCGGCGCCCCCCTGCCTGAGGGGCGCGCTACAGACTCTGGCCGGCAGCCTTTCCGCTGCTAATTCCCCGCTGGCGGAGGCGTAACCCCGGCCAGCCCGTGACGACGTAGCTCCCCACCGCCCCCTAGCGGGTAGGCGGACCGACACCGATCACAGGCCTCCTCTTTGGCTTTTTCCAGCTCCATCTCTCTCTTGTGGGCCTCCTTTTTGGCTTTCTCTTGGGCCTCCTCTTTGGCTTTTTCCAGCTCCATCTCTCTCTTGTGGGCCTCCTCTTTGGCCTCCTCTTTGGCTTTTTCCAGCTCCATCTCTCTCTTGTGGGCCTCCTCTTTGGCTTTCTCTTCTCTTTCTCTCTGCTCTGTCTCAAGTTTTTTAATTTGAAGCAGTCTCTGATGTTTTCTTTCATTTTCTTCTGCTTCTAGTTTGGCCAGTTCTATTTTGTTAGCTACTTCTTTGGTAGTCATTTTCCTGTTTTCTTGTGCTGGGTCACACCCCTCTGCAGTCGACTGAAACTGGGATGCACTTAGCTCAGGCTCCTGCTGAGTGCTGCTGAGTTAACAGAGACTTTCTAACTAGCTACTTCCGAGGATGTAAAAAGAAAAAAAAAAAAACAATTCAGCTTGTGAATTGCCTTTACCAGTCAAAGTTTGCTCACTGATTGAACCCTTCTCTTAACAAAGCCCCTTGTTAAAAAAGACTTAACACCTCTGCCTTCAGGCAAGGAGAGATAAGATATGCATCTACCTTCAGCTCTGTTTCCAAGCAGCTAGAAGGAAAAAAAAATCTCTTACTGGCTTTTGGGTTTAAAACGATCTCCACCGCTGTGCCACCATGTCAAGGCTGTATCCCCACTTTGAACTTTAGGGTACAAATGTAGGGGCCTGCATGAAAACTTCTAAGCTTAACTACCAGCTTAGCTCTGGTCCCACTGCCACCATTCTCAATGGATTCCCTCCCTGGGAAGCCTTGAGAAACCTCTCACCAATTCCCTGGTGAATACAGATCCAAACTCCTTGGATCTTAAACAAGGAGAAATTGACCCTTCCCCCCTCCTTCCTTTCACCAACTCCTGGTGAATACAGACCCAAACCCCCTTGGATCTTAAAACAAGGAGAAATCAATCAGGTTTTTAAAAAGAAGGCTTTTAATTAAAGAAAAAGGTAAAAATCATCTCTGTAAAATCAGTATGGAAAATAACTTTACAGGGTAATCAAACTTAAAGAGCTCAGAGGACCCCCCTCTGTCTTAGGTTCAAAGTACAGCAAACAAAGATAAACACTCTGGTAAAAGGTACATTTACAAGTTGAGAAAACAAAGTAAAACTAAGACGCCTTGCCTGGCTTTTTTACTTACAAGTTTGAAATATGAGATACTTGTTTAGAAAGATGGGGAGAACCTGGATTGATGTCTGGTCCCTCTCAGTCCCAAGAGCGAACAACCCCTTAAACAAAGGGCACAAAACAAAAGCCTTTCCCCCCCCAAGATTTGAAAGTATCTTGTCCCCTTATTGGTCCTTTGGGTCAGGTGTCAGCCAGGTTACCCGAGCTTCTTAACCCTTTACAGGTAAAAGGATTTGGAGTCTCTGTACACAGGAGAGCTGTTACTCTTCCCTTTATAGTTATGACAGCACCCAAATCCCTTATGCTCCTTTAAAAAATCCCAACCTTAAATCTATAATTAAGCACCTAGATAAGATTACCCTGTTTTTTTGGAAGTGTTGAGAACCCATAGCTCATGCTGACTTCACTGGGGAGGTGTGGCTGCTCAGCGCTTCTGAAAATTAGTTGTTTTGATTAGATGCCTAAACTTAGGCCTCAACATTGGAAAATGTTGGCCTAATTTCACTAACTGAGCAAAATAAGCAACTCAAAATATTATACATCCCCCTGCGAATTTGAAAACTCTCAAATTTGCACAATTCTGCCACTAAAATTCTCCCTACAGCCTAAAACTAGCATCCTGGGACAAAAATAATCCTCTGGACATTCCAAAAATCAAATGAGAAGGAAATCCTAGAGAGATCTGGCTTTCGGTATGCTACATACCCTATTGATCTCCCTAGTTTCAAAGAGACTTTTGTTACAGAGTCATTGAGCTACCTCCCGCTACTGCTGGGTTCATGAGCTCTTGGGTAAAATCCATCAAAAGGTGTTCACATTATGGGACCAATCTGCATAAAAGGTTAGGGCTGATGCCAGCATGGCAGAGTCATTTATTGCATTGAATGAGCTCTCTGTGACTTCTTTCTCCCATCATACAGAATAAAGCATTCAAAGGCCAAGACAGAGAACTCCTTTAGAGTGAAGGAGAATTCAAGCGTGCAACAGGTATCACCACCTAAAGCCAGCCCCAACAAATGGTCACACAGCTGTTCCAAACAAGATATCTGAGTGAGTAGAGAAGTAAGAGGCTAAAAAAAGCTAAATCAATATTGCAATTCATTTAATATTTTGCATTTGATGAGTCTGATCCAAAGCCCATTGAAGCCTATGGGCATCTTTCCATTAACTTCAATGCTTTCTTACCTGTGGATCTCCAAGTATTTACAAATATTACTTACTTGAGCATCACAACACCCTTGTGAGGTAGATAAATAGGATGAGCCACTGTGTTAGGTGTAGCTGGATTGAATGGTAGAGGCCAGGAGGGATTAGCAGTTTGGCAGAGCCATAACAGTGATGTGCCAAGAGGTGCACGGACATGTCAAAGGATCAAGTGTGCCTTCTTTCAAGTGAAGAATCTTTTAGCTTTGTGTCCACAGAACTGCAGATAGTCTTCGTGCCATGGGAATTGTCAGCAGTCTGGTGGCATGCATCAGTGTGATCCCCAACAGGCCCCTACCCCCAGGAGCCTACAGTCTAAGACAAGCGACATAAAATGGATACAGACAGACGGAATTTGGTCAAAATGACAGTGGCATCAGTGCACTCACAGGGGTGTTGTGAAAACAAACACATTAAAGAGTGTAAGGTGCTAGATACCACAGTGATGGGGACACATACATACCTCTCACTGGTTGAGGGGTGGAGGTTTGTGGGGACAGAGCTGAATATCGCTTCACTTCCCCCCAACACCACATCCTCCACTGCACAGCTCTGATGCCCTAATTTTCACCCCATTCTTCTCTTCACTGTTCCAACACTCCCCCTCATGCTCTGACCCCTTTCTTTCCCCTTGGCCGCCAACTGCAGAGGCCTAGTCTACACTACAAAGTTAACAAGAAGGAGTCCGGTGGCACCTTAAAGATTAATCTGTTAGTCTTTAAGGTGCCACCGGGTTCCTTGCTGTTTTTGTGAATACAGACTAACACGGCTACCCCCTGATACTTGACTACAAAGTTAGGCTGGCATAAGCCGCATAAGCCACCTGGTGTCGACCTAGATCTGCATGTGTCTACATGTAAATTTGTCTCCCACCAGTGTAAGAGCCCTGTTACAGCAGCACAGTAACACCGCCTCCCCAAGCAGCACTGAGCCATAGTCAATGTACAGAGGTCAACACAATGTGAGTGTAGAGACGGCATTTCCTATTTCGGCACTAACAATCCTCCAGCAGCTGTCCCGCAATGCCCGACACTGATAGCTCTGGTTACAATAGTGAACTTGCTGTGCAGGGGTCATGTAGATTAGAAGGCCCCCCCCCCCCCCGGCCCCTTGAAAGCCCCATGAATTTTTGACATGCTTTTTCCTAATTGCCCAGCTTTATGAGCACACCTAGCAGCTTTCCAGTGTTGTGTGCAGCTATCCAGCTGACCACGCCGGCTCCATGCTATAGATGCACTCCGGCTTGGAGAAGACAGGAGATGTTGGATCTCCTGGGCCTTAGGGGGAAGAAGAGGCTGTGTATGCACAGCTACAGACCAGCCATACAAGTGTGGACAACTTCTATGAGCAGATTGCATAGGGGTACGACAGGGAACAGCAGCAGTGCTATATAACAGCTAAGTATTGTTGTTGTTGTTGTTGGGTTCAGCAATAATGGAGTCTGGAGTCATGTTTTCTAGGCTGGTAAGGGAGCTAGAACATTGCTGAGATGAGTAACTGGGGACACTGCACCGTCCTGTGTTCTTAAAATTGCGAGCATCATGCATCTTTCCTGACCAGCGAACACCGATGTCGGTGAAGCATCCCCAGTGATCCACATACACTTGCATAACCATAGAAAAGTAGCCCTTTCTGTTGATGTGCTCTGTGATAAGGTGGTCTGCTGCCAAAATAGGAATACGTGTGTGCTGTCTATTGCTCCACCGCAGGTTAGGAACCCCACTGCTGCAAATCCCTCCACTATGTCCTGCACATTGCCAAGTCCCAGTCCTGCATGGCAGGAGATGATTAGTGGCCCTGCACACTTGCATGACAACAGCCCCCGCAGTGGATTTTCCAACTCCAAAATGATTTCCCACTGACCGGTAGCAATCCGACATTGTAAGTTTCCACAGTGTGATTGCCACTTGTGTCTCCACTGTCAGTGCAGCTCTCATTTTGGTGTCCCTGTGCTGGAGCGAGCTTGGCACACAGATCCAGAAATGTGGCGTTGCATATCCAAAGTTTTCGCAGCCACTGTTTGTTATCCCAAGCCTACATTACGATGCCAGCCCAGTAGTCAGTGCTTGTTTCTCAGGTCCAGAAGCGGTGCTCCACCATCTGGAGCTGCTCTCTGAACGCCACCAACAATCTGTAACTGGTGCTGTGGGACCTACTGAAAAATCTGTCCTCCAAAAAAGAGACATGTTTCCTGCTGATTCAGTTCTTCTTACGGCTCTGAAAAATTGGAGGATTGTACATTCTGTGCTTGCAATGCTTAAGACAATAGCGCAGAGCTGTGAAGAGATAGGGGACAGTAAGGAGGGCTGTGCGGGTTTGTGAGATTTTTATAAAAAGGTGCAAAAATTACGTGATATAGATGACATTTGGGATGGACAAGGTTGCATGCTGGGAGATTGTCCCCCTGCTCCCAGTCCAGCTGCACAACTTGCTTCTGTCCAACCATGCATTGCCAAAACTTCCCAAAAGACAGTGTGTTGGATGGTGGGAGGTTGCACTGGGATACCTACCCATTGTGAATTGCACTGTGCATCAACACAAGCGCTCTTGGTGAGAATGCGCAGCACCAACGCAAGAAGCCAAGTATGCACATGCATGAGCAATGTACTAATTACAGCAGCTTTATGTCTGCTAGAGGTGAGAAGGAGAATGGAGATGCAAAGCCCCAGGGTCTTCAGTGGCTCCAGCCCCAGCCAAATCCTAATGTCCAAATCAATCCCTTCCAGGGTAGGCCTGGGCTGCCAAACCAGGGGGCCCATTTTCATTTAGTCTTTCAGGAGTGTTGCTGGAATTTCAACTTGAGTTAATTAGTGAATGTTTATAAAACGCTTTGAAGCTGTGAAAAGTGCTATAACTTCTGGGACTCAGCTGTAGGATATAACTTCAGCACTGCTCTGGGTTAAACAAAGAGCTTGTTACAGAAGAAGCTTATTATTATGATTACTATCAATAGTCATGGACCACTTTCGCTCACACACACATACACACTTCACATATATACTTCTGGCTCCAAATCCATCTGGTTGCTGGTTAACGTATGCAAACACTAACACAACCATATTATGGGCTAGAACGCTGCTCATGCCACTCCGGAAATATATGCAGAATATTCTCCATGGCGCCAGTTAATTAGGTTAGGATGGTTTGATAAGAGATCAGTAAACTTAATGGATTTTAAAAAACAATTCCCCAAAACTATTTTGGAAGATTCCACATAGCTGCTGTTAACAATGTAATTAGCACCATGTCTCAAATGTCTGAGACAATTACTACCTCCTCAAGAGGAATGTGAGCTGCAGACTTCCTGGTTTCTCTGCCAGATTGAGTGACATCGTATAAACACTGGTTCAAATGAACCATCCCATTTTAATCTCCTATTTCCATTCAGCTCCTTGGGTTATTATCATTTTTTCATTGTTTCTGTTACAATAGGCCCAATGTATCCCAATTGAGATCAAGGTCCCATTTTGCTATGCACTGTATTTATGCATAGTGAGCGACAGTCTCTGCCCCCAAAGAGTTTACAATTTAAAGGGTTGATGGGATTATTTATATGCAGAATGAAAACAAAATTTGAAGCCTCAAAAGTTGTCACAAAATGGAATTGTCCTCTGTAAGCTATAATTATTATCCCCATTTTACATAAGGGAAACTGAAGCCCAGAGCTTAAATAATTTGCCCAAGCTCACATAGGAAGTTTGTGACAGAGCCAGCAAATGAACCCAGATCTCAAATCCTAGTGCCATAAAATACATGATTTACCAGTGTTCAGCAGTCGAAGAGGTGGAAATAAAATAACAGTAATCTGGGATGAGACTCTCTACCTGTGTGTTTCAGGTTCAGTGGTCACACCATGTCCGCTTCAGCCACCCAGTTACTGTGACACCAGGCTGCCTGGAAGCCCTGCTCTTGTCGTATATGCCCAATTCAGTTTCTTTCATTTATGAGTTTTGGCAATGCATAGAAAAAGTCTTTCTTTTCTACAGAATCCAGAGGAAGAAAAGGGAAAAGAGAATTTTCAAGTGGTAAAGCAATTCTTTTAGTGTCCAAAGATACAAGCAATGTATCTGCCTGAGGAATTAGTGGAATTGGAAAGATCACAGAAGCACTGGTAGAGCCGTAAGCAACAGGAGTATCTCTTCCCTCAGTTTTCACACCTCACACTTTATCTTGAACCACAATTCCCAATGGAGAAAAACTCCAGCAAAAACAGCTCCCCAAAAGTCAAAAGTCACAGACTCCAAAAACAACCTTGCTGCTTCCTTGTATATATGCACTCTCCAGGTTTGATATTTTAACAATTACTTTTCTCAATATGCATTCTTTAATATAGGTGCAATGCTTGCAGTTTATCAGAGACAGATTTGCCTGAATAAGGGCTGATGATTTTGCTCACTGGTTTAATATACTTTCTCCTAGCTTGGTATATGTTTATTTGTGTGTCCTTCACCTTTTGCCTCTCTTTTTGGTAATTTAAAGTCCTAGCTATTAAATGTTATTTAGGCCCTTATAAAATGAACTGAGGTGATTACAATGCTATTTGGCTAATGTGGCAACTCTCTGCATAATAAGTGTTGATTTTATTTGTTTTCTTTTGGTGAAGAGTATGGGCAGTGTACAGCCCCAAGACATGTTTCATTTCATTCGGAAAGCAATGTTTATGGGCAGCTGCAGGGAGTTACTCACAAGTGGTGTAAACAAGGAGGGAGGGGGGGGAAACATCATCATCCCATTGGGCCCACCCAGCCACCAGATTTGTCAGCTGGGCAGCAGACTAAGGTTAATCCAAACTTGTCTGTGAAAATTGAGCCCAAACAACTGTCAGGATCATAAAAGCTGAAGAGATGGAAAAGACTCCACTAGAACCGGTTGACAAGTCTGTTGTTTGGACACTGTTATGGAATTAACAGTGGTTTGTCAGATAAAGAGAGGAAACAAGAGAGAGTTGGGGGGGTTAGTCAACAGGCATCAGAAACCAAGTTAAAAAATTGTTAGAAGTAGTCATTAGTCCAGTGGCCCTATTCAGCACTGACAACTCCAGGTGTTTCACTGGAGCTATAGTCAGTCTATACAAGCGATTCTGATTGGAGTTAAAGTGGTGTAAAGCCAGATTTGTACAGTGGTTTACAAGCTTTCAGCCACATTCTGACCTGTCTATTTTAGGGTTTTATACTGTTGCCCATGTGGCCTGCAACGTGCAGGAGGTCAGACTACATTATTACGGTGGTCCCTTCTAACTTTAAAGTCTATGAGTATCTGAGCACCTTCCACAAACAACTGAAAGCAACAGTGAAATCCCTAGTGGATTTTATGGAGTCTCTGACAACTTCTACTTTTATGGGGTAAAAACTCTGCTTGAGGAAAGGTTTTTGTTTCTGGTTTTCTCAAAAGATATTAATGTACTTTTGGAGGGTTTTTTTCTTTAGATTGATTTGTTTCAGGGGTTTGTTTTGTTTGCGGTTGGTTGGCTGGTTGGTGTTTTCTTTGGGTAAAAATAGAGTGTTGATGTTGTGAGCATCATTCTTAGGATAGAAAGTCAAAATTATATTGGTGTAACAGAGATCAAAATCTGGCCCAACCTCTTCAAAATACAGCAGACATAAAACACCATCACAGTTCTGAAACAGAACAAAAAAGTATTACTGCTTCTCTCTTACTGAATGAGGCCCAGATTTTTAAAGCTATTTAGCTGTTACTGTGCTCAGTGTCACAACACATAACTTAGGATTTAGGAACCTATATCCCATTTTCAAAAGGGATTTAGGTACTTAGGAGTCTAAATTCCATTGACAGTCAATGAGAAAAACAAGGTGGGTGAGGTAATATCTATTATTGGACCAACTTCTGTTGGTGAGAGAGACGAGCTTTTGAGCTTCACAGAGCTCTTCTTCAGGTATGGAAAAGGTAACCAGAGTGGGTCATATTGGTATGCATAAGCATAAGTTGCAAGAAACCCCTTAAAATGCAGTGGATAATTAACATCTTTGCAGTAATAGGACAAAGGAAGGTTAGTAGGTTATAAATTGTTGTGATGAGCCATACAGCCAGAGTTTCTGTTACAGTCATGATTTTTCATGTCTAGCAGTTATAACTTTGAGTTTCCAGGCTTGTCTTTTGAAGATGTGCACGTTTCCTTTGAGGATGAGGACTGATAAGTCAGATATGTAGTGACTGCAAAGTGTTCGCCCGTGGGCAATAGGGTGTTTTTGTCTTTTTATCATTTTTCTGTCTGATTTCATTGGAGAGCTTAGTGATTGTCTGGTGTCACTCACATAGTTGTTGTTGGGGCATTTGATGCAGTAGAGACCTCATCCCCTTTCTATACTATTTGTTATTGTATATGTAACAAGTAACAAGCCTTGTGGATAGGAGGGAAGTGGTAGATGTGGTATATCTTGACTTTAGTAAGACTTTTGATACTGTCTCGCATGACCTTCTCATCAACAAACTAGGGAAATACAACCTATATGGAGCTACTATAAGGTGGGTGCATAACTGGTTGGAAAATCGTTCCCAGAAAGTAGTTATCAGTGGTTCACAGTCATGCTGGAAGGACATAACGAGTAGGGTCGCGTAGGGATCAGTTCTGGGTCCGGTTCTGTTCAATATCTTCATCAATGATTTAGATAATGGCATAGAGAGTACACTTATAAAGTTTGAGGACAATACCAAGCTGAGAGGGGTTGCAAGTGCATTGGAGGATAGGATGAAAAGTCATTTCATCAAGATGAAATTCAATAAGGACAAATGCAAAGTACTCCACTTAGGAATACAAAATGGGAAATGACTGCCTAGGAAGGAGTACTGCGGAAAAGGATCTGGGGGTCATAGTGGATCACAAGCTAAATATGAGTCAACAGTGTAACGCTGTTGCAAAAAAAGCAAATATTCTGGGATGTATTAGCAGGAGTATTGTAAGCAAGACACGAAAAGTAATTGTTCCGCTCTATTCCACACTGATTAGGCCTCAACTGAAGTATTGTGTCCAGTTCTGGGTGCCACATTTCAAGAAAGATGTGGACAAATTGGAGAAAATCCAGAGAAGAGCAACAAAAATGATTAAAGGTCTAGAAAACATGACCTATGAGGGAAGATTGAGAAAAGCGGAGAAGAGAAGACTGAGAGGGGACCTAACAGTTTTCAAGTACATAAAAGGTTGTTACAAGGAGGAGGGAGAAAAATTGTTCTTCTTAAACTCTGAGAATAGGACAAGAAGCAATGGGGTTAAATTGCAGCAAGGGCGGTTTAGGTTGGACATTAGGAAAAACTTCCTAACTATCAGAGTGGTTAAGCACTGGAATAAATTGCCTATGGAGGTTGTGGAATCTCCATCATTGGGGATTTTTAAGAGCAGGTTTGAAAAACATCTGTCAGGGATGGTCTAGATAATACTTAAGCCTGCCTTGAGTGCAGGGGACTGGACTAGATGACCTCTCAAGGTCCCGTCCAGTTCTATGATTCTATGATTATCTATGATTCTATGTATAATACACATATTTACACTGAAATTTTCAAAGCTGTATGAGGGTTTTGGCCCTGTCAATCTCTATTAACATTCATAAGATTTAGTGACCCACTCTCACAGGGAGCAATGAAAAACTCAGTCATAACTTATAATTTATTACTCCAATTGTTTTAGTTTGCTTCTCAAACACAGTTGACAAAAATACAAAATTTAATTTCCATAGCTATTCTCCTGCCATGCCTTCAGTTCAGTGCAGTGCGGTGATTTGTCCTCCTGACAGTAGAAACAGAATACTATCGGTGCACATATGTTTTGCAGCTTAGATGTTGACATATTCATAACGATTGGGAAGGGCAAGTGCTGGGCCTGAACAGCTTTTTTGTTTGAATCCAATCTCACAATGACCTGTTTTCTTTCAAAATATACCCTCTGAGAATGTTATTGTGCTTGTTACAAACTAAATGAACTTCACTTCCTCAGCAGTGTACAGAGTCATTAGGCTGACATGGACTGGAGTCAAACATAATCAGCTAGGGTAACCAACAACTTGCTGAAACAAAGTCAAATTTTTTTGAAATAGCCCTCTAATTGTCAGCATAATAAACATTTATAGCTACATATATTTACTTCAAATTCAGCAAGAGAGACGGCATACACTGAATGCACTATCAGATGTAACTGAGCAAATTCATTACACTTAATACTCTGCTCTGAACTTGCACTATTGTGAGAAATAAAAAAAGTACAGTGCTATGAGTTAAGGACAGATCATCAGCTTGAGAGTGTTGCCTGGCTTTTGTGGAGGATGGGAGAGGAGGAGGGCTTGGAAGAGAGCGAAGCTGAATATTCATAAGAGCATTCAGATCATTTAAAAATGTTACCTTTTTAAAATGCTGTACAATCCACACACCAAAATAACAAATAAAACTGTCCACGGAAAGTTTAAAACTGCGTATTATACATTGGAGCGATTGCAGCTGGTCCACTCCTCTGGGGGAATGCGTATTGAAGCCTTTGTATGCCAACAAGCCTCAGCCCAGAATGTTTTGCTAATAGCAGACAGTTATAAAGTGTTCAAAAGAGAATTTTATAAAGAAAAGGCTGACAGGCTGAACTCCAGTGATTGTGAGCGATGCTGCCATAGTAACTCTGTGACAACTCTACCAACGCTATTTTCACTGGCGAGTGTTCCCCAGGCAGAGCACCTAGGCAGACTTCACAACATGTAGAAGTCACATTGTACTAAACACTAGCTCCACTTGCTTACTACAGTGGAAGCATGCCTTGGGACTGATTTTCAGAAGTGCCGAGTACCTGCAATTCCAACTGACGGCAGCGGGAGAGACTAAGCCATGCTGCAAATTAGGCCCCAGGTTTCTCACATAGGTCACAGAAAAGAAAGGCACTCAAGATTCATGGCCACATTTGAAAATGTTGCTTTATGCAGGGCTGGATTAAGGTAATTTGGGGCTCTAGGTGTACCTTGTTATGGGGTCTCCTGAGGCTTTCCCCACTTAGACCCACCCCATGTTGTGGTGCTACCACCCTCTTGAGTGGTGGCTGCAAAGGGTCCCCTCTCTTTTCACAGAGAGGCAGGAGTAGCAGCAGAGGCCCCCTTCCTTTAAGAGTAAAGGAGGTAGCTGCAGGGATCCTCTCTCTTCCCTGAAGAGCCATGGCATCGGTAGCCAGGGATGCATAAATTGAATGGCTGGACCAAACCTGCTGCACTCTTCCCCTGCCACAGCCAAATTCCTTGGCTGGTGAGCTGATGGGCCTGTGCAGAGGCGTGGATCTTGGAGTTAATGCCCTTTTAAGAGGTAATGGGAGTTCATGCCCCTGAAAGCTATTGTTTCAGGCTGTCTGAAAATTCAAGCAGATGTGACGGCATATGTAATACTCAGGTCGCCTTTTCAAGCTTTTCTTTGCATTCATGATGGCTGGAAACCTACTTTTTAAAAAATGAACTCTGAGATTCTGCTGTAATTACATGACACCAGGGGCTGGTGCACTATCTACGGGCCAATAATGTTTAAGCCTGAAACTGGCTCTCTCTTTAGGACCTTTTCAGAAATGCTGAGTACCTACTGATCTCTGACTTCAGCTGTATGTGCTCAACATCTTTGAAAATCAGGCCGTAGGCATCTAAAATTGGACATCCAAAAAAGGAGGCACAAAAAATATGCCCTTAAACTCAATTCCCATCTGTGGAAGGGGGATAATCCTACTTCCCTACTTTCCAAGGTTGTTTTGAGGGTTAATTAATTGACACTGTGGTTGACAACCTCAGAGGGAAGGCAATATAAAAATACAAAGTAGTGCATATTAATTAGTAGTATTACTGTACATCTCTGCACTTTCAAAGTGGAGCAGAAAGTATTAGCTCTAGGGCTCTCAATAAAATCAGAGAAAAGGGGAATGGTGTATGATGGCATCAGTAGGGTAACCCCAGGATTTGTCTAAAGAACAATGCCCTAGATGCTCAAAAGGAGTTAGGAAACTAGGTCCCTGATTTAGGTGTCTAAATCCTAGTTTTGGCCCCCCTGCAATGCACTGTTCCACTTTGGATAAATAACTTAAGAGTGACTGGAGCAGGGGAACTGGAGTCTGGATCTCTTACATCCTGAGTGAGTGCTCTAACCACCAGGTTATAAAGCCATGCTCCCTCCCCCAAAGGGAGCCCCACATCAGAAGATCCTATAGCCCAATGGTTAGAGCACACACCTGAGAGGTATCAGATTCCTGTTCAAATCCTTTCTCCCCCTCAGGTGGAGGGAGGACTTGAACAGGGTGGGGCATGGTCTCCCACATCCCAGGTGAGTATGAAGGAGCTCCTCCTCCTTTCCCCTGCTTCTTACAACAAACACCTTAGCTGCCTGGATTTAGGCCCCTTTCTCTGTGAGGGAGTGGGGTTTAGCACCCTCCCTCTTGTTAGCATCTCCCATTGGCTAGCTTAGGCAGCTCCTCGCCTAGCATGCTAGGTTTTATGAATCGCATTCTAAGGCACCTAGCTCTCCCCGTTCATTGCACAGGGAGCCTCTAGAGAACCCAGACACGTAACTCAGGCTTTGTGAATCGCAATGTTGTTCCTGTGATTTTTCTAGGCACCTAGACACTGCGGTGCAACATCTAAGTCCCTTTGTGCATCTAGTCCAGCATTCTTCAGCAAAGTTCAGTCACGTCATGCACACAATACAATCAGCCAACTGTGGACAACAGCTAAGTGTCAATGTTTAATACATTTATTTTTAAGAAAACAAGGGAAACCCAAATAACTAGATGGAAGTTAATGTCCCACCTCCACACAGTTCACCATCAGAGAAACTGCTACTTATTTTTATTTCCATCATTTGCAAAAGCCTTTGAAAATATTGGCTTTCCAAGAGGCATTTCTGGGTCATCAAGACTCATGACCCCTGTAGAGAGAAAGACTGCAAAGGCTAAAACAAAAATATCAGTTAAAAATAAATGAAAATTGCTCTTTAAAGTTCCTAATCTTGCAGACCTTGCTCAGATGGGGAGTCCATTTAAGTTACACTTGAGTTAGATTTGGGTCATAAAGATCCTACTGCCTGGAGTAAAAATAACTCCAGAATTTCAACCCCACAGTCTTTGAGTTGTTGTTTTTGTGTGTGTGTGTGATTGTTACAGTGCGGCTTGCCCCTGGACTGAAAAGCCTGGGGCTAAGCCAGCCCTGATTACAAGATGAGCCCAACCTGAGCAGAATCAGGTATTTTAAATATAAAAGGCAGCAGGAAGCTTCAGAAAGGGAGTGTAACTGAGAGAGGTAGTTGGGATTGCTAGAGGAAGGTGGCCTAGTAGCGAGCTGGGGAAGCCTAGGACAGGAGACTGAGACCTGGTGAAGCTGGAACTGAAGAAAGACTTTGCATTTGTATTGAGACTTTTTGAGTTCTGTTTTGGACAAGCTCTGTTGCCAACTTGATGAAAACTGAATTAAAGGACTTTGGGCTGAGAAGGTGACTGGAAACTTTTGAGTTCTTGAAAGGGAAGTAGAGGTGGGTGGCAGCCACAGTACTACCAGGGCC
>NW_020664409.1:92406974-92414703 GCF_002925995.2 Terrapene triunguis
GGGTTTTTTTTTTTTTTTTTTTTTTGGCTCCTTGAGGCGGCCAAAACCCTGGAGCCGGCCCTGAGTACTACAATGATTCTACAATACAGATGCTCATATAAGCACCATTATAACATTACTACTCCAATTATTCTATAATAATAATACAAAATAATAAAGATGAGACTGATTCATCAGTTGTAAACTACCTGTGTTCTTCACCATGTATTTCAAATTCAGAAGCTTCATAAATTCATAGACTGTACGGCCATAAGGATCCATTATGATCATCTAGTCTGATCTCCTACATAAATCAGACGATAGAATTTCACCCAGTAAATCCTGCTTCCAGCCCCTAACATCTGGCTCAGCTAGAGTATTCTCTTTTAGAAAGACATCCAGTCTTGATTCAAAGACTTCAAGGGATGGAGATGTCTGGCACTATTTCTTCAGACTCATCTTATCCCATAATAATGACCAAGAATCTCTTGCACAACATCAGCTTCATGGCTCCATATACAGATGTATCTTATTGATGAAACCAGCTAAATGCTGCTTTCAGTGAGTGTGAAAATCATCAAAACAGCAGACTTCTTGGGTATGCCTACACTGTGCAAAAAATAAATAAATAAGTGGCAGCAACTCTGGGAGCCGGGGTCTGTGAGAGTCCGTGTCAGGTATGAGGCTAAAAATAGTGGCATAGGCATTCCTGCCTGGACTGGAGCCACGGCTCTGTAACATGGCAAAGGGGTGGGTCTTAGAGCCTGGGCTCCAGCCTGAGTCAAAACACGTACACTGCTATTTTTAGCCCCTTAGTATGAGCCCAAGTCAATTGACCTGGACTCTGAGACTTACCTTTTATTTTATTTTTTTTTTTGCATTGTAGACATACCCTTAAAGGCATAAATGTTCTGGGCCAGATCCTCATCTGGTGTAACCTGCATAGCTTATTTGAAGTCAGGCTAATTTAGTTTACACCAGTGTAGGATCTAGCCCTAAATTTCCCTAATTCCCCCCTCCCCAGACAATCTTCAATGGCAGTATCATAGAAACTAACCAGTTGGGGAGAAGCAACAAAAGCAAGAGATTAGGTTCTAATAAGAAAGGACAAACAAACAGGCTAAACTGTAGGGTTAATTTACTGAACAGGGCTAAATTCTGCCCTGATTTACACCCTATGAAACGCCATTGAATTCACTTGAGTGGGGGTATAAATTAAGGCAAATCTAACCCAATATCTTTGATTTTTGTCAGCTAAAATCCCAGAGAAGAATTCTGCTCTCATACCCACTTACGGAACCCCACTGGAGTCAATGGGCTACGTGGTTGTAAATGATTGAGGAATATGGCCCTGATGTTACAATATATGGTGCTGTTAGCTTTCTTCACAAAATGGCTCGTCTAATAGATTTTAATCTATGAGAATAAGTGGTTACGTTGCATTTTCCCTCCACAAGTCGTTTGATATCAGAGAATACATTTGCTCAGGGCCTCTGCTTTTCTGCCTCTGTAGTCTGCTTCAAAATCAATACTCTGTGCCAAATTCATTCTGGGTGTAACTTCATTGACTTCAGTAGAAATACAGTCCCAAATGAATTTGGTTCTATCAGCTTATCTGCATATTTTACGATTGCTTTGTTTACAACATTTACAAATTTTCACTGACATCGAACCTCAGACGGGTGCATCACTCAATCTGTAATATCAGGGAGCGCCCTGCATGAATCAGAATTGTCAGCACCACCAATCCTCTGTAGTTTCAGCCCAACGACTTCCACATGGGCTGGAAAGAAATATAGTAACAGATTTAATTGTTAAATCAAAGCTTGGGAAGTTACCAAGTTGTCCAGATGCATCTGTCCTGCTGCTGGAATGCTATGTTGCTTGCGTGAATGCAGGGTTCCTTTCTCAAAGAGGCCACAAGTGTTTCTGTTTAATCATGTCATAAGGAAAAAGAAAATAATCAGGAATGTGCATGGGCAATCTGCCCTTCATCCCACCCTTCTAATGCACAGTGTAAGGAGGGGCTTCTCTCTAGTTACATCAAGAATTTTGCAAGACGTCAGCTGGACATAGTTTGAACTACAGGGAGAGCTGAAAAATCTGTGCACAACTTTCATGTGGTTGACTTCACTGTGATCAATCATAAGTGTCATTGGGAGAACAAGAGAGAGATGATTTGCAGGATGTTAGAGCGGCTGCTTATTTTTTGCTTTGCTTTTCCACATTCTCCTTTAACATGTCTAAAATATTATTATTAATTATTATTTATTATGTGTAATGTGGTAGCACCTTGGAGCCCCAGTCACGGAGATGAACCCCATTAGGATAGGCACCATACAAACACAGAATTAAAAGACAGCCCTTGCCCCAAAGAGTTTACAATCTAAGTATAGGAAGAGACAACAGCTGGATACAGACAGATGGGGAAGCACAAGGAAACATTGAGACAATATTGGTCAGCATGATAGGCTATGGTTTCAGTGCACCAGCTGCCTTTCCAACGCCCTAGGATATGAGAAAAAATATACAGTACATCAAAATCAACCTAATAAAAATGTAATGTAATCAAACAGTTCTGTTATGATAAATCCAAGTGGTTTTCACCAGAACAGTTTAGAGACAAACACAAATAAAATGCCAAGAGTTTTGCAAGGGATGTAAGCCCTCACACTTCAGCACATAAACCAACCGTTGATGGTGTGTTAAGCAAGAAACATCCCCCATGAACAGGTTATTCCATAACTGCAGGATTTCTTGCACCTGGTTCTGGTCAAAGCAGCTGGTTCTAGTCAAAGTCTAAAATTGATTACTGGACTAAACAGACCATTTATGTTTCTTGTGTGTACACATTTTTGTGTTTGTTACAATAGATATAAATGTTTATTCCTATTAAAAATACTCAGAATATATATATATAATTTTATACACACACACACAACCTAATTTTGCAAGACTTAAGGTTGTCACACAGATAACATAGATGACACAAAACCACAAAAGCAGGGAAATACAAAAATAAGTCACCTAGCAGTAAATACCATCTACTCCTCCACCCACAGAAACTCACATTCCCTCTTCTGCAGCTACTGTACGCCACACACCATGCATCACAACCATAACTCTGTCACTGTCGGGATGTCAGATTTCCACCACAAATCTGCATAATTAAGATGGTGAAACTACTGTTGTTTGCAAGAAGATCATACTTGGTCACAGAAACCTTTGCATAGCAAAGAGCAGTTACAAGAGCCATGAAGGTGTTTCCTAGTAGCTGCCTAGTTGCGAATCAGTGTACTGCTATCCTGGCCTAGAAATTCTCCTAGAGTTTACTGTCACCCCTTGTGAACTACACAACAGCACCCCACCAAAAAGCTATTTCGAATTCCAAGCATCTACAGTATTTCTTTTGTGGTACATGAAGGGGGAAAAAATCTCTCACTGAGTTCATAGTGGTTACGGAAAGGATGAACTTTATGCTTTCATAGCCATTTTTTGATGGTGGTGATATTGCACAAGGAATTATATTGATTGGAGAGATTTAAGATGTAAGATACCTTTGTGTGCTTTGTCACTTTCATTGGCAAACCCTGTATAACGGAGGCGCTAAACCCTATCAAACTTTAGACTGCTCACTATCCATTCATATCATTTTAGTCTGATGGAATGATAGCATCCATTCATGTTAGCAGACAAGAGGACACTGTATGTAATACAGAAGGCTGGAGTGTCTCTTTGATAGACTGTTTCTCACATGGAAATAATTCTTTACAGGCCCTTTAGGCTCTTTTTTTTTTAAGCTGGCATTATTATAATGGGCCAGCCAGAGACATGGCAGTTATTTTCTGATGCCTCTGGAGCTTTCTGAAGTTCACTGTTTTACCAGTGAACTAAGTAATTGATACTTCATGCACAGCACCATTTCTGAACTACTGAAACATGATTGGCCACTTATTTTAAAAGTGTTACTATTTGAAGAAGTAGTGGGAATGTATGTGCTAGTCTGCAGTTCCAAAATGGGCTGTTTTGTCATTGGACCTTGTACACTAGAAGACTTATTTTCACAGATAAATGATAATATAAGAGGCTGCAAATTCAAGCCAATTAGAGTAAAACTGCCTTTTATTCAATGGGGGTGGGATCAGGCCCATAATGACTAACAGGCTGTGTGCTGTGTTTTAAAGATTAAACATCAGTTTGAAATGTGTATAAAAATAATTAATAGAAACATAACAATGAGCAATAATCAAAAACACAGTGGAAAGAACCTAAACTCGTTCTATCGATTAAACAAAGAGCTCAAAAACCCAGGTATAAACGTTATTTAGTAGAAGCCTTGAAAACTACAGAGAGGATTTTTCTCTCTCCCTTTCATACAAAAATCCTGTTAGCGTTTGCATGGGTAAAGGATGGACAGCATTTGCTTTAGCCTGACATACTTTGGGCTGACACTGTGTAAACTCTCCTATCCCAATGCAGCTTAATTATGACCTGTTGAACACGTCTGCTACTTTGGGACCCTATTCCAAACAAACTGATATCTATTTTTTTAACTTGGGGTTAAATCCTGTCCCTACTAAAATCAATGGGAGTTTTGCCATTGACTTCAATGGGGCCAGGATTTCACCCCTGGATTCCTCTAAGTGGGAGCTTCTACAGTAAATTAGATGAGGGCCAGTAGAGATAATAGGCCCAATGCTATGAGATGTGCGGTGAGGGCACTCACTGTCTCACAGGGGTTGGCCTACTACTAACATCCCTATTAATAGGCTTGTCATTTATCTTACAAAGCCTTTCTCACAACAGTCACAAAACGGCGATGCACAGAACAGCTCCAGTTATGAACCTGAAATTAAACTAGTTTCACTTTAAGCTCCTAAACTGTTGAGAAAACACCAAACCTTGCTTTCCAGGCCCTCAGGCCTCTATGGATGTCTGTGCTAGTAAGATATTTAACTAGTAAGTAGATTTAAATCTGTAATTATGATAGTTAGTCTTTTGTAATGAAAACACCACAATTCAGCTGGCCCCTGGAAGAGATGCTCAGACTAGAAAGTTTATTCAAGGGTCTATGACTGCATGGGAGCACAGCCAGCCAAAGTACAGGGATGAATGACAACAGCTGTTCTCCTCTGCAGTCAATACATCTTAAGGATACTCGCCTGGTTGTATAGCCCTCTCAAAACAACTTATTTTAATCCCCTAGGTGCGTCATCCTTCTTATCATTCCCTTTCTCCCATCACCCAGTATATAATGAAGACATAAGTCACTTGTTATTAGAATGGGTCATTTGACAAATATATTTTTAATACCACATATGACCTGTCTGTGACTTTTACTAAAAATATTAATGACAAAGTCTTAGCCTTACTTACAGTCAATGTTCCAGGCATGTCACACAAAATAAACAGCACAAAAGCGTTTAAACAAAAAAGTGTATTACATTAGTAAAAAATTGTTTAGGAACAAAATTTGCCCAATGTTACCTGCTTTTTACAATCTGCCCCCTCCAGCTGTAAATCCTTCTCAATTTTATGAATAGCTTCATACCCACTGTCAAAGCCATGATTCTGGAATATCCTGTGGAAATGTCCACTGCACACACCTGTTCTTGACGCAAAGGCTCTTTGGGTTCATCAGCTGATGCACTATACTCTCGTGGCTCTTCAGATTGTGGGTGCTTAACATCTGAGACTGTTTTGAGAAGTCTGGCATTGGTGAGCTCACCTGCCATCTCCATATGACTGTCAAACTCAACAATGGCCTCAAGTTCTTCTGCTATCAGATTATCGGGAATGGCAACACCAGACAACACATCAATGTCCACCATTATCTGTGGTTGATACAAAACCCTCCATTTCTGAAGCAGTTGTGTACAGTCTTGGGGAGAACAGCAGCCAATGACTCCTTAGTGAGATAAAGTGCATCAATGAGAGTTTTCTCTTTGGCAACATCTATCGCGCAAAAGTGCGGGTCAGCATCAAGAGAGGCAATGATTTGTGCATTCAGAGGAGCACGGTAGTGACCTATGAAGTTTTGAATGACACCTATGTGCAGTGGCTGCATGACATCACTGTGTTGGGAGGCAAAAATTTCAACACAATATGCGACAGCTCTACCTTAACTGAATGAGCTGGACAGTTGTCAATCAACAGGCACATATGATGGTCTTGTAGGTGCAGCTCCCTCTTCCAATTCTTGAGCCACTCTTGAAATAACAAACTAGTCATCCAGGCATTGGCAGAGTTTCTGTAGCTCATGGGCAGCTTTGAATGATCTTTTTGGAAGGGTCCAGTAGAAAAGAGAAATCTCATCAGCACTGCAGATATCACGCTGCTGGAAGTCAGCCAGAATGCAGGGCAGGGTTTCCACCCTCCATTCACTAGCTGCCAGAAGGACAGTATCTTGTTTCGCACTGTGTTCCTTACGCTGAACAGTGTTGTATCAGCCTTTCCAAAGACTGAGCCAGCTGTCTGAAGAGTTGCATTCCTTTCTCTGCTCTGCTGCCAGCTGAATCAGTTTCTGTTGCAGCATTGACTAGCACCTTGGCTAAGCTTTTGCTGAAACCAGAGTCACAGGGTTTCACTCGGGTCCGCCTTCTTGCCATCACGTTGACGCTTGCAGCCTCAGTTTGTGCTGATCTTGTGCTCCTTTAAAACGTTACTGCTGTTCCTAAAAATGCATGAAACAACAGATTTTGAGACCCCAAATTTATCAACTACTTACACTTGCTTAGCACCATGCTCACACAAGGCCTCCAGAACCTGAGCTGCATTGGCGAGAGACAGAGCCACATATTTGGAAGCCATGACATGCTGCAGGGGTGCTCAGCTCTGCAGGCTTGGAGCCAGCAAATCAATTACAGGTAGAACCTCTCTTCTAATAAAATTGTCAATAAGCAGCATTTCTATTGCCAATATCTGAATCCCATTAACATTAAAGTCAATGGGATGGGATCAGCTCCAGGGAAAATGTTGCTATTAACCAAAGCTTGTTAATAATCCACTGTACTTGTAAAGTGTGTTAATTAATTTAGTACTTCTATACCTCCTGAGAAAATAAAAAAGTACTAAAACATCAAAAAAAAAGTATTTTACTCTCTCCTTGGCTTTTGATTACAGGCAGAAGATAGATTGCACCCCAGTACAAGAAAGTTGTCTACAAAGAGTTAGAACAAAAGAATGTTTTTAGGATCCGCTGGTTTTCTTACTGCAAAAGAACAGTGGATACATATGCTGACTGTGTAGACTTTTTGAACTGACCAAGTGAAGATTCACACATGCACACCCCTTTTTAAAAAAAGGGGGAAGTGACTGTTATAACTATCACTGGTTGAGAAAATTTTGACAGGTTTTTTTTTTTTTTAGTCAAAAATGCCATTTCATTGAAACAGAAACATTTTGCAGAAACGTATTGATTTCAATTAAGTTTCTACTGGAAAGTATCTCTGGTCAAGCGTGCTCTTTTTGGTCAATCCCAGGGACCTGATTCAAGTTTCCACACAATTCTGTTTCCTGACCACAGTTTAAGGTTTGGGTTTTGATCTTCATCAGAGCGAAAACAAATTCCGAAACCTCTCAAGCTTTTTGGGAAACAGAATTGTAATTCTCCAGCCAGCTCTAGTTGTAACTTTCTAGGTAAGACATTAAAGGGCCAGATCCCAATGGCTTTATTCACACTTAATAGTGCTTTACTTCTCAAATAGTCCCCATCAAAGCAATAATCTACCTGAGGAGTGAGGTACTACAT
>NW_020664409.1:92415103-92560352 GCF_002925995.2 Terrapene triunguis
GGGTCCATCCAAATGGATTTGATTGCAGGAATGACAGCTTTGTTTGCTGCATGATGTTTCTTCTACACATGGGAGTATAAAGTCTTCTAAAATAAGAACTGCATGGGAGGCTGTCTGGGCCTCAGTTTTCCCTCCTGTAATACAGGAATAGTGATACTGATCTCCTTTACATTTTGAGATCTACAGATCAAAAATGCTATGTAAGAGCTAGGTAGTAATCATTATTACCTATTTAGATTGTAATGCTGTTTGGGTCAGGGACTATCTCATACTATGTGTCTATACAAATAGTACCCAATGCCTAGCACAATAGAGCCCTCAATTTCAATCCTCTGGGCTCAACAGTAACACAAATAATAATAAACTCATTGTAATGTTTCCTGGATTAATATTTTAATGGAAACATTTGCCTGCAGTAAGATCAGAACTGAAATTTACAAGCCTCACCTACTCAAACCTCCCTCTTAATTGGAATAAGCCCATTCTGTATTTTTCAGCAAATATGCTTTTCAGCATTTCTGCAGAAATCTTTCACCAGTCATCCCCGCTCAGGCTGATTACACAGAGAAAAGCTGCAGACTGTGATTGACTGCTTCTTAGTTAGCAGTGAAAAGTATAATCAGAATAAAAATAACTAAAATTCTTTTTTGTCACTCAGCATTGTATCCACATGTATAAGCCAGAAGAAAAGATCAGCCAGCCAGCATGAACATGTTGGGGCTTTCTCTCCTTTGAAATAGATTCCCAAGACAGATTTCAGTTAGATGACACTTACAAAGGAGTACAGAAATAAAAGCCTGTTGGGCCTTTTGTTCGTCAATCACTTTGCTTTTCCCCCATGAATTTACAAACTTTCATATGTCGAATCTATAACACTTCACATGAAGCTCTTGATACATTTAGGAAGGCGAATCCACAAGAGAGCAGGTAAATGGTTACTAGAGAAACACATCTGTCTTAGCCTGCAGCCACCCAGAAAAAGCTGCCCTCATGTCAAAGTGCCAGTGAGCCATAAAACAGCAGGGGCCATCACTCCACGGGGACATGTTTTCCTATGCAAATATAGTAATAAATCTAGGGCTCTGCTTATTAGGAATTCATATTGGGTACTGGATACAGATGCTTTCTGGGCTTCTGCAACATGGGTCTTCACAGACCCTGATCTTCGCTCATATAAAAACCATCCAAACAAAAAGAACATTACTCTGATTTTTGGTTATTGCTCCTTTCCTATCCCTGCTTCACCCAAGACATCTGTCTCCATTTTCATTAACGGAACATGCCTCAAAAGTAGTAAGCAGAGCTGAGCTAAATTAACACTTTTTTTTTTTTGCAAAAAAAAATCTTCACAGTTTTGTTTTATTCAATTTCATCTACCACAGTTTTGCTTCATTCATAGTTTTGATGAAATGCATTGAAAAGAGAAGAAAATTAAAATGCAAATTTACACAATGTTGGTAAAAAAAAAATCCCCTTTTCACTGGATAATGACCCGAGTTTTTTCATGCCTAACTTCGGGCGTGGAATCATAGGGTTAGAAGGGACCGCAAGGGCTATCTAGTAAAACCCCTGCCAAGATGTATGCAAGTTTAAAAATATTGGCTTCAACACAGCCATATTTGATGTTACTTGCAATGAAATGCAAAACAACTTGAAATTCAATGTGGTTAAGAATTTTGTTATGAACTTGAAAATGAACCAGTTAATATTTGAGGATTTCTGGATACCATCAGGAGGTGCTTTGACAACATTTCTGGATGAGTAGGAAATGCCCTGATAATATTATGTGTTTCAAGAGAATATGGGACATTATCCTAATGAAGAAGTTCCTGAATAAGCTGAGAGAGGAGGATGGTAGTATGTTTTATGGTTTCTACATATTGGTTAAGTATGCAAAAATCAGATTGTGCAACCCTTACTCAGCTTGATGAACAAGAGTAGTCCCATTAAATTAGTAGTCCATTGTGGTGGTGGGGAGTGAAGAGCTCCTCGCACTGCCCCTCGTAGTCTAAAAGCAGGTATTGGTGGGTGTTGAACAGTCATTGGAGCTGGAAGAAGAGCAGAGGTGTGCTGCGGGGTGAGTGCGAAGGGAAGAGATGAGGTAAAAGGAAAGAGATGGGGCAAAGGAGGCGCAGAACTGATGTGGGTCTGGGGCCTTGGCCAGATGTGGGTGCTGGGGATGCAAAATGAGTTGATGAGGAGTGTCTAATTAATTCATTGGCTGGAAGATGGGCAGATGGGCAAGTAGGGGATGCAGAATTAGTTAACTGTCATGTGGGGAGAAGTTGGAAGTTCCACATTATCAGGCAGGATTTTGTAAAAATGTGTGTAACTTAATCTCAGTTGGGTCCTCAAGCAGGAGTGCCTGCTTCAAGGACCCAAATCACCTTCTGCGTTATATGTTTGGGAGAGCTGGCAATACTAACTGTCACACAAAGACACAGGGTGTGTGCATGAAGAGTTGAAAAATCAGGGGACAGACTTTTGGAAAGTCCAATCTTCTGGAAAACATTATTGTTTTTTGCAGGGAGGGGCTGATTCATGATTTTTGAACTCTTGGGGTTGGCATTTGGCAGTACTGAGATGGTGACATGATCATAAACGCAGCAGCAACCGTACACAAAATGACAGGTTAATCAGATAAATTACACCCTTGGAAAATCAGGCTCCTTCAAGGTGTCTCAAATTAGGTACCAGAAATCAAGGCACCTAGAATCACTAGTCACTTTTGAAAATCTTGTCATGAGCTAAATATCCCATTTGCTGATAATTATTGACATTTAGTAATTATTACCAGGCCTCTGTTAAATTCCAAAAGAAAACCAGCATACACTTAAAAAAATCATCAACAGGAATGCTATTTTTTAATTCAGCTTTAAGAAACAAAACCAATTCTTATCTAGTTAATATCCTTTTTAGTGAACCCAAATGGCAGGCACCTGGTCACTCGAGCAGAACTGCAAAGTCACAGTCATTTGGAAGGAGACTCCTTTTGGAGGCAGTCTTTGTCTTTCCCTGTCCTTGAGTAACCTGAGGGTTTGGCTCTGTCTATGTTTCAATAAAACATTACACAATGTACCCTTTACAATTCCTGGGAGCTCTATCATTGTCGCACTTGACATCCCTGCTTTTAATATTATTGTGGGAGTGTCTCCTAAGCTATTATTTCATAACCTCTTACATGCTCACACTCTTCCCATGTATACTTCCTTGGTGACATGGTCCTCCTGCTGTTTCCTGTATGCATCCCTTTTGGAGTTTAGATAGCTAAAAAGCTCCTTGTGCAGCCACATTGGTCTCTTGTGGCTCTTCTTATCTTTGCTCTGCATCGGCATAGCTTGATGTTGGGTCTCTAGTATTACTTCTTTTAGGAACTGCCAGCCCCCTTCAACTCCTTTTCTTCCTAATTCGTCTCTCCCTTGGACCTTGTCTACTATTTTTCTGCAGCTGGTTAAAATCTGCCTTTTTGAAGTCCAGAGTTCTGGTTTTTCTGTTCTTACATCCTCTTTTCCTTAGGATCTTGAATTCCAGCAGATCATGATCACTTCTTCCCAAATTCCCCTTCACATTCACAACTAATTCATCCCTGTTGGTCCAAACCAGATCCAAAATTGATGATCCTCTGCTTGTTTCCTCAGCTTTCTGAATCAGAAAATTGTCCCTTACACACGGTAAGAACTTGCAGGACATATTATGTTTTGCTGTATTAGTCTTCCAACAGATATCAAGGAAATTAAAATCCCCCATTAATACTAGCTCACGTGTGTTAGTTAATATTGTTACCTGCTTGAAGAATGCTTCATCCATTTCCTCTTCTTGATTTGGTGGTCTATAATAAACCCCCACCATAACATCATTACTATTCTTTTCCCTTTTTATCCTCATCCAGATACTCTCAGTAGGTCTGCTGCTTACTTCCTCTTGGGACTCAGAGCAAGTGTATACATTCTGGCTATATAATGCCATATACAATGCTATACAACTTTCTTAGTTGCCGGGGGGTGCTCGACCCCCGTTTCACCACATTTGCTGTGCAGCCTGGGTTTCCCTCCTCCATTCCAAGTCCTTTGACATTCAGAGGTTCTTCCAGGTGGGGGAGTGAAGACAAATCATGATGTTACTTCCCACCTGATAGTCTCTCAATGTGGCGGGAACCTGTTGATTCAAGCTAAGTTCCCAGACCAGTTTGTGGAAAAATACAGGTTCCAAAATGGAGTTCAGTGTCATGTGATCTGGTCACATGCCCTTGAATGCTTTGCTGAGTCATAGCAGCCATTATCCATAGGCTGTCTGAAGCGTTCCCAGGAAGGCTCACCAGGTGGGGGATAAGTTTCTTCTAAGGCCTATTGTTTCCCTAGTGGCCCATTACCTTGACTAGGCCCTTCACAATCAGCTATCTAGACTGGGAGCATCTTGCCAAGTGGGCATCACCCAGGTGTAACTACATTTGAAATACAGATACACAGTCAATATTCATAACTCCAGATACAAAAATGATACATTCATACAGATAGAATAATCGTATTTAGCAAATCATAACTTTTCCAATGACACCTCACATGACATCTTGTACAAAATGCATCATAATTATGTCATAATCATATCATAATCATACCACTCTGATGAATATGGGGTGCAGTGTTACAGTAGCCTAGCACGTATATTAGAGAGAGGCACACTATTGATTGGGACCCCCACCCACATAGAAAAGTTCCATAAAATTGGATTCAGATTAAACCAACTGGGTCCTATAGAAATGAAAAGTTTGTCTTTGTTTTAATAGAAATTACTCTTAAGACCTATAGAATTTGCAACAAAGGGGGGAGGGATAGCTCAGTGGTTTGAGCATTGGCCTGCTAAACCCATGGTTGTGAGTTGAATCCTTGAGGGGGTCACTTAGGGATCTGGGGTAAAATCAGTACTTGGTCCTGCTAGTGAAGGCAGAGGGCTGGACTCAATGACCTTTTAGGGTCCCTTCCAGTTCTATGAGATAGGTATATCTCCATATATTATTTCTACAGAGATTTTTTTAAAACCATCCTATAGAATTCTGCACAGCAGAAATATTGTTTTCTATTAAATTTTATACACTGGTTTAAAAAACTATAAAAAAAGATTAGCATTGTCTATTATATTTGATGGGTATTTTTCATAATAAGTAAAGTAATATGGGAGGTTTGCAAGTGAAAATTCTGTAGCTTGCATAGGGAGGTGCTGAGTCTGGAAGTGTGCCCATACGACACATGCAAAAACATCCCCATGGGGGCTGGTTCACAGTGAATAGCTGCCTCCTACTGCTGCCAGCTGGTGAACTTGAGACCTAGTGGCAGCGGTCTGGTGCTTTGGGGATGAAAGTCCTTGCATCATACCTTACTGACAGCCCAGAATCAGAGTTTTTACACAGGCACAGATTTTCTTGATCACAAGTAGAGACTGAGTTCTAAAACTCAGGTCCTTTATTTTGTTTGAAAAAAACATTCTTTAATAGTGTTCTCCCCCCCCACCCTCCCTGTCACTTAACCTTTTGTTTGTATTAAAAACAAAAACCGAACCAAACAACCAACAACATTAGCACAAATGGTATCTGACAGCCATTGCCAGCCTTATTGTCCAAGAGCTGTGGATAATACATCTAGGCCTCAGTGACCTCCAGGTCACTAAATATATATTTATGTGTTGTACAGCTGTTGCTAAACAAGCATAATCCATTGCTCCACTTATGTCATCATTTCTTGGTTGCTGTGGAGATGAGTCACAACATTTCCCCCTCTCGGGATTGCTTTCCATTAAGGGAGCACTTAAAGGGTTTTCCCTGGTTTTGTTACACTTTTGTGAGGTAAAACTGATGATTAAATTAAGATGTTCTGCTCTTCATGCAGAAATATAATTCCTTCGGTGGTAT
This sequence comes from Terrapene triunguis, assembly GCF_002925995.2. Taxonomy (NCBI): domain Eukaryota; kingdom Metazoa; phylum Chordata; order Testudines; family Emydidae; genus Terrapene; species Terrapene triunguis. Next base: position 92,421,006 of record NW_020664409.1, read on the forward strand.
TAAAACCTTTTAAAAAATTGACTTCTGTGGCTATCTGAAGGCTTCGAAACACACTTGTACTTGTAAACAACTTAGATTTGAGTCCTAAGCAGTGGCACCCTCTGGGAGCAAAGCTTTTCACCCTGTCTTTCTGCAGTAAGAACCTGACACAATGCCTTCAATGAGCTTTGGACCAGGCCCTAAGTGCTCAGACACAATTCTCTCCCTCCCTCACTATTGCAACTTCAAGCAGCCTAGATTTACTTCCAAGTCTGCAGCCTTTTTGGATAGAAGGGGAGAGTGCAAGAGCCAGCTGAGGAGCCAATGGAAACTTTTCTCCTGAAAGAGCAAATTTTCAAATCTTAGCACTTAAATTGCATGTACAAAATATACAGCAGCGAGATAGGTGTTTATTAGAGATGGGCTCAAAGCAAAACCCCCTGGATACACACCCCAAAATCTAAAACAGTTGAGAGCCAGACCTCAGCTTGGTTCTTGTATGTATGGTCTCAAGCTGGCGTTTGTGCTAGCAAATAATCCTTTTGCACATGCAACTCCCTCACTTCCTTTGCGTGGGCAAAGGCATGTTTTGCCTGGGTTTCATGTCTTGCTTCCTTTAGGTTAGTCACAGAGTTGTGCAGAGAATTGAAATTCCATTTCACAGAGGATTTTGAAATTCTGGAATTTATTTTCATTCCAATTTGGGACAAAATCTGAACATCTGAAATTCTCCAAGACCTTTTAAAAAAAATAATTTCAGATTAATCAAAAAAGGTTTGATTTTGACTTTTTAAACATTTTTAAATTATAACATATAATCTACTACAAAATTTTAAAAAATGGAAACAATGTTGTTTCAAAAGGAAAAATCAAAACGGTTCATTCTGAAAAGATTGAAATAGGACAGGAAGTTATGACGTTGTCGGAACTTTTTTTCAAATACAATTCTGGCGCAATGGGCACTATTTTGCACCGCATTTCAATTTCCACAGAAATGCATTTTCCTTCAAAAAACTGTTCCATCAAAGTTTTTTCAACCAGCTCTAGTCAGTCTGAAAGCTCTTAACAGTTGGATACAAAATGCAAAACCCCGGGACAAGTCATAAACTTTTCAAAAAGTGTCAACACACTGCATGGAATAGTCATTTAAAAAGAAATCATCTGATATTAAGGTGGAAGGGTTGCAGAGGACTCACCCTGCATCTGGCAGACAAGGAGGTAACTCCCTGCTCAAATCTCCAGGGTCCCATCCCCAGAGAGGTGGAAAGGGCTTGGATAATGATGCACAGTTTCTAACTGAGCTCAGTTGGGAAGCAGACTGCTGAAAGCCTGTAGGGGAGCTGTAGCCTGTGCGGGACTGTTTTGTTTTTAAAAGACCTTTTTTGTTTGTTTTCTAATTGTTTAAATTTCACTGGGATATATATTCAGGGGAAACTTCATACCAGCTTTTGCATGGGAGTGAGATCTTTTTTAGAAGGGCATTTTGCTGAACATTTGCCTTAGAAACTGCTTATGTTGATTTTCACATGCAACCAACTGGGATCCTTTTTCACCCTTGGCACAGTTCCCCAATGATAGGACCATCAACTCCAGGATTATAATACCCTCCAAGCTGCTGTAGAAACAGGGGGAACAAAGATGTGGTTGCAAGGCCCAAGACTTTGGCTTCTCCCATTAACCAAAAGATTTTTGTCACCCCTTTCTGGTGTAAAAACTATTAGAGACGGTGGCGGGTGTCACTTCATGACACCAAATGACCCGTTGAACTGCATTTTAGAATTAATTTTCCACATGAAACCCAGTATTCAGCCCAAGAAGTTTGGATCTGGGGTTTTGCTTCAGCAAGTAGAATGGGGTTTGGAATAGAGTTTTTTGAAAATTTTCCAACAGAACATTTTGCTATTAGAAAATGTGGCTGTGTCAAAACCCAGGCTTTCCCCAGGAACATATCAATTTTAATAAAATTTTATTTTCAAAAATGAATCTGGATGAAGCATTTCAATGATGCTGAAATGTTCAATTTGGGCATTACAGAGACAAAGTGGGTGAGGTAAAATTTTTTTTTACCTCACCCACTTTGTCTCTCTAATATCCTGTGACTAACATGGCTACAACTACATTGCATACAACCATTTGGGCATTATCAGAATGGAACATTTTAAACTGTCATTTCAAAACAACTTTTTGATGCAAAATGTTTTTACTTTTGAAAAACAGAAAAAGTTTGTGTCAAAATCAGAATGAAACATTTCATGTTTATAGTAACTTGAATGTTCCAATTGACCTGAAATGATTTATTTTTCAAAAATGTCATTTCATAGAAAATTCCAAAATGTTTTCATTCCAATTCATAACAAATTAAATTTGAAATCTCAAAACTTTTCATATAACTGAAATTCTGGTTCCCACACAGCTCTACGTTTGAATGAGTTTTGCTTTTCATTGTCAGTTTTGTTCCAAGCCAAAACTCAAGAGGGCACAAGCTCATGTGAACTGAAACCATAGAAAAGGCTCACCTGAATTCCTGAGAGCCAAAACTCCTGAAGCAATTTGAATCGATCTGGCTATGAAAAGCAGATATATGTCGTACCATTTGTGAAGGGACTGGTATAAATTATTAATTAATTATCAATTATCTTTTTAAAGGGGATGGCTGGGAATAAAGCCAGCTAGTCCCATTTAGTCGGTGTGACTAAGCTTCTTTCTGTTTTATGTATAAAAGTCCAATCACCATAAAATCTAGGCACAAAAAGGCAATAAAGGAGAGGGACATACACATCCAATAAACTTTCCTAAAGCATCAAGTATACCAGGCATACACTAAAACAGTTAAACAATCAAGAAAAGACTGCCTTCTGTTGCATCTTTGGCTTATTCTTCAAAAGGAAGAAAAAAGGGAAAATTCTAGTTTTTGATCCAAAAGGAGGTCTTTTGATGATCATTTGGCCTGAATTCAGCAATTTTAGTGTGACCTTGAAAGTTTTGTACCATACAAAACCAGCCAAATATTTAGGAGGAGTAGAGCCCATACTATGTGACCATTACATTTTCTTTTTCAATTCCACTTTTTTTCTTCATGTTTAGGAGCTTTGTTACAGACTATCAGCCTACAGCAGTTCCCCAATGATAGGACCGTCAAGGGTGAAAAAGGATCCCGGTTGGTTGCATGTGAAAATCAACATAAGCCGTTTCTAAGGCAAATGTTCAGCAAAATGCCCTTCTGAAAAAGATCTCACTCCCATGCAAAAGCTGGTATGAAGTTTCCCCTGAATATATATCCCAGTGAAATTTAAACAATTAAAAAACAAACAAAAAAGGGTCTTCAGTGATATATGGAACATCGAAAGAAATGTGTAACAAATTGTAATGACAAGGTAGATCTGGAATGCAGAAGCATAGTGAAGAGAGAGACTGTTTGCAGCACAAAATTCAAGCAGAGAAAATGCAGAAAACACAAAGACCTAAGTTATAATGAATATGTTTAAGCTCACAGTATGCAAGAGTCCATGCAAAAATACCCCAAACCCACACCTGCTCAATATTCAGCTTTACAAACACAGAAAACTGGATACAATATTAGAACTAGGTAAAATTTTTTGGCTGAAACTGTTTTTTTGGTGGCAAATGCAAATTCAGCAACACCAAAACAGTCTGACAAATCATGTCAGTATTGTCATATTGTTTTAGTTATAAAGAACCACCAAAATTCATAAAGTTGAAATGTTTCAATTTTTTAATTTGATTTTAAATGACTTTTTGTTTAGAAATTTTGATTAGACATTTCTTTCAATTTTATTTTTAAAAATAAAAACTTAGCTTTGGGTTGGCAATATGTTTCAGTTGACCTGAAACAATTTTTTTCTGACTTTTTGATTGACTGAAAATTTTTTAAAATATTGGTTTGGGATTGACCTGAAACAACTTTTTTCCTGATTTCTTTGGAATTGCCAGTAAGCAGAAAAATCAGTTATTCATATAGCTCTATTCAATAGGATGTGGGATTTAAGTAACTTGGTTCATGAAAATAAGTTGCCCATCCTCCAAAACAAGCCAACACTTTTCTAGGCCTACAATGGATCAGTTTATCTTCTCCTCCATGACCTCCTGGCAACTGCACTGCAGTGCCCATTCTTTGAGTGTTGCCAAGCAGTCTGTCCCATTTCCTGTTGGTTGGGAGTGGATTTTAACTTGATGACTGTTGATTTGATGGTGTGTTTTTGCAAGGAGTGGATATGTGTAAGAAGGTGATGTGTGTAGTTGCACAGATTTAGGCCCTGATCCCGTGTTTCCAGATTGACACTCCTGCGTGAAGCAGAAGAATTTACCCATGCACAAGAAGATGCAGGATCGGGGCCTTATTCTGGTATTGAGCTGAACTTCATTTCTCCTTAGCCACCTTAATTGCTTTAAACAAATGCTTCTGTATGTTTAACTCACAGTTCCCTTCTCATTAAATGGCATCATAATGCTAACTGCCTTGAATGTCAACCTGTCATAGAATGGGAAAGAAGAGACTATTTCAGACATAATTACAGTAACTCCCCGCTTAACGTTGTAGTTATGTGCCTGAAAAATGCGACTTTAAGCGAAACGATGTTAAGCGAATCCAATTTCCCCATAAGAATTAATGTAAGTGGGAGGGTTAGGTTCCAGGGAAATTTTTTTCTCCAGACAAAAGACATTTTATACATATACAGTATACGTTTTAAATAATTTTAAACAAACTATTTAATACTGTATTCATCAATGATGATTGTGAAGCTTGGTTGAGGCGGGGCATAGTGGGGTCAGGGCACGGGGGCTTGATCCACTCTGCCCATCCAGCGCTCCCTGCCAGGAGTGGGGTCGGGGGCTTGCACGCTCCCCAGCTGGAATGCCGGGCAGGCGGAGTGGGATAAGCCCCTGAGCCCCGACCCTGCTCCCCAGCTGGAATGCCAGGTGGGCGGAACGGGGCAAGCGCCAACTCCCCGACCCCGCTCCCTGGCTGGAACGCCGGGCGGGTGGAGCAGGGCAAGCCCCCGTGCCCCGACCCCGCTCCCTAGCAGAAGTGCCAGGTGGGTGAAATGGGGCAAGCCCATGCGCCCCAAGCCCACTCCCCGGCAGGAGAGCCAGGCAGGTGGAGCAGGGCGCGCCAGACAACCTTATAACGGACCATTGCATGACTTTAAATGAGTAAATTCTCTAATAGATCAGCAACTTAATAACGAAACAATGTTAACCGGGACGACTTTAAGTGAGGAGTTACTGTACTGGTGAGTAATTTCCCCCTTTTCTCTTGTAGTTGTAAGAGGTGAAAGCTAGATGCCGTTTTCTAGTGGGTTGGATGCAGGGATGGAGGATTGGGGGAGCCAGGGGGCCATGACCCCATCACTTTTAAAGGTGAGAGGACTATGCCTTCCCACTTTTTACCGTCCTAAGGGCGAGCAACATAGGGCGAGGGGGCAGAGAGGAGTGAGCGGGGGGCAGAGTCTTGAGGGGAAGCGGCAACACAGAAGCAGGACCTCGGGGTAAGAGAGGACGTGGGAGCGGGGCCTTAGGGGGAATAGGTGGTGTGAGGGTGGGGCCTCGGAAGAAGGGGCAGCATGAAGGCCAGGGCCATGGTTTGGGTGCTGGTGGCCCCCCGACTTTTAGGGGTCTGTGATGGGTTGGATCACAGAAACCCCCTTGGGAGCTGCCACCTGATGTGCCAAGACTACCCCTGCTTCTGTTTTCCCTGCCAGCTCAGGACTCCAGCACCCTGTCTTGCTGAGCCAGACACTCCAGTCTGGCTCCAACACAGACCCAGGGTCTGAATCACTTGTCCCAAAGCTGCAAGTTTACCTGAAAGCAGCTCACAGAAGTGTGCTTGTCTTTAGCACTCAGATGCCCAACTCCCAGTGGGGTCTAAACCCAGATAAATCCGTTTTACCCTGCATAAAGCTTATGCAGGGCAAACTCATAAATTGTTCGCCCTCTATAACACTGATAGAGAGATATGCACAGTTGTTTGCTCCCCCAGGTATTAATACATACTCTGAGTAAATACTAAATAAAAAGTGATTTTATTAAATACAGACAGTAGGATTTAAGTGGTTCAAAGTAGTAACAGACAGAACAAAGTAAGTCACAAGCAAAATAAAATAAAATGCGCAAATCTATGCCTAATCAAACTAAATACAGATAATCTCACCCTCAGAGATGCTTCAGTAAGTTTTTCTCAGACTGGACACCTTCCAGGCCTGGGCACAATTCTTTCCCCTGGTACAGCTCTTGTTCCAGCTTAGGTGTTATCTAGGGGATTCTCCATGATGGCTCCTCTCCCTCTCTCTTCTGTTCCACCCCTTTATATATCTTTTGCATAAGGCGGGAACCCTTTGTCCCTCTGGGTTTCCACCCCCCCTCACTGGAAAAGCACCAGGTTAAAGATGGATTCCAGTTCAGGTGACATGATCACATGTCACTGCAAGACTTCATTACTCACTTGCCAGCACACACATATACAGGAAGACTCACAGGTAAATACAGCCATCTGCAGCAATGGGAGTCGTCAAGATTCCAAACCATCCTTAATGGCCCACACTTTACATAATTACAATAGGCCCTCAGAGTTATGTTTTATATTTCTAGTTTTAGATACAAGAGTGGTACATTTCTACAAATAGGATGATCACACTCAGTAGATTATGAGCTTTGTAATGATACCTTACAAGAGACCTTTTGCATGAAGCATATCCCAGTTACATTATATTCACTTATATTTTTATAAAACCATATAGACTGCACAACGTCACAGGGTCTTCCGCCACTCCTGGTTGGCCGACTAGAGTTCATAACTGGAGTGATCATTATAAAGGTATACACATATAAATGGGTTCAGAAAAATAATTAGATAAGTTCACAGAGGATATGTCCTCCAATGACTATTAGCCAAGATGGTCAGGGACACAACCCCATGCTCCCTAAATCTCTGACTGCCAGAAGCTGGGACTGGATGATAGGGATTGGATCACTCAATAAATTGCCCTGTTCTGTTCATTCCCTCTGAACCATATGGCACTGGCCACTGTCAGAAGATAGGATACTGGGCTAGATGGACCATTGGTCTGACCCAGCATGGCCGTTCTTATGTTGTTAAGTAAAGGACAAAAGGGTGTAACAAAGAATAATAAGAGGAACTGACCCTTTGGTTTTCATTAGATTTCATCTGATCAAAATAGGGTGACCAGATGTCCCGATTTTATAAGGACAGTCCCGATTTTGGGGGCTTTTTCTTATATAGGCACCTATTACCCCCCACCCCCATCCCGATTTTTTACACTTGCTCTCTGGTCACTCTAGATCAAAACTATCTGAGGTTTACTACAAGTGGCTTTGCAAAAAAATTCTCAGTGCCTTTACACTACCATGAACTAGAGGCACAACTTGTAATACTATTGAGTGGCAAATATATTCAATATTTTTCTCCTTGGGAATATAAAACATATTGTGGATAACTTCTATCATTTCCTGTCCCCCTATATCACATAGCAGCAATCAAAATGATAAGAAGAATTCGAAACACAAGCAGTGTCTGTGGGTATGTCTACACCCAGCCGCTAGTTCGGCGGCTGGGAATCGAAGTTCTGGGTTCGACTTATCGCGTCTTGTCTGGACGCGATAAGTCGAACCAGGAAGTGATCGCCGTCGACTGCGGTACTCCAGCTAGACGAGAGGAGTACCGCGGAGTCGACGGGGGAGCCTGCCTGCCGCGTGTGGACCGAGGTAAGTTCGAACTAAGGTACTTCGAACTTCAGCTACATTATTCACGTAGCTGAAGTTAGTTGCGTACCTTAGTTCGAATTGGGGGGTAAGTGTAGACCAAGCCTGTTTGTCTGTCCAGATATTTATATGTCTCTTCTCACCATAGCATCTGAGTACCTCCCATTACTTACAAAATGACAATGTTCTCTCTCTCTTCTTCCCTTGATACTAAGCAGCAATCTTAGGGGGACATTTCTTAATGAAAAAAATCTGAGGATGAGGATAGTATTGTGGTGAGTCCTGGGCACAGAAGGGGTTAACATTGGCTGTGAATATGGCAAGATGAGTGGCTGTTTTTCTGGCAGTGAGCTCTCTGATCTTGGTCTGGAGCCTGTGAATGTTCCAACCCCTTCAGTCACAAAAATGTCTGTACAATTTATGAATTATGACTGATATTGTAAATTTGTATTATGAAAAAATGCTGCATTATGAGTGTCTGCCTATGGGATCCACCAAAGCTGACATAGCCTGTAGCATGTACACACCAAAGTCAGAGAAAATTAGGCACCTACCTTCCATTTGAAAGTATCCCTTCTAACAAACAAGATGCATGCAGTAGCTACTTCTTCAGGTTTAAAGAGCTACATTGGCAGGCAGGCTAGAGAGTTATGGTCTCATTTCATATTAGGGATAAAGTGGGTGCAGTAATGGTTATACAGTATACATGAGAAGGTCAATAACAGTGCCTAAAGGCAACAAACAAAGGAGTATTGAGACTGGGTTTGTTTTCATAAGATTATACTCAATTCAGACTTTCTATGACCACATATATTCTTATGTTTATTTATGTAACAAACTTCCCTTGTAAGATAAAAACCGGAGAGCCATTCCAGATGTGTGAAAAAAGGCAGTTGCTTGGATAGGGCTTTATATATTGTGTTGCTACAAGCCATTTTAATTCACTACTCATAATTTAGAATATTTGGATTTTCCTTTCTAAACCACAGAAACTTTATGTAAGAAAAAACATTGAGTGTATAAAGTTACAGTGATATAATTTAAACTTTTTTTACTAAGAACATTATTGAGATGGCTCTTGGAAAACCCTATTTCTCTAAATGGCCAGTGTCCGTGTGTCTGTTTATCTAGGTATAACTAGCTAGCTATACAGATACAGACCTACATTCTATCTATCTATATATCCATCCATCCATCTATCTATCTATCCACATACAGACCCACATATTATCTGTCTGTCTATATATAATATCAATGGGTAGTGTATGCACACACACACGCACACACACACACACCCAAATTCTGCTCTGAGTTACATCAGTGTAAGTCTGGAGTAACTGTCTGATTCAATAGAAGTTCCCCTCACACTGCTGTGAGAGCAGAATTTTCTATATAGGATGTAAAATATAAAAATGTATGTTAATATCCCATTGAGCAGACAAATTGGAATGCTTAAAAATCAGGTGATAAAGTTGAGTCATAGTACAGTTAATTAGACCACACTACACAGCCTGTATGTTTGGTCTATACATGTAATTACAAACACGAATATGTTAATGTTCCTATTTGAAAAGCAACACAGGAATACAAAATGCAATAGACATGTAACATCAATATCTTAACATTGTTATGACAACCTTGTTTTTTCATTTGATGGCTTTTAAGCATTTACATTCATAAAGCTATCATTATACTATTTAAGGGTTTGCATTTTAATTCCATTGTTTTATTTTTTAAAGAAAAAATTTTAAAAAAAGGAAAGTTTAGGGCTATTGGGCTTTAAGCTCACCACTTGGCTTTGCATTGATGAGAAGGTCCACAGGAGAAAAGTTTCAAATCTGGAATCTGAGCAAAATTCAGATTTAAATCCTATTCCTGTTCCATATTTCATGAGTTGGTCACCATTAGTTAAAATGAGGACCTGATCCTGCAATTTACTAGGCACTTCCTGTGGAGTTACTAGGCTGAGTCATAAAAGATAAGTCAAGAAATAGAAGGAACAATTGCCGATTGACTTCAATGGAGCTAGGATTTCATCCCAGGTCCTCCAGAGTTCAACTCTGGTGTCCCAACCAAAGACTCACACTGCCTCTCAGACCTTTTCCTTAAGATAGACGGAAAGAGATGGAACTGTACCAGAATCCCAGATCTGAACCTTGTTGAACATCAGGACAACTTGCATCCGTATCTAGATCTGAACTTCATAACTAGGGCCCATCTCTAGCAATGATCAAAAAGGCCTTTTGATCTTTTCATTAGAACTATGTGAGCCACTTTGCTGAACTAATAGCAATCTTTGCTCTTTACCACAAAGTTGATCAATGCCTATACACTCTGACCCTGAGCTCACACTGCAGTTTTATATAGGACTCAATGCATGCCTTAAGAATGGGCTTTTGATCCTGCTCCCTGGGTTTCTTTTCTTCCCCCTTTGATGTGATATCACTGCTGTTGAATTTACATGGTTAAACCGGAGCAGTATTAAGCACAGCATATTCATGTGCCAGGAAATTGTGGATTTAGTGAAAGCTCACAACAAATCAAAGCATCACATGGGGCTCTACATTTTATGTCTTTATTAACAAGTTTAATAAAATTTTAAATTTAATTACTTGTATAATCAAACAAAGGCCTGTAAGTCCCTGAGTGCCTTGCACAATTTCAAGTAAAACAGATATTGTAGAAGGGACTAGGAGTTTTCCATCAGCTTTTAATTACAATCACATCTCAAAATTCATTTCAACTGGAAATGTAACTCGAAGTTATCGAAAGAGCTTGCACTCAGACACAGTACCTGCCTTTACTGATTCAGAGTGCTTGTGGGAAAAGGAAGGTGGAGGAAGCAGGATCGCGTTCCCTTTCCTGTTGAACCCTAGTGTTGTCACAGAACACACTCTACTGTAGAATTACTGTTAGCTGCCATGCAGTGTACCCTAAACACAGTGCTACAGCAAAGAGCTGTTACTAGCTAGGCACAGAATGTCATTACTGTGTGCCTCTGGCTTAGCTTTCTTTTCCCTGCAATTATTCTATCCAGTGGAAGCAATACCCTTAAGTAATGCAGCCCATATGGTGTTCTCTTTGAAGAGTGCGCTGTTTGCATATCCTGTCAGCACTCTAAAGGGTTTCCTGTGTTCGAGTTTTTTAACTCGAGTTAATTAATAGCTAATTGAGATTGACCAGCTAACACATGTTGAATTACAATTTGCCATGTCTACATGAAGATTATGACATGTTAAAACACACCTTTTTTCCTTGATATCATTATTGGTTGTAGTAACTTACTATATGTATTACTGTAGTGCCTTGGAGACCTAGTCATAGAACATAAGAACGTCCATACTGGGTCAGATCAATGGTCCATCTAGCCCAGTAGCCTGTCTTATGACCGTGGCCAATGCCAGGTGCTTCAGAGGGAATGAATAGAACAGACAATCATAAAGTGATCCATCCCCTGTCATTCACTCCCAGCTTCTGACTCCATTGTGCTATGTGCTGTACACATGCAGAACGAAAAGACAATGCTGGACCCTAAGAGATTTACCATCTTGTAGGAAATGCTTTTTTTAGAAAGTTGACACATAGAAAAGTTGAAATACAGAGAGGATTCCTTCTAAACAAGTAGTTTTGCATGTTAATAATAAGTCTATTGATTATGTAGCACTTTTCATTAGTAGATAGCAAAGCGCTCCACAGTTTTTAGTCTCACAAGGCTCCTGTGAGGCAGGGAAACATTACTACCCCCATTTTACAGATGGGGAGCTGAGGCACAGTGAGGCTAAGTGATTTGTTTAAGGACATGCAAGAATTCCATGGCAGGGCAGGTACTTGAACTCAAGTCTACAACATCCCAGGAAGTGCTTTAACCACAGAACCATCCTTTCTCTCCTGTACATTACAATTAATAGTTCTACATTTACTTATGCTATAATAGAGCTCTCTAATATAAAAGACTGCAGGCTTATCTACCTGGGAAAAGATAAGGTAGGGTGTGAATTTAAGCCACTCTAGTTATACTGGTATAACTCCTGGTGTGGAAACTCTTATTCCAATATGAGTACCTTTTACGAGTTGCTAAGGAGGTGATTTAAGTTAAGTCAAAAAAGAGTCATTTTTATTCCAAAATAAGAATATCCACATGAGGAAGTTATCCAGGTATAACTACAACAGTTTAACTAGGTTTACACTGGTATAATTGGAAAAATCTCCTGCATTGACAAACCCAGAGACCCCAAGAGAGGTAATTTTATTTATTTACTTGGATTTATACAATAATTGAAAGGGGTGTTTATCAAAGCCTCTGCACACCCGTGACATAAGTAACAAGAACAAAATTAAATTAAATTAGATTAACCACTTACCCCCAGCACAAATCTGCCTCTACCCCCACAGATATAACCCTGTCAAACTGTTTCCACTGAGGTAGCCAGCACAAATAGATACACTTTACAGGCTGTCCTGACTATTTCAGAGTGGGTGTGGAGTGAGATTTGGTCTAGAGCAGCTTTGTCTCATTTAAATCAAGGAGGAAATAGTGCAAAGGCCTCTGTTGACTAGGGCTATGGTAGAGGACTGTCCCTTTGCATTAGTCAAATCCACTGTAAATTACCATGTCTAAGCCCTTGTCTACACTACAAACTTATGTTGGTATAACTACTTCACTTAGGGGTGTGGAAAATCCACACCCTTGAAGGACGCAGATATACCGACCAAACTCGCGGTGTAGACAGCGCAGTTGATGGGAGGGCTTCACCCATTGGCATAGGTACAGCCTCTTGGGAAGGTGGAGTATCTACGCTGATGGGAGAAGATCTTCAGTCGGCGTAGGTAGTGTCTTCACTAAGTGCTACAGCAGCACATCTGCACCAGTGCAGCTGCACCACTGCAGTGCTGTAAGTGTAGATAAGCCCTAAGTCTGCATATTCACAGGAAATGAACAGGTCTCTAAAGACAGGAATGAAAGTGTGGCAGAGGATTTTATTGTGGCCTCTGGGACTTCCAGTTGTGGTTGGGTACAGTCTGATTAGACTGCCTTGGAAACCCTTTCTTTACTCCTTTTCACATCCTCATAAGGTGACCAGATAGCAAGTGTGAAAAATCGGGACAGAGGGTGGGAGGTAATAGGAGCCTATATAAGAAAAAGACCCAAAAATCGGGACTGTCCCTATAAAATTGGGACATCTGGTCACCCTACATTCTCATTATTCTGTGCCCATTAGTGTACTAGACAGTCAGGAATCCGAGCTCTGTTAATATGTTAAACTGTAAAACTTTCATGCATGATTTTTGTCTGGATTTCACAGGGCTGAAATTTCACCTGGATTGTAAGAATTTCAGAATTTTGGGCCATTTCTCCTCAGAACAACTGTCTGAACCCACTTATAACAAAAGCATGTTATAAATTCTGTCAGAACAAACAGACTCATCATTTTCTCAAGTTGAGACACTCTCACGCCAGGCTTAGTTAAAGTAAATACCATTTAAAAGCAGTAAAAAAAAAAAAAAAAAAGAGCATATCTGTTCAAGTCGTGTCTGGGATCAAAAGGCAGGCAGATCTAATCCAGGCTAAATGAAACAATCCAAGCCTATCAGCAAATGCTAAATCACAGTACGTGCAAACTAGTGTCAGTTTTTGTCACCCCACCCTCCACCACCACATACATTTCTTAGTTCCTACAGTTTAAGCTTTACAGAAGGAAAATAAAACAGAGGGCAAAATAATGGAATGCTTCAGAAGACACCATGGTCAAAACAGCCAACTCAGAACATTTCCTCAGACTAACCAGCTTCTGTCAGCATTGATGGTGCTGGAAACCCAGCACCTCGCACAGTACACAGAATAGCTGGCCATTCATTGGCCTTGATTTGATAAAATTAACTTCCAAAGCTTTGCATAGAATGGAGTTAAGGTCCACAAACAATTGTCCTGATGCAAATGCCTCCATGTGAATGATGCAATGATTTCAATTTACAAGTGCCACAGTCAGATTCTTGCAACAAGACTCTTTTTTTTCTGTTCATCCCAACAGCTGTGCCTTTTGTGCAGATTGAGTCAGACCATCTCCTGTCAATGTCATGCTCTTTATAAAAACTCAGAGGATGAAGGCTTGCTCACCTGTGGTCTATCTGGGGATTAGTCTGCATAGCAGAAGGATCTTACCTCCCCCTTTCATCAAATAACATTCAAAACAGTAAGTTCAACAAGTCTGGGCAGCGATGGCTGACTTGTCAAATTGAAGAGCCAACGTTTTTCTGAGGTATCTTTTAAATCACTTGCAGTGTCACATCAAATACCATTTTGTCAGGTTGGCATATGACAATACTGCAAGAGGTTTCAGGGAGATTTAACCCGTGTCCACAATTTTTTGTGGTTTTGATTAATCAAACAAACAATTTCAGCGAGACCAGTTATTGATGGTGGTTCCTTGCTGAACAGATAAGCCTTTTTAGCTTCAGTGATTAGGAAGGATATAGAATATCATGCCATTAAGGCTTTTTCAGAGACATAGATAAGCTTTTTATAAAGAGCTTTTGTGTTTTGACATTTCTATTGGCTTTCATTTGTTAAAAAAGCTACAGTATCTTGGCATCATCCTTGTGATTTGGTTGGCAGTGTCTGCACAGCTTGGAAGGTTGGACAGGTTGAGGATGCAATTCCGGAAAATACACATTAGATACAGGCCTTCAGTGCTGCCAGTAAAGGCAAAGTTGAAAGCCAGGCCATTGTCCTCACTCTTTCTTGATATGGCCTTCTTTAACTTTGTGTTAGGCTTCAGTGTCTTGACTGTCTCTTTCCATACCTTGATATGTTGCTGTCATGGTGTGTATATACCCCATGCTGGCCCAACAACCAAAGGGTTAATGCAGGTACTACCGGCCAGTGCTGACTGGCAATCTCACAGCAGCTGAGAGGATAAAAGCGCTGAGAAGCAGCTGGGTGAGGTGGCTGGCAGTCAGAGGAACAATCAAGGCTGGAGAAGGGAACTCCTGCCAGCAAGCTGCCGATAAACCACTCAAGAAAGCACCCTGAGAAGGGATGACCAGACCAACAGGGTGAAAAGCCTACAGAAACCAGGGGAGAGAGGAAGGAGCTCAAGGCACAGCTGGGGTTGTTGAGGCTTGTTTCTGCCTGTCTAACTTAAGGGCCCTGATCTGGAACTCAGTAGTGGGAAGGCCTGGGTTCCCCTACTAACTGCCTGAGACACTTGAGAACTGAGGGGGTTTCCAGGCCCCTTGGACACCAGATTGAGCTGACCATGTCAGGAATAAGGAGAAAACCCATTCACCTGAGCAGGACTCGGGCGAGAGGGACCAACTGACCACCCTGCCAGACCGAGTGTACTCTGGTGCAACGCCCTGGCTGCCCAGAAGGGGCTGTGGCATCAACACACCAGTCCAGTTGCCTTTTCAAAAGACCAGTTTATGCTGCATTCACTAACACCATAGGCCTGCCATTGTTACAGAAATGTGGCAGTTGTGACCCAAATAGAACAAAAGATCTACAGATGGAGACCCACTCTGCCAAACGCCATCCACACATTTTGCCAGTAACAGCACACATTGCCCTTTGAGGATGACTCTTGGGGAGAAGAGAAGAGCCAGTTGGAAACTGTACAAAGGAATGTTCTTTTCATTGGAGACTGCCGATTCATTGAAATTGAAATGCTTCACAGAGACGGTTTGGTTTTGACAAAGTTGTAATGGAACCAAGACAGGTTTCAAAACCTGCCTGATTTCCTGCCACCTCATCCACCCAGTCCCTGGTGGGCTGTTGGAGAGCCTGGGCTCCTAGTTCTTTGGCAGCCAGCCAAACTCCTAGCTCCCAGACTCCTCTGCAGCTCACCTTGTGGGTTCCAAGGGCTTCCAGCCTCCTGAGCTCTGAGTCACCTGAGCTCCCATTTCGGTCAGGGCTTCCAGGCAGGCTGCCAGGCAAGGTGACCCTGAGCTGGGGATCCCAGGGCTTCCAGGGTCTCTGGCTCCATAGTTGAGTGCCAGGCTCGTTGCCCCACAGCCTCTCAGTCTCTTTCACAGAGAATTTTGAATTTTTTTGTTTTCATTCCAAATTGGGAGGGGGGGAAAACAAATTTTGAAATAGCTAACACAGCTCAAGAGAGGACCATTGTATTGAAGATCATGGACAGCAAATACTCACACTGATCCATCAGGTCACTGATAGAATGGCCCACTGACCTCAAATGCCAATGGTTTCAGTGCTTCTGTTGATATATTTAGTTCATATTTTAATTGGGGCCTGTTCCGTCCTGATTTTCGCATGGTAAACCTTTCCCAGGCAGTCTTCTCATATGTAGAACTCCCACTGACTTCTACAGGAGTTATACATGCAGAAAGACTCTAGGATTTTATTGTCTTAAAGTATTGTTACTTTTAATTTGTGCTACGAAGACTGGAACAGAGTAGTTAATAAGCATTTCAGCCTTTGACAGTGAGTGTTTTTATAAACTCTTATTCATTCCCTATACAACCTCTTTCTTTAGATGTCCATGGCTATTCTACATCCACAGCCAGAACCTCCAACTGGCGTTAATCGGTATAGCTCCACAGAAGTCAATAGAGCTATGTCAGCTTACAGAGAGCTGAAGCTCTGTCTCACAGTTTATATCCCCACCTACTGCTTTATGAAGACACGGTTTTATAACTAACCAGCTCAAATGAAGCTACTCAGTATTTTAAAAGGCATCTTCCACATAGAACCAAAGGCAGCTCCAAGTAATTCTCTGATAGTTATTTAATACATTTAGCTCTGGTTTCAGTTCTACATTTAGATTTACAAAAAAGAATTCCTGACATTTTAGCCACTTCTCTCCACCCCCCATGCCTATATTCCCACTTCATCTCACATTTCCTCAGTTCATTGCAGAAACCCCTACTAGGACAGGATAAAGCCATACACAAAAAGCCCTTTCATGGCTACTTAATATCAATATCTATTTTTGAGAGAGCAACTGAAATAAAGCAGCATGACTCTCCAATTCAGTTTTTCCTTCTTGTCAACAACTAGATTGACAAGGCTGGGGCACAGACAGGCACACTGTCACATTGAGTTTAAACTCCCCCCTGGGACCAAATTCATAGTGAAGGGAGTAAAAAAAAAATCCAATTGTGAAACATATTTAATGCATATGCCAGATAAGGGCAGCCATCCTCCCCTCTTATGAACAAATTATTTTCAGAGAGGCCACATCTGTAGACTGTAAGAAATTAGGTGGTGTGTTCCTTAACATTGTGAAGTTCTTTCATAGAGTTGCTGCCTTAATTTCAGGTGATTCAAGAACTCACCCTTAAACCTCTTCCTAGCAGGTATTCTGGCACAATCCACCTTTTAGGGATTCCTCTTTTATTACTATTATTCTGTAGGTGTGCAGGTGACTGTTTGCTATGACGGCTCATAGATTAGAGGATTAGAGCAGGGGTAGTCAATTATTTTTGTCAAGGTCAAAATTTCTTGGTCAAGGAATAGTCAAGGACTGGACTTCAGAGAAACACTTTTTACACCGCAAGTGCCCGTGTTCAACGAACACATACAATGCTGTGTAATATACCCAGGGCCTATTGCGTATATTTTTAGTGCATTAAATGAAAAATAGAATCAAACCACTGTATAACCTAAAAATAACCTCCAAGAAAGATTTCATAAATTACATCTGAGACTTTGAGAAAGTACATAGATTAAATGTCAAATAGATGCAAATATTAGCATTAAAACACTTTCAGACAACTGTTTTAAGTTTTGAATGTGTTTTTCCAAATAAAATTATTGTAGGCATATATGTATACAGATAGATAAATATATTCAAAACTTTCAAACATTTTGTGGTTTATTTAATATAAATATCAGAGTTTGAAAGAAAATAATAGTACATATGAACTCTTTATCTTTTATGATTCAAGTCTTTCCAATAACAAATTGTAACGAGGGAGCATGGTCTCCCTTCCTGACGGATGGGGAGAGAACCGTGATCGCCCCCTGGTAGGCACAACCGGGATACCTGTGGCCACCCCGCCGGAAGCAGAGAGGCACCCTAGGACGCCAGACGGTTTTGCTGACTCTCCCACCAGAGAGCTAATCCCCCCTAGACTGCTGTGTTACTCTGCCTGACAGTAGGCCAGAGCCCCTTACCTGATTACTGCCCCACCCTGATTGAGGGCCTTGAGCAGCAAGCCAGAACCATTAACTGAGTATGGCCCTGTCCTGACTGAGGGCTCCGGGCCTATAGACTTGCTGCTACCCTGCCTGGCTAGGGGCCAGAACCATTAACTTTGTGCTGTCCCACTCTGGCTGAGTGTCGGGGCTACCAGAACCAGTTGCTGCCCGGCCTGGACTAATTCCCCCCAAATGGAGTTGCTCTAGGATCATTGCAACGAGAGGGCAGGGTCTCCCTCCCAGATAGACTGGGAGAGAACCGCGACCGCCTTGCACAAATATACACCCACCACATACTGACGGTGTATGACTTCAGCATGCTGATGACTGTGCTATCCTCCCGCACGCTGAGGTTGACTTGCAATCCACCCTAGATCTCTTCTCAGGCACCTAACATAGCCTGGGACTTTCCCTTAACATTGGGAAGACTAAGGTGCTCCACCAGCCTGCCCCAGCACAAGTTGCCCCCCTTCTCCCACATTTGTCATCAGTTGTGAACCCCTGGAAAACTTTGAGCATTTCTCTTACCTTGGTAACCACCTCTCCCAAACAGCCAATCTTGATGTGCAGATTGAAGATAGGATCTGTTGTACCAGTTTATTCTTCTGAAAGTTGCTCCGTTGTGTCTTTATTGACAGAGATCTGCAGATGGAAACTAAGATCTTGGTCTACAATGCAGTAGTCATCCCCACTCTTCTTTATGGGTGCAAGACATGAGTGACATATCGAAACCATCTTAAGCATCTGGAGTGGTACCAACTGTGCTGCCTTAGGAAGATTCTCTGTATCCGATGGGAAGACCATCGAACCAGTGCCAGCATTCCCTGTGCAGCTAACATCACCAGTGCTGAGGCGAAGATTATGAAACATCAACTTTTCTGGGCTGGTCATTGTGTGCAGATGGCTTGATACTCGTCTTCCTAAGCAAGTCCTCTTTTCTCAACTTAGTCATGGTAAGAGGACCCACAGGGGACAGAGGAAATGCTATAAGGACACGTGAAAGTATATCTTAAGAAAGGAGGCATTACCCCACAAATTGGGAAGAGCTGGCTGGTAATAGACTGCAATGGTGTTGCATCATATATCAAGCCTCAGCCTGTTTTGAAGAGAATCACCTTGCTCAAGAGGCTGAGAACTGGCAGAGGAGATAGGAAAGGGTACAGCATCCTGGCCAGCAGTTGTGCTGTCTCCAAGCAACCACCATTCAAACATGTGGAAAAACCTGTGAAAAAATCTTCAGCCATCTTAAGTCCCATAATGACTTTTCCCCCTGGCAGACATCCTCATATCATAAGCAAAAGAATCATGAATAATTATTGTGAAATACCTATTATTGTTAAATAATGAATAATTATTGTTAAAACTGTAGTATCACTACTGAAATGAAATTTTATACGGCAATGCAAATTTAAAATAAAACATGCGTGAATAATATATAATTATACTACTTGCCATCAGTGGGAAAAGTGACAGGCCCTCTGCTGGACAAGGGTCTTGAAGTTTGGAGGGAGTTCAGTCAAGGCAAGACGGAGGCAATTGCACAGGTGATTATCAGTCTGAATGGAGCGATTATGCAGTTGAATGTTGTTCATTGTTGAGAATGCTGAATCACACATGTATGTCGAGCCAAACATAGTCAAAATGCTACGTGCCATCTTCCTCAAGCGTGGATATGTGGAGTCCAGTACGAGTTGTCCAGAAAATTTCAGAGGTAGTTTCAGTGTGCCACACCTTAAGCACTTCATCCTGTTGTAAATCAGTAAGCTCCAACTGTAGTTTTGCTTTTTCAACATCTGGAAAAGATGCTTTTGCTTGATCACACCACATCCCATTTGCTTGTACCACAAATGGGTTCCTTACAAACAGGAAGATGTCTTTAACTCTTTCAACTCCTTGGAACCCCTGCTGGAAGTTTTGAAGACGTCTGTCCAGAGATGATGCCATCTGATTCACGTCTGCAGTGTCCCGGCAGCTTAGCAGCATCGAGAAATGCAGCATCTCCCCAGTTTCCAAATCACTTTTGAAGAGACTCAGTTTGCTTTGAAATGAAGTGACACTGCTGTGGAGATCCACTACATTGCAATTTTGCCCCTCTAGCTTTAAGTTGAAATCACTTAAGTGACATGTGAAATCAAAAAGGAAGACCAGGATGCTCATGCTTGTGGCAACCCTCAAAAATGCATGTAGATCGTCTGCTTTTTTCCCTAGAATGTTACGTAGATATTCTTCTACATGAACTAAAATTTCACACAGTCTTCTTAGTACTTACCCTCTGCTCAGCCAGCGGATGTCATTATGAACCAACAGGTCATCGTAATCGGCAGATACTTCTGAAAGAAAGCTTTTGAACTGTCTGTGTTGCAGTGATGACTTGGACTGAAGGAAGTTGACAAGTTTAATAACTATAGACATTACATTAGCATACTCATTGCTAAGCTTTGCAAAAAATGCGGTTTGGTGGATTACACGGTGATAGGAAATCAAATTGGGGTTCAGATCTTGCAGACGTTTCCCAAGCCCTCGGTGAGTACTGATCATGGCAGGAGCTCCATCTGTTGTAATTGACACAATCTGAGTCACGTCAAAACCTTCATTAGACAAAACAGTTTGAACAAATCCTCACCTGTCGTGTGATTGTTATGCAGTATAAGGGACAATAAATCTGCCACAAATTTCTCTCCATTAAAAACAACAGACAAAGAGAGCTAACTGCGCTGTGTCCCTGATATCCCAGGATCCGTCCACTGCCATGGAAAATTTTCTATTTTTCAGTTTCTCACACAACTACTTGAAAACATCTTGTACCATCATCTCAGCATGCCTACTAGCTGTTGTGTCTGAGTGGCAGTTGTCTGAAGGCGTCAACAATGTCTGTCTTCTCCGCAAAAAGGGTTTCAGCTGTAGTAATTATACACTGCTTAATAATGTCTACATCTGGAAAAGGTTTCCTGTGCTTTGCCATTACCCCCACAAACCTTAATGAAGTTTCAGTTGCCTTTTCCTGTGCACAAGTAGCCTTTGAAATAATATTTGTGCTCTGAAAATATGCATCCTTTAATGAAGTGATCTTGTCTGATCTTAAAGGGGAATCCAGTGGATATTTGTGGTCAAAATCCATGTGCTTCGTTTCATAGTACTGTTTGATGTTCCCACTTTTAACAACAGCGTCGGTCCCCTCTTTAAATGAATGATTTTCGGTGTCGACTTTCCTTTTTCTTGCCGCCATGTTTAAACACAGTGGTGTTAAACATCGAAAGTGCCGGAGGTGGGACTACCTTGGCTTCTCCTGCAGTTCCTGGGGCTCTTAACCTCCCTCACCACCACAGGT
Source organism: Terrapene triunguis (assembly GCF_002925995.2). Lineage (NCBI taxonomy): Eukaryota > Metazoa > Chordata > Testudines > Emydidae > Terrapene > Terrapene triunguis. The sequence goes on from NW_020664409.1 coordinate 92,442,212, forward strand.
GCAGAGAGGGAGAGGCACAAGAGCCCTCCCCTTGTCACAGGAGTAGAGGGAAGGGCAGAGCAGAGCTGACACAAGCGATTGAACGCTTTCTTCTCCTTCCTGTCTCCTGTAAGAATGGTGCCTGCTGAGGGGCAGGGGCAGAGAGCACTGCCTGCTTCCTGCAGCAGCCCTGACTAGCAGCAATGGAAAAAGCAGCCAGTCAGAGGAGGTTTCTCCAAGACAGACAGGAAATATGCACCCCTCAGGAGCTTAGTAGGAATTGTGGACATTTTAATTGCAGGGTCCATGATGCAGGGGCACCATTTCAGATTGGGATGGGGGGCAGCAACTTTAACCGAGGCTCCAGGGGCTCCTTGGCTGTCAGCCCCAGGCAGTGGGACTCCCACACCCCTGTATGGGGCTTAAATTCAGCTGGAGCCCACTGGAGCAGAGCCCCGGTAAATATTTTCAAACCTGTGGGAACCCTGGCACCTCCCAGCAGGTCTGAAGCTTCGAGCCCTGGCACCTGCCACGGGGCTGAAGCCCCAAGTCTCGGGGCTGCCTGGCAGGGCTTCAGCCCCCAGCCTGGGTGCCACTCAGCCCTGAGCCCTGGTGCAACCTGCAGTCTGGTCAAACGCCTCTTGCAATCTGGATTTGGACCACAGGCCGCCTATTGACTACCCCTGGATTAGACAGTTATTATATAGATGCCATGAATACCCAGAACTATAATAATTAATGCCAGAAGTAGTTTTGGAAGGAAGGGATCTCTAACTATTAGAGATCAGAATGAGACTTTCATGGGGAGCAGATCATCCTACATTTGCCTGCTATGGGGTTTCTTGCACCTTCCTCTGAAACATCTGGAACTGGCTACTGTCAGAAACAAGACGTGGGATTAAATGAACTCTGGGTCTGATCCAGTATGGCAATTCCTGTGTTCTTAACTCTAAAAACTCCTTTGGGTGGGATTTTTCAGAAGTGCTCAAAATTGGCCTAACTCTGCTCCCAAAGAATTCAAATGCAATTCTATCATTGACTTTAGTTTTTGAAAATACCACCATTTGCTTTCAAAAGGATTTTTTTTAAATGATCATTGTTGGGATACATATGGGAACATCCCTCTTCCAGTTCCCCCCAATATCATGCCAAATAACCCATTGTTCAAATGATGCTTATCAGTTTGCGGGTTATGATTCATGGTTTTCATGTTATATACACCTCTACCTCGATATAAAGCTGTCCTCGGGAGCCAAAAAATCTTACTGCATTATAGCCTAATTTATAGGTGAAACCGCATTATATCGAACTTGCTTTGATCCACCTGAGTGCACAGCCCCGCCCCCCCGGAGCACTGCTTTACCGCGTTATATCCGAATTCGTGTTATATCGGGTCGCGTTATGTCGGGGTAGAGGTGTATGTATATATGTATGTTGGAACGCAATTGCCACCAATAGGACCTAAGCATTTGCTAAACTCATTTGTTAAAGAGGGATGGAGATAAGCACAGACATACGTTTATTTTTTCTCAATTGGGACTTGAATTAACAAGAAAAAAAATAATGACAATAATTAAAGTGACATTGACTAGAACTGTGTAGTAAAATTTGCTCACCAGGTCAACTTCTGGTTTCATTAAAGTCAATGTGAGCTAGCTCACTGCAGAGATGAAGGATGGTCCAGTGGTTAAGGAACTACCTGGATTTAATTCTCTTCTCTTCCACAGGCTTTCTGTGTGATCCTGGGGAAAAAACCTTGCTCTCTCTGTGCCTCAGTTTCCCATCTACAAAATGGGGATAATAGCACTGCTCTCCATTATAGGGATGTTGAGGATAAATACATTATAGATTGAGATGCTCGGTTACTATGGTAATGGGGGTCATATAAGTATTTCAATGGGATCAGGATATGACCCATTATGCAAAATACACTTTGTACAAACTGTCCCATTGTACTTCATTTATTGTTTCATATACTGTTATTTAAGTGATTAAGTGGAAACAAGGAAACAGCCATATCCTGCATTAGATAACTGAAGCCAGGAATCCTTTGCAAACAAAAAAAAGTGCTAATTTCATTGGATAACCTATTCACAACAAGTAGTTTGATGGGCACAAGAGGGAAAAAAACCCTCTACAATTATGCCTTAAATGTACATCATCTGTGCACTTCAACTGCTTAGAACTGGATTATCAAACTCAGTCCATGGAAAATGCCAAATTCCATTTTTAATTATTCTCAGGAGGCTGGAGTATGAATTTAAAATTACATACTCTTCTCAGTCCTTCACTAGAGCACCCACTGACCTCACAGGGACGTCTGCACATAGATCGAGGGTAGAATATAGCTTTTATATAGTAAAATGGAATTCAGGCCCAGAGTTTTAAAGATATTTAGGCACTACTATGCTCAGCATTGCAAAGCCTAACTGACTTAGGTATTGAAGTCCAATTTTCAAAAGGGATTTAGGCATTTAGGAGCCAAATTCCCATTTTAAAAATTAGATTTAGGCTCCTAAATCAGTTAGGAACTGCAATGTTGAATGTTGCAACACCCAAATACCTTGAAAAATCTGGGCCTTAGCTATTTGTTTGTTCAGTACCTTGCAGTCACACTCAGCATTTCTGAGTGGGGAAAATACGTTCCCCTTCAAGACTTCTATTCCTGCCATTTCACATTTTCAGTATTGCCAACCTCAAATGTTCAAAAATCATGAGTCAGTCTCACTAAAAATCATGAGATTGGCTTTGAAATCGTGAGATCATGTAAAACGAATAGATTTAGTGTTCTTTTTATTTGCCTTCTGCTTTTTGAGCCTTTAAGGTGCACTGAGGTCACATTCTGAAGCTTTCTCCACAGTCATGAGCGCTAGAAATTTACTTTTTCTTTAAGAACGAACTCTGAAAGGATCACATATCCACTTGACTTCAGGAGCTGGGGCTTTAAGGAAAACAATAATTACCATGAGACTCATGACAAAGTCATGAGAGTTGGCAACACGGCTTTTTTCTTCTGCATTGTCTTCCACCACATTCCCTGGTAAAATGATCAGCAATGAAATATTTTGTTTTACCATCAGTGTGTCATCACTGGGCTTCAGTGCTTGTCTACCTGCAGATTACTTTAGTTTAGTTAAACTGGTGCAATTTTTGTCTGTGGACACTTTTATACTGGTTTAAAACTGTTTATATTAGGTTAGCTTGCACCTATAAGGACCTATCAAGATGAGAAAATTACATCAATTTAACTTAAGTTGGTTTTGAAACCAGTTTAGTTAAATTGGTGCAAATCCCAGTGTTGATGCTTATTTTGGGCTAAGAATGGTTTATTTAGGCTTAGCTTGAACCAATTCCTAATCTATTTAAAATAAACCAAAATAAACCTGGTTTAAACCAGTATGGAACTGTCCACCTGACCTCTTGCACTGATTTAATTAAATTGGTTTATAAATCATACATTAAGTTAAGGCAGTACAACTTTCTCATATAGATAAGTCCTAAACTTATGAATGCAGGCCAAACTACTATAAACCAAGTTTAAATTGATATGAGTGTTCACACACAAAAGTTGCACTAGTTTAACTAAATTGGTCTAAAATCACATCTTTAGTTAAACTCATACAACTCTGAGTTTAGACAATGGATGACCAAATGAGATTAAAGGGAGCAGGGGAGTTTACATCCCTGAGCCACTGTTTCCCATGGTCTTCAGACCCTGGAAAACAATCCTGCACTAGTGTTATTTTCAGGTTACAATTCAAAAGTTTTCTTTGCAAACAAGAGGTCTAGAATTATACATATCTTTTAGGGCCAGTTGGAAGAATTTTGTTGGAACAGTTTTCCATCAGAAAATGGCATTTCAACTAAACCATTTTTTGTGACACTGTATTGATTTTAATGAAATACACCTCTACCCCAATATAACGCGACCCAATAGAACACAAATTCAGATATAACGCGGTAAAGCAGCGCTCTGGGTGGCGGGGCTGCACACTCCGGCAGATCAAAGCAAATTCGATATAACATGGTTTCACCTATAATGCGGTAAGATTTTTTGGCTCCCGAGGACAGCATTATATTGGGGTAGAGGTGTATCATTTAAAAATTGATTAAAAATGTAGATGTCCCATTTTGACCTTTACAGAAGGAAAAGTTTCAATTTTTCATTTTAAAATGACTTTACATTTAGAAATTGACTTCATTTTATAATAATTTTTTTAAAGGGTCAAAATGCAAATGAAAACATTTCAATTGACCTGAAACAATTTTTGAAAAAAAATATTTTGTGAAAAATTTCAGCATTTCATCCCAAGATGGGACTTTTTTAATGCATGTGTGCATCTTGTTATTGTGGTCTAGTGGTTACTGTAGGGGAAGACTGTGATTCTAATTCTGCCTTAGACACTTATTCGTGCTATGGCCTTGGTTTAGTCACTTAGGCTAAAATTTTCAAATGCAAACAATAATTTTTGGTGCCTCAGTTTTTGGGGAATAAATAATTTTGGGATGCCAAATCTAGTGGACACTTTTGAAAATGTGCCCCATAATGTCTCTGGCCCAGATTCAGCTCTCATATGAGGATTACACTGGTGTAACTGGATTGACTTCATTCTTACTCATGTGCATTACCATAACAATTAGCAGTCCTGATCATAGACTTTAAGGTCAGAAGGGACCATCATGATCATCTACTCTGACCTCCTGCACATTGCAGGCCACAGAACCTCACCCACCACTCCTATAATAGATCCCTACCTTCTGGTTCAATTAATGAAGGCCTCAAAAAATTGTTTGTCTTCAATTTGCAGAGAATCCACCATTTACACTAGTTTAAACCTGCAAGTGACCCATGCCTCATGCTGCAGAGGAAGGTGAAAAATCCACAGGATCTCTGCCAATCTGATCGGGGGGAAATTCCTTCCTGACCCCAATATGGCAATTAGTTAGATTCTGAGCATGTGGGCAAGACCCACCAGCCAGATACCTGGGAAAGAATTCTCTGTAGTAACTCAGAACCCTCCCCAACTAGTTTCCCGTCTCCAGGCGTTGGTGATATTTGCTGATAGCAGTCACAGATCAGCCACATGCCATTGTAGGCAGTCTCATCATACCATCCCTTCAATAAACTTATCAAGCTCAGTCTTGAAGCCAGTTAGGTTTTTGTGCCCTCACTGCTCCCCTTGGAAGGTTGTTCCAGAATGTCAATCCTCTGGTGGTTAGAAACCTTGGCCTAATTTCAAGTCTAAATTTGTTGATGGACAGTTTATATCCACTTGTTCTTGTGTCCACATTGGTGCTTAATTTAAATAATTCCTCTTCCTCCCTGGTATTTATTCCTGTGATGTATTTATATATTCATATCTCCCCTCAGCCTTCTTTTGGTTAGACTAAACAAGCCAAGCTCTTTGAGTCTTCTCTTCTAAGATAGGTTTTCATTCCTCGGATCACCTAGTAGCTCTTCTCTGCACCTGTCCTAGTATTTATGACTTCCTTTGTCAATCAAATTCACTCTTCTTGTATTACTATTTCTGACCAATGTGCTCATTTCTGAGCTTGGAATATGTTTGCAATTAGAAACCTCCATTTCCCCTCCGCTGTTCATAGACCTCCTTCCCCTATCCTAGTCAGCTCTTTCCAATGCTACTGTCATTTTCTCAAAGCTTGCCCTGTTAATGGGTAATGATCTCCTCTAATCCTCTTTACTGATAACCCTGGTATTTACCCTGTACCTTACTTATTACATTGTGGTCACTCTTGTCAAAGATTTTTGTCTGCCTTTATCTCTGTGACTGCATCCTTCACACTGCTTAAAAGGAAAGGTCATGTATGGTTTGTTCTTTGATACCTTCTCTCCCATGCCGGTTTAGGAAGTTATCTGCAAATACCACGTTTCAAACAGCCTAATTGCCAGGTGTGTGTGCCTGTAAGCACACACACTATGGTAGCTGATGACTGGGTAGTTAAATCCCCCCTTATGCTTATCAGAAATAGGTTGAGCTACACGATTTGGGTATGTTCCTATCCAGGGTTTTCGTCTGGACCCATCTCTGTTTACACCATTATTCTTCTCATTCCTGTCTTATGTTTTACTGTTGTCGCTGGCATTTTCCTTCCAGTGGGAAATCAGTTTGCCAACTTCTTTTGGTCTTAACTGAAATGAGAGGGGGAAATAGCAACATAAACCCTTGTAACAGGATATGAATGATCCCCAAAGGCAGTGCATCTATTTAGCCAGATGACAGAGAAGTCCTGCATATATTATCATAAGGAATTGGTACAGGAACTGATTTTATAGATAATGCAAGTTATCCTCAAGAACAAAGGTGAGTCAAAGGTAATGACGCTTTTGGGGCGAACAAGCTATTGGCTCAGCATTCTAATTACATGACCTCAAAGGGAATTCCTGAACCACTAGCACCGTTGTCTGATGAGCACAGGAAGAGCATGCATTGGGGTCTTATGTTCAGCTGCTACATCTCACACTTGTATGCCAGGCAATTCTCCATCCACTGCTAAAGGAGCGAGGCAGAGGGACAGCAGAACAGATTTAACCATTTATTTGCAAAGAGCTAAATCTCTCTTCTGTGAAGTCCTAAATGGCTTTTAATTCTAAACATTCGATAGTGTTAAAAACAGCATTACATATTTTTTCAATAAACCCCAAACTATTATAAATAATTGATCAATGTGATAAAGAAAATGTATACGAAGACTTAACAAGCGTAACAACTCTGTATTCCAAGCAGTTTTCATGTTCTTATCTTGATTTTGGGGTGGGAGGTGGGAAATTTATACAAAAATGCCATGACTGTTGCGATCAGCCCCAGGAGTCCAGATAAGAATGGTCAGGAGGCAGATTCTCACTCCCTTTGCTCTGCTCAGTGCAAAGAGAGCAGAAATCTCCTCTATTTTCCTAGATGGAGGCTCTCCCAGTATGGAGTCCCTGGATGTTATAGAAGCAATATAGCTGCCTGGTATGCCACCCTCCTTCTCCCCACTTGCAGCCCCAGCATAAGGGCAGGAAGGGGTCAGTTTGAGGACTGTGGCCTTTAACAAGATGGCCGCCATTATAGCATTGTGGATGTTTGCTGCTGCTCCTGAAGAGGCTATAGCAGCTATCAGAAGAGAATTTGAAATAGGCTTTGTTCAAGATTTTCAAAAGTGACCAGTGATTGTGGGTGTTCAACCTGAGAATCCTTAAAGGGACCCAATTATTAGAAAGTGCTGAGCATCTGCATTCTGGAACTCAGGTCCCTTCAAGGTATCTCAAACTTGGGAACTGAAAATTGCTAGTCACTTTTGAAAATCTCGACCCTGCACTTATTTACTAACGACAAAGGGCCAGATTTTTAAAAGTATTTAGGTGCCTAAAGATGCAGATAAGTGCCTAGCATCAGCTTAAATACCTTTGGAGGATCTGGGCCCTAAGAGCTTTTGAAAATTCTAACTCCCATTAACTTCAATGGAATTGGATACCTAAATACCTTTGAGGCTCTGCACCTAGGCACTTCTATAAATCTGTCCCAAAGTGCTTAAATCATCCAGTTTTTTGGATTATATGACATAATGAGAATTTCCCACATTCTGATTATTTCCATAAGGAAAGGACAGTCAATCAACACTGGAAGAGTCTATTACTGTGTTTCCTACCCCCAACCCTATGTTGGTTTACAAATGGGTGGAAATTGAAAGTAAAATAAAGATGGTAGCCAGGTGCCAGAGACAGAGGACGTTCTGAAGTTATGCCTCTGGCTGCATTGACAACTATTTTACTTCAAAACAAATGTGGTCTTACTTGTTCACTCGCTAGATGTTTCAGTGATGTACATGGTGATGTTATTGGTGGAACAATTTGTACAGAACATAGGTCCCTTTCTATATTATACCCACGTCGCTAATTTGTATATTTACAAAAACAAAACAAAAACAAAGATTACAATGTCCTTGTTACGCTAATAAAACGATATTAGAGCTCTTCCTGATATTCTGTGATGCTGCTAACCAAGAGTCACTCTGGCTCATACAATTCCTATTGTCTCTTTAGCTGCATGAATAGAGATGTAAGGCCAATGTCAAAAAAAGCCCACCCTGTTTCTATGCTCTATTGTAACAATTCACAAATACTTTTGCTAATTGCTCTGTGGTGCACGTAATTTAATTTATTAAAATTAGTTAATTTTACTCTTTCCCCACTCCCTTCAGCATCCAAGATTCCTCGCCACCCTGAGGAACATACATAGACTCTGATTCATGTGAGCTTTGTGTCTGCATTTGGAAGCAGGAATGCACTAGATGGGTCACATGACCTACAGCACTAAATTTCTGGGAAATCCTAATTGTCCATTTCTTCATCCAGTGGAAGCATGATTTAAAGTCTGTTCATTTAACATAGATGGTCCCCGGCTTAAAAGGCATTAAAGCTATTTCCCAACTGTATTCTTTAAAAGGTGCTTTATGGCTACATGGAATCAAACTGTAAATTCAACTAAGATTATCAGTTTAAAATAAATAATGAGCACTGGCATTATTCCTTGTGATTTCATTGCTACTTGTGCTTCCTTGTACAGGAAACAGATGTAAACTGAGACATGGCAGCCATCAGAGAAATATGACATGCTGCTTCTCTCTCTTTCTTTGAAGATTTAAGTTTCCAGACCCCCTGCTAGTGCCCAAATGTTTAAAGGAAAAAGAAAAAAAGCTGCCATTCTTCCTCCTGAACTGTCTTTCTTTTCATGTGACCCAGTTGCACAGAATGTACAATCATAATTGCACCAGTGAAAATGGTTCTAATGTTATATCTTGAGGTGTTTGCTTTTAAATAATATTTTTCCTTCTTTGGAATTGTAACTTTTTAGACAGAAGGACAAGGTTTGCGCACAAGGGTGATGTGGGGGGTAACGCAAAGAGCCAAGGAGCTGTTAGCTCAAGTTGCACTTTCAGTTATGTCCATGCAACTCTGAGTCAATAGGTCCAACTCCATCTTCACTTGGGTCCCCATTTTGCACACACTTATGGATGTTCTAAACCTTACAGATGTGAGTAATCCTATTGACCACAATAAAGTGGCCCAAGTACGTAAACGTGTGTTTGTAGGACCAGAGCCTCACTCTGGAGGAACTAAGGGATAGCTCAGTGGTTTGAGCACTAGCCTGCTAAACCCAGAGTTGTGAGTTCAATCCTTGAGGGGGCCACTTAGGGATCTGGGGCAAAAATCAGTACTTGGTCCTGCTAGTGAAGGAAGGGGGCTGGACTTGATGAACTTTCAGGGTCCCTTCCAGTTTTAAGAGATAGGTATATCTCCATAATTAAATTAAAAAAACTCCAGTGAAATTAATGGTATTACAGAGAGCCAGCCATAAAGGGGTACCTGTGGGCCCAATCATAGAAATGTAGAGCTGGAAGGGACCTCAAGAGGTCATCTGAGTCAGGACCAACTAAACCTAGACTATCCCTAACAGGTCTTTGTCTAAGCTGTTCTTAAAAACCTTCTATGATGGGGATTCCACAAACTCCCTTGGAAGCCTATTCCAGAGCTTAAATATCCCTATGGTTAGGGAGTTTTTTCCTAATATCTAACCTCAATCTCCTTTGCTGCAGATTAAACCAATTATTTCTTGTCCTGCCTTCAGGGATGTGGAGAACAATCAATCAATATGCCCCATCACTTTTGTTTATTATTTACTCTTTGTAATCTGGTAGTACCAAGCAGGGCCCCATTGTGCGGTGGCATTTTACAAATATAGAACAGAAGGCAGTCTGTGACCCAAGCAGCTTACCCTAGAGAAGATAAAAGAAACAAACAAACAAAAAAAGCAATTTACCACAAGTACAGTAAAAAATTTCCCCCAGTTTTCCCTTCACATAACAACCCTCTCTCCTGCTAATGCTTCCAGCTGCCAGTCAAACTTCTTCAGTCCTTGCTCAGTCAACTGTCCTGTTTCCACCTTCTCCCATAGGAGAACACTCATCCATATTCTTGGAGACAAATTCTTGATATACTTGACAGATACAAATATGGGATTTGAAGCCCAACTCCCCTAATGCTACCACATACAAATGATGGGGCTATGATATGGCTTTATCCTGGAATCATTCCACACGCAGAAGTCCCATTGGCATCAAAGACAGTCATGCACATAGAGTGACATGCAGAACAGTGCCATGTACATGCCAGAAAAATTATCCTATCATAGTTGTTAGAGGTTCTCTGCTACTCTGAAAATAAGACATGAGGCCAGATCCTCAAACAATGTAAATCAATATAGCTCCATTTAAATCAATGGAGCTATGCCAGTTGTCACCAGCTGAGAGTCTGGTCTATGGGGTTTCATTATTTTATCCTCCTGTGACAGATCAAGGGTGCTGCCAATACTAAGATATTAGCTGGGCAAGCTCAGGAGTTGGGGGAGCAAATCAAAGTTAATATGCCTGAATATCAGCCAATGGGTGTTGGCTGTAGCTCTTTGGAATGGATATTTATTTACTTCTTCATACACACACACACACTTTTTGCATTAGTTTTCTTTTCTGTCTTGTAACTCAATGAGACACATAATGTCATAACAGATGTCAAAATGTTAAAGCGTGGCAGTGCCATGCCTGCATTATGAATTGTTTTTTATGAGTTTTAGAGGGATTTGTAGGCAGACCATTTGGAAACTGACAGAGTGTTTAACCATTACTCATGTGATAATTGAAACATGGCTCCATTGATCAACAGAAAGAAAAACAACCATTGGTTTTCTTAAAAAAAAACAAGCAAACAGTAGGTAGCAATGATTTTATAATATTATAGTAATACTATATAAAGGGGTTGGGATATTTTTTTGATGTTGTTGTCACCATGACAAGGCTATCTGAATCTCGGACCCCTTGTCTCTTTGAGCTCACCCCCACTCACATCTCAGTCTCAAAGGTCACCTCTCTCTCAGGGTTCATTCACAAGATTCTTCCAGTCTCAGACTCAGCCTTGAGCTGGATTCCTCTGGTGCTAACTGTGATTACCTCAATAGTCCCACCTTAGGTTCAGTATCTGCAGTTGTGGTCCTCAGAAGCTATGATCTGTGGCATCCATTGAACAATTAGCCTTCTGAAAGTAAAGTATTATTTAGTCATAACCAAAGCATTTCAGATACAAACATCTGGAAACAATAAACAGACTATAAACATGTTGACTTTACCAGGTGTCTATTCATATACTATGTGGGAATCCTGGTAGGTCTAAGCTTTCAAGAGACTCCCCAAGATCTCTAGGATTTGGGTGGCAGTCCATTCCCTTCATTCACAATCCAGTTCACTCCCTTTGCTTTCAGGTGTGTGTCTTTAATGCCTGCTCAGTCTTTTAATCCCGCCCTCCTTGCAGGGACCAAAGAGTTAGGCACCTAAATGTCTTTGGGGATCTGGGCCCAAGTCACTTTTTAACTGTTTATAGTCCTATTAGCTCCCAGCACTGGCAGACCAAGTCTTGCAATCTGGAGACAGGATGCAGGATCCTTGAAGCCAATACCTTTTCTGCCATCTTTCAGGTGTGTACTGGAATGTTCTTACATGGGTGCTATTGTTTTCTCCCTGGCAAGAGACCTCATTGAATCAAAGCAACATAGGCATATAAGAAACATTTCATTAACTCAACAGACTCTCTCAATAACAAAGTCACAGACAGTATTCTATTACATTTCCTCCATCCCTAAGAAAGCAAGCCGTTAACCAGGCAGAGAAAATAAAGAAAAATTCCATTACATTAAAGACATGTTCTTTAATTGTTCATTTCCTGAGACTGTACCATTATTTCTCCCATGTGTCCCTGAAGAAATCCGCTTCAGTAGCATAGCATGGCTAGGTTTATATTCACTTTCTTGATTGCGTCATGGCAATTTTTATAATCCTGCCAACATTTCAAAATCATCTGAAATATTTATAATGCACCCCACACCTTTAGGCTAGATTGTAACTCTACACAGATCTGAGACAAGGATGGCGCATGCAGGGCCAAACAGAGTTCTGGGGGTCTTGGGGCAAATTCTGAAACCAAGGCTCCTGCACCCTTCCAAAAAAAACAACAACCACCACCACCACCCAGGGTCAAAAACACTGAGGGGAGGTCTGGGGTGAGGAGATGGGGAAAGGATAAAGCCAGAGAGCGAGCCCACCCCTCACTCATACCACAACAGCGGCTCTTGTCCCACGAGGCTGGTCCTGGTTCCCTGCTCCAGCACGCTCTGGCGCCACTCATTCAGATTAGGAGCCAGCCACCTCTCTGTCCTGACCGCTGGGCCAAACCTGAGTGCACCAGGTCACAACACCGCTCGGTTTGAGGGCCCTCTAAACCAAGGTGCCTGGGGCAAACTGCCCCTTTTGCCTGCCCTCAAGGCAGCCCTAGGTGCAGGAGGCTTTGTGACTCAGTTCTGAATCATGCTTCCTTCCCTACTTCCTTCTTGCTCCAATGGGAGTAAATTGCTGCAGGCCTGTACAGTAGCACATGAAAACACCCCGTGTCAGCTCAGCTACAGTGGCCGGCATGAAGTGGGGGTGGAGCCAAGGCTCTGCCTATTCCCTGTCCCCCTGCTCCTGGCACAACGTCCTCTTATTCTCACATGCCTGAACTTAAGGTCCAAGTAGCTCCGGCAAGGACACAAGAGGGATTGCTCCCCCTATCTGCCTTGTGTGGGTGTATAGGCCAAGTCACGATCTAGCCCTTAATAACTATCAATGCTTCTGCCAGTATTATGATTTACTAACCATTCCTCCAAACTGAAAATTATGCCCTCATTCTCTGAAATACTGGCTGGTATTAGAGTGTGGTTTGGGGATTGGATTTTGGTATACACATGTATAAAAGCTACATCACTTTAAATAATTGTGGCCATCCTACTAATCTGAAACTGATTTATACCACGTAGGCCATTTCTTGTTGTACACTTTACTGACGTACTTTTAAATACTATGAAGAGCAATGACATGTTACTATTTTTCTATCTGGCTGCCTAGACATAACTAAGCTGTGGGAAAAGGAAGGGTTGCTTACCTAATGCTGACTGTAATGAGTATTTAAATATATACAGTGCTAAGGAGTAAGGCTATGCTGCATGCTTTGTCCTGGTAAACTGGATGCCTAAACAAAGGGCTGCAGTGAGCTCTTTGCCAGACACTCAAACTGGCGATCAAGTCCTTTCCCGCTCACTTACAAAAGCTCCTGAACATCTGGAGATAGTTAGGCTCCCAATGAAGGGCGAGTCAAAAAAAAAAATTGAGCCACTGAGCAGTCAAGCTGCCAGAAAATTGAAACTGCTGCAAGGCCCCGAGATGACAGAGCTACTGAAACTATAAGGTAACTTTCACAAGGAGAGCACTGTATTGTGATCTTCCTCTGTGCTTGATTGTTTTGGTGAGAGGGTGGACCAGAAGAGGGGAGAGGGAGCACAGCTTGAGCAATACGGGATGTAAAAAAAAATACATTGGGGGTACATACTTCTCTCACTGGATGCACATAGCTCCCACTAGCTTTAGTGGCAGTTCTGAGCACCCAGCAAGAAGAGAGTAAACATCCCAGCATTCATGAGGCAAACCTGAACAATCACAAACAATTCAGGCTCCTCCAGTCTGAAGAATTATCCTTTTTTAATTAAGCTTCAAAGGAGCACTTGGACATATGCAGATCATAAAAGACCTGGGAGATCGGAGAAAAGATGTCAGCGAAGGGCAAAATGCAACACACGTTTCAACGTATTCAGAGAGTTTGAGATCAGGAAAAGCAAGGAGAGTGTTGTCAATGATTTGGAATTTATTTAGAGGAGGTTCAGATCTAGATTTTAATCTGGAACCAACTGTCACCAAAGTTCAGGAGTGTTTGGCTCCACAGTTCTGGAACTGGTCCCAACTTCCATTTTATCTTCCGTTTGTCTTGTTTTCCTCTTATGTTCCTCGGTTTGATATTCTGATTGACTTTAACACAATTCCCTCTGTGCATGAGGGAATAAGGAAGTCGACTCACCAGGTGGTTTTATCCCCAACACTCCAAGCTCTGCTGATAATACAGAGGACTGGTTACTCTTTTCTGCAGCTGTGGTGAAGTTTGTGTCTTTGTAACAAGGCCTTTGCAAAAAAGTAATAAACGGATTAGGCTGTTCTTTTATTTTTTTTTTGTTTTGTTTTGTTTATTAAACAAAAACCTGCAGCAAACAGACAAATCTGAGTACAAAATTTGCCCTAAAAATCTGATCCTTAACCTTCATGATTGGGTTTTCTTAATGCAGGAAAAAACTAATCCTTTCTGACTAAGGCCCTGATTCACAAACTCTTTTAAACACATGCTTAACTTTATACATGCAACTCAACCCAACAATGGAACTAGCCCTGTGCATCAAGTTATGTACAAAGTATAAAAGTGTTTGCAGGATCAGGGCTTAATTCCTAAATGAAATCACTGTTCCATCTGATACCTGGACCACCGCAAGAACAGACTCTACCTATACTGGAGCAGACACTGATAAACTATTGTGAAGATCAAAAAGGTCAAATTGTTTGATCATATTAATTGGCATAATTCCATTGAAGTCAGTAGAGCTATACCAATTTGCATGAGCAGAGAATTCTACACTAAAATGTTTGCCAGACACAGTTCTGGCCATTGTGAAGCTGACGTTGTTTTATCATGGTTTGGTTCTCCGTGTGGACAGGGATTGCCTTTAGAACAAGCATGCTTTGGACAGAGTATCACTCATCAAGATTCTGGCAAGATTTCTGAATCTGGTTCTATCGAAGTATTCACCTTAGAGATGGTAGAAACTACCAAAATGAAGGTTTTCACAACATGATAGCGCTCCAGCCAGGTTATAACATGCTTTGGTTTTGTTTGTGTAGATGGAACCAAATAGTGGTGTAATCATTATAAGGAATGTGGTGTATGATTCACATTGCCCTCATCCCCTTCACTCCATTAATGTTCCCAGCTTCATTTCCCTGCTTGTCAGCTCCTTTTACAATCATCAAATCTTCTTCCATGTAACTCCCTACACATGGTACCATCCCTCAGCTCATTGCCAGACTGCTAGCTGCTTCAGCCATGCTGCTTACAGGGAGTTGATACAACTTGTATATAAGTTACCTGTTATTGTTCCCCTTCACTTAAACTTTGGCTCCTTGTTTGTCCTCAGATGGCAAGCTCCTCTGAGTCCTGGATGTTTGGAAAGTGCATCACATATCATGGGGGCTATTATAAATAAATGTTTTTAAAAGTCCCAGCCTAATGGTTTGATCCTGTAAACACTTACACACATGGATACCTTCACCTAGGTATAATGCAGGGGAAACCATGCAACCAAAAACTGGGGCCCATGTTATAAGAGGCCAGTGCCCCAGTGATGTTATAACAATATTTTTGTGACTGTGTAGGTAGGACTAAGCCATGTTACAGTCACATTGCAGAATCAAGTTACAATGCTGTAATGACTAGGTCCCTTACTGGCTGCCTGCATCAGAAGCTACACGCACAGCTTAGACATGTGCTCTTTGGAAGATTTGGTCCAGTTTTGTGAACCCCAAATTTGCATTTAAATGCAATTATTAAGCTCTGCCATTTGACAGCCATTTCCCCCTGGCTAAATTCCAAGTACATACTTCTAAAGTAGAGGCAAAACTGTAGTTCAACTAATTTTTCAGATAAAGTCCTTGTGGTTAAGACACTGCCTGGGACTGAGGAGATCTGCGTTCTAGTCCCAGCTCTGTCACAGCCTGATTGTGACATCTTGGGCAAATCACTTAATTTCTCTACCTCAGTTCCTCTTCCTCCGGTGCCTCTGTAAAATGGGGATAATACTCATTTTCTCCCATCTGTCTTATCTATTTAGACTATAAGCTCTCTGGAGATGGGGCTGTCTCTTACTTTGTGTACGAATTGTGCCTACAAGAATGGGGTCCTGGTCTTGGTTGGTTCTTTCAGATGTCACTGAAATACATATAAATAGCCATTTGACTACATCACTTTCTTTAGAAATTCAGGCGAGTAATTAACTTTCTGCCCTGAGTTTGTAGCATTGCTGTGCTTTGCTGCCTCCCATCCTGGTAGCGACTCACTCCAGGGATGGGTGAAATGATCCCTATGTGTGTGTGTGTCTACAGATATAGATAGATATAGTTTTTAAAGTGCTTCAAGGCTGTTGACATCTTTGGAAGAAAGGTACTACAGTCTATAAATGTCAATCACCATCATCCTCATCAGCTGCATCCAGCTGTGTCTGCAGAGAAGCAGATTATTCTTGCTCTAAGGTGGGGAGCAGGGTGGAATTACTTTACCTAGCACTACAGTTCTTTATACCCAAGATCTCTCTGTTTCTAAGGCTATGTTCACACTACAACTTAAATAGGTATAAGTTATGTCATTCAGGAGTGTGAATAAGCCACCCCCCGAGTGACATAAGTTACACTGACCTAAGCGCTGGTGTGGACAGCGCTATGTTCTCCCACCAACATAGCTAATGTCACTGGGGGGGCTGGAGTAATTAAGGCTATGTCTACACTACAGAATTAGGTCGGATTTATAGAAGCCGGTTTTATAGAAACCGGTTGTATGCAGCCGATTGTGTGTGTCCCCACCTAAAATGCTCTAAGTGCATGAAGTCGGCGGACCGCGTCCACAGTACCGAGGCTAGCGTCGACTTCCGGCGCATTGCACTATGGTACCTATCCCACAGTTCCCGGAGCCTCCGGCGCCCATTGGAATTATGGGTTGAGATCGCAATGCCCGGATGATGCAAAGCAGTGCCGCGAGGGGTTCTGGGTACATTGCGTCAGGCCCCTCCCCCGCCGTCACAGCAACGGCAGACAATAGATTCGCGCCTTTTTACCTGGGTTACCTGTGCAGACAACATACCACGCCAAGCATTGAGCCCGCTCAGCTCAGCTTACCGTCACCATATCTCTTCCGGGTGCCGGCAAACGTGGGACTGCATTGCTAAACAGCAGCAGCAGCTTACTGCCTTTTGGCGGTAGACGGTGCAGCATGACTGGTAGCCTTCATTGGCGATCTGGGTGCAGGCAGCTGTGGGGCTGGCAGCCGTGGTGCTGCATTGCACCAGCCCCTTGCCTTTTGGTAGAAGATGGTTTATTACGACTGGTAACCGTCGTCATCGTACTGCAGTGGCTGTCGATCATGGGCACCCGGGCAGACAATGATGGTTATCAGTCGTAGTATGCTATTTTCTGCCAGGCGCCCTGCTGGCTCATTGCACGTTAGCAGAGTCGTAGTATGCTATTTTCTGCCAAGTGCCCAGTATTGTCTGCTAAGCACCCAGAAGAGGCTGATGGCGATCTGGGTGCTGGCAGACATGGGGCTGGCAGACGTGGGGCTAGATTGCTACACAGCAGCAACCCCTTGCCTTTTGGGCAGAAGATAGTATATTACGACTGGTATCCATCGTTGTCATACTGCAGTGGGCATCATATTGTGCAGTAGACCTGAAGGCTTACTGCCAAGCGCCCAGTATTTGCTGCCAAGCACCCAGAAAATGCCAAGGGCTATCAGTCATGCTGCGCCGTCGTCTTAAGATGTAAAAAAATAGATTTATTCTCCATTCATTTGCTTCCCCCCTCCCTCCTGCTAAACCCAGGCTTTTGAGTTCAATCTTTGGGGGGGGGGCATTCTGTGTGACAGTTGTTTGTGTTTCTCCCTGATGCAAACCCACCTTTCTTGATTTTCATTCCCTGTACCTGTACGCCATGTCGTCACTCGCCCCTCCCTCCCTCTCCCTCTCCCTCCCCTGGTCCGTCAGATATAAATTTTATTATAGAATACTTAAAAATAAACGGTACAAAAGATTTGAGGAGTCAGTTGTCGGTCATTGGGGGAACATACAGAGTATGGGGAGGATGTTGTTATGTCAGGGTTGGCAGCACACATAATACATATAGACTGTGATGTCTCGCCTTTTTTCAGACCAGACGCCATAGCCAGCACTGGGATCATGGAGCCCGCTCAGATCACCGCGGCAATTATGAGCACTATGAACACCACGCCTATTGGAATAATGTGTTGAGATCGCAATGCCCGGATGGTGCAAAGCAGTGCCGCGAGGGGTTCTGGGTACATTGCGTCAGGCCCCTCCCCCGCCGTCACAGCAACGGCAGACAATAGATTCGCGCCTTTTTACCTGGGTTACCTGTGCAGACAACATACCACGCCAAGCATTGAGCCCGCTCAGCTCAGCTTACCGTCACCATATCTCTTCCGGGTACCGGCAAACGTGGGACTGCATTGCTAAACAGCAGCAGCAGCTTACTGCCTTTTGGCGGTAGACGGTGCAGCATGACTGGTAGCCTTCATTGGCGATCTGGGTGCAGGCAGCTGTGGGGCTGGCAGCCGTGGTGCTGCATTGCACCAGCCCCTTGCCTTTTGGTAGAAGATGGTTTATTACGACTGGTATCCGTCGTCGTCGTACTGCAGCGGCTGTCAATCATGGGCACCCGGGCAGACAATGATGGTTATCAGTCGTAGTATGCTATTTTCTGCCAAGTGCCCAGTATTGTCTGCTAAGCACCCAGAAGAGGCCGATGGCGATCTGGGTGCTGGCAGACATGGGGCTGGCAGACGTGGGGCTAGATTGCTACACAGCAGCAACCCCTTGCCTTTTGGGCAGTAGATAGCATATTACGATTGGTATCCATCGTTGTCGTACTGCAGTGGGTATCAGATGGTGCAATAGACCTGAAGGCTTACTGCCAAGCGCCCAGTATTTGCTGCCAAGCACCCAGAAAATGCCAAGGGCTATCAGTCATGCTGCGCCGTCGTCTTAAGATGTAAAAAATAGATTTATTCTCCATTCATTTGCTTCCCCCCTCCCTCCTGCTAAACCCAGGCTTTTGAGTTCAATCTTTGGGGGTGGGGCATTCTGTGTGACAGTTGTTTGTGTTTCTCCCTGATGCAAAGCCACCTTTCTTGATTTTCATTCCCTGTACCTGTACGCGGTGTCACTCGCCCCTCCCTCCCTCTCTCCCTTCCTCCCTTCTTCCCCTGGTCCGTCAGATACTACTTTCGCGCCTTTTTTCAGACCAGACGCCATAGCCAGCACTGGGATCATGGAGCCCGCTCAGATCACCGCGGCAATTCTGAGCACTATGAACACCACGCGCATTGTCCTGGAAAACATGCAGAGCCTCCTGGACATGCCAAAGCCAAACCAGGACCAGCTGAGGAGGAGGCGATTGCAGCGCGGCGACGATAGTGATGAGGAAATTGACATGGACCTCTCACAAGGCACAGGCCCCAGCAATGTGGAAATCTTGGTGTTACTGGGGCAGGTTCATGCCGTGGACCGCCGATTCTGGGCCCGGGAAACAAGCACAGAGTGGTGGGACCGCATCGTGTTGCAGGTCTGGGACGATGCCCAGTGGCTGCGAAACTTTCGCATGCGTAAGGGCACTTTCATGGAACTTTGTGACTTGCTTTCCCCTGCCCTGAAGCGCCAGAATACCAGGATGAGAGCAGCCCTCACAGTGGAGAAGCGAGTGGCGATAGCCCTGTGGAAGCTTGCAACGCCAGACAGCTACCGGTCAGTCGGGAATCAATTTGGAGTGGGCAAATCTACTGTGGGGGCTGCTGTGATCCAAGTTGCCAGGGCAATGAGAGACCTGGTGATATCAAGGGTAGTGACTCTGGGAAACGTGCAGACCATAGTGGATGGCTTTGCTGCAATGGGATTCCCAAACTGTGGTGGGGCCATAGACGGAACCCATATCCCTATCTTGGCACCGGCGCACCAAGCCGCCGACTACATAAACCGCAAGGGGTACTTTTCAATGCTGCTGCAAGCCCTGGTGGATCACAAGGGACGTTTCACCGACATCAACGTGGGCTGGCCGGGAAGGGTACATGATGCTCGCGTCTTCAGGCAGTCTCTTCTGTTTCGAAAGCTGGAGGAAGGGACTTTCTTCCCGGACCAGAAAATAACCATTGGGGATGTTGAAATGCCTATCGTGATCCTTGGGGACCCAGCCTACCCCTTAATGCCATGGCTCATGAAGCCGTACACAGGCAGCCTGGACAGTAGTCAGGACCTGTTCAACTACAGGCTGAGCAAGTGCCGAATGGTGGTGGAATGTGCATTTGGCCGTTTAAAAGCGCGCTGGCGCAGCTTACTGACTCGCTCAGACCTTAGCGAAAAGAATCTCCCCATTGTTATTGCTGCTTGCTGTGCGCTCCACAATATATGTGAAAGTAAGGGGGAGACATTTATGGCGGGGTGGGAGGTTGAGGCAAATCGCCTGGCCGCTGATTACGCGCAGCCAGACACCAGGGCGGTTAGAGGAGCACAGCAGGGCGCGGTGCGCATCAGAGAAGCGTTGAAAACCAGTTTTGTGACTGGCCAGGCTACGGAGTGAAACTTCTGTTTGTTGCTCCTTGATGAACCCTCTGCCCCTCCCCCACCACCCTGTTAACTCTACTTCCCTGCAAACCAACCACCCCACCCTCCCCTACTACCCTCCCCCCTTCGAGCACCACTTGCAGAGGCAATAAAGTCATTGTTGCTTCACATTCATGCATTCTTTATTAATTCAGCACACAACTAGGGGGATAATTGGAAAGGTAGCCCGGGATGGGTGGGGGAGGAGGGAAGGAAAAGGACACACTCCAATTTAAAACTTTAAAACTTATTGCTATGGAAATCATCTAGGGTGGAGTGAGTGGGTGGCCGAAGGCCCCCCCACCGTGTTCTTGGGCGTCTGGGTGAGGAGGCAATGGGACTTGGGGAGGAGGGCTGCTGGTTACAGAGGGGCTGTAGCGGCGGTCTCTGCTCCTGCTGCCTTTCCTGCAGCTCAACCATACGCAGGAGCATATCACTTTGATGCTCCAGCAGCCGGAGCATCGACTCTTGCTTTCTGATTACAAGTTGACGCCACCTCTCCTCTTCAGCCCGCGTTTCAGCACGCAACTTCTCCTCTTCAGCACGCCACCTCTCCTCTCGCTCATATTGGGCTTTTTTAAAATCAGTCATTGACTGCCTCCACGCATTCAGCTGTGCTCTGTCAGCGTGGGAGGCGGTCTGAAGTTCAGTAAACATTTCGTCACGCGTCCTTCGCTTCCTTCTTCGAATATTCACTAGCCTCTGCGAAGGAGTAAGATTTGCAGCTGGTGGAGAAGGGAGAGGTTGTTAAAAAAAGATACATTTTAGAGAACAATGGGTAGACTCTTTCACGTTAGATTTTGCTGTTCACAACATCACACAGCACATGTGCTTTCGTTACAAGGTCGCATTTTTCCTCTTATATTGAGAGTCTCCTGGTTTGGTGTGAGAGATCACTCACGCAGTGCCAGGACACAGATTTCAGCTTGCAGGCAGCCATGGTAAGACATATAGTCTTTGGGCTTTTTTAACCTTCTTAACATGTGGGGATGGTTTCAAACAGTTCTGCCCTCATTTCCCATACCAAGCACCCGTGCCATTTAAAATGGGTTTGCAATGTAAAAGGAGGGGCTGCGATTTCAGGTTTAACATGCAGCACAAACCCAACTAACTCCCCTCCCCCTCACACCCAATTCTCTGGGATGGTCACTTCACCCCTCCCCCCCACCGCGTGGTTAACAGCGGGGAATATTTCTGTTCAGCAGACCAGGAAGGGGCACCTCTGAATGTCCCCTTAATAAAATTGCCCCATTTTAACCAGGTGACCGTGAATGATATCACTCTCCTGAGGATAACAAAGAGCGATAAGGAATGGATGTTGTCTGCATGCCAGCAAACACCGGGACCATACGCTGCCATGCTTTGTTATGCAATGATTCCAGACTACGTGCTACTGGCCTGGCGTGGTAAAGTGTCCTACCATGGCGGACGGGATAAGGCAGCCCTCCCCAGAAACCTTTTGCAAAGGCTTTGGGAGTACATGAAGGAGAGCTTTCTGGAGATGTCCCTGGAGGATTTCCGCTCCATCCCCATACACGTTAACAGACTTTTCCAGTAGCTGTACTGGCCGCGATTGCCAGGGCAAATTAATCATTAATCATTAAACACGCTTGTTTTTAAACCATGTGTAATTTTTGCAAAGGTACACTCACCAGAGGTCCCCTGTGTGCCCTCAGGGTCTTGGGTCAGTTCGGGGGTTACTGTTTCCAGGTCCAGGGTGACAAACATATCCTGGCTGTTGGGGTAACTGGTTTCTCCGCTTCCTTGCTGCTGTGAGCTATCTATGTTCTCTCCATCCTCATCTTCCTCGTCCGCCGAACCCGCTTCCCCGTTTGCAGAGAGGGACTCATAGAACACGCTTGGGCTAGTGGTGGCTGCACGCCCTAGAATGGCATGCAGCTCCGCGTAGTAGCGGCATGTTTGCGGCTCTGCCCCGGACCTTCCGTTTGCGTCTCTGACTTTGTGGTAGGCTTGCCTTAGCTCCTTAATTTTCACGCGGCACTGCCGCGCGTCCCTGTTATGGCCTCTGTCCTTCATGGCCTTGGAGATCTTTTCTAATGTTTTGCCGTTTCTTTTACTGTTTCGGAGTTCGGCGAGCACTGCTTCATCTCCCCAGATGGCGATCAGATCCTGTACCTCCCGTTCGGTCCAGGCTGGAGCTCTTCTGCGATCCTGGGACTGGGACTGGGACTCCATCATGGTTACCTGTGCTGATGGGCTCTGCATGGTCACCTGTGCTCTCCACGCTGAGCAAACAGGAAATGAAATTCAAACGTTCGCGGGGCTTTTCCTGTCTACCTGGCCAGTGCATCTGAGATGAGAGTGCTGTCCAGAGCGGTCACAATGAAGCACTGTGGGATAGCTCCCGGAGGCCAGTAATGTCGAATTCCGTCCACACTAACCCAATTCCGACCCCCTAAGGTCGATTTTATCGCTAATCCCCTTGTCGAGGTGGTGTTAGGAAACCGGTTTAAAGGGCCCTTTAAGTCGACAGAAAGGGCTTCGTAGTGTAAACGTGTCCAGGCTTAAGTCGATTTAACGCGGCTAAAGTCGACCTAAACTCGTAGTGTAGACCAGGCCTAAGTCGACAGAAGAGCTCTCTCCCATTGGCTCAGAGCATCTGCACTAGCAGCGCTGCAGCTGCACCACTGTAAATTCTGTAGTGTAGCCATAGCCTAAGATTGTGACTTTTCAGAGTGTCTCTGTCTCTCGCCTCAGGTGAGCTGTCCCAACTAGCGCACAACTTGGTTTTAGAAGGAACTGAGCCTGACAGTCAACAAAGAAAGCCTATAATGTTTTCAGAGCAGTGCAGAGCCTCGCACACACTTCCCATAATCTGAGTTGTAGGCTTGGGGAATAGCTTGTGATATTACCCACACGAGACATGCATTAGACATTGCCAGTATTTTCTGCTTCTTCTAGCTGAGAGGCAGATTTCCCTGGCCCCAAAGTTGCTCCTCATTTCTCCATGGAAAGATCAGTCACAATCCCAGAGTGCTGTGTCTGTGCACCTCCAGGAACACAGATCTCCCCACAAGGAGTGAAGAGGAAGCACAACCCAGGTCTATTCACCCTCTCTCTGCCCAATGTGCACCCTCTTGGCAGACAGAGTTGGTCGCAGGCACTTTACCACTACAGAAAAATCACAAGATTAAATTCTTGATGAGATTAAGAGCTTCTAGCCCAGATCTACTATTCTCACCCTTCAGAGCATTTTGCATGTCTCCTCACTGTTTGCCAACATTTCTATTATTTTACTTTTTGAACACAGGATGAAAAAAGTCAAAGTGTATGATGGATGCATGCTCAGATCCCATCGCATCAGGTATGTTCAAAGACACCTCCAGACTGTACAGAGATGAGCTAAACAGAGAAGCAAACCCTAATCCAGGAATGCATTTGCACACATGCTTTAGTCCTCCTTTATTCAGGAAAACACTAGTAATGGGACGTAAGTGCTTTTCTGAATCAGGGCCATCGATAGGATGCATAAGCAAACCTCAGTACTAGCGCTATGTCACCACATCCCCTTGCAATCAGGTATTATTCAGTTGCTCTGCTGCAGTCCTACCTGTGTCTTGTTAATTGACTACATAGAGGCTGCCAAGTTAGATGATTCCTTTGTACCTTACTTGAACTGACAGTGGATTAACAATAGGCACATCACCAAATCTCCAAACAAAACTCTCACCTTTTTGGAGGCCTGAAAACAGTTTGCTGTTCATGCGCCACCAAGTTCCAGCCAGTTGATCTCATGATAATTCCACACTGACTGGAAGTCAGAAGACATGTCAATCTCAAAAGAAAGCTCTCTGTTTTGAGAGATTTCCAACCTAAATTTGTAGATCAAAGACATTTATAGAAGCTTTGGACATTCGTCCATATTGTTGAGAGATTTGCAGATTGAAGATTTAATGACGCTATAAACCTTTCAGGATGCACAGCCATCCCTCGGTTTAAAAGGTATGTGACACCCTGGCACCCCCATATTCACCACTGTCATATAATTATGATATGTTTTGTACAAAGTATGCCTTGTGAGGTATCATTTTACAAGTCTTGATCTGCTAGACATTAATATCTCATTGGATTGTATGTGCTATCATTGTATGTGAAGTTATGAAGTTTGGCTATGTATGTGCTACTGAAGCATGTTGTGAGGTTGAGAACACCCCAAGCAGCCTTTCAGGTACAACAGTAAAAAGGTCAAACAATGTTAATGGTTTACTGAGGAAATACACACAAGCATAAGGATTACCCCAGAAACTGTGTACAATAGAAACCTCTCAGAGATAGCACCACACAATGTTGTGGTGTTTGACCCAGGTCAAAGCAAAAGAACTTTCCAGCAAGTAGGAAGAAGATATAAAAAGGGGGAAATGACATCATGACTGGACCTTACTCTCCCTACAACAACACACCTAAAGTACTGGAGGAAAAAGACTGAAGGGGGTTTGGGGGTGCTGGTCCTAGGCAGGAAAGAAGGAAGCCTGTCCGTGTATGTAAAAGCTAACCTGCTTGTACTATATAAGTGGGTGAGACACTGCTTGATTCAAATACTAATTAGTCCATTAGGCTTAGATTGCAGTTTTGTTTTATTTCTTATGGTAATCTACTTTGATCTGTTTGCTACCACTTATAATCACTTAAAAATCTTTCTGTAGTTAAATCTATTTTATACTTTACCTAAAACACTGTGTGTTGTTTGAAGTGCAAAGTGGATAAATCTCAGCTCACGAACAAGAATTGGTTTACATCTTCTTTCCTTTGTAGAAGTGGCGGACTGGGTAATAAATTCATACTGGTTAGGTCTTGACCAGGGCAGGACGGTACAGCACTGGGGTCTTAGGCTGGGGAGCTGGTGAACACAGCTGAGGGTAGTCCTTGCCTGTGGATGCTGCTGTAAGTGCAAGCTTGTAGGGCTTTTCAGCTTGTTACAACCTCACAGTGCAAGAGGGAACCCAGATTGGTGAGACAGAGGGCTCAGCTGTACCTCAGTTCCAGGTGGCACCCTGGGAGGGGGGGACCTGTCACAAGGTGTTTCTTCTTTTACATGCTAAATAAAGACAATGATAAAAGCTGCACAAGCAATGCAAGACAACTACCTTTGGTGGGGATTCAGCAGGCCACTGTACTCCTGCCTGTGTTGTTATTAATACTGAGCATACTGACACTGTAACACCATGCTAAAGGAGGAAGTAAAAGTTTAAAGGACAGTCAACCCTGAATTTTCCCAGCACTAGTATAATTGCAGAAACATCTGTGCTACATAACTGTGCTTATTCAGTATAAAAATTCAGCTCATTTGCTTCCCAAACACCTTATTTCTTATCTGCTATGGGGTGGTCTAGTGATCCCTTGGATTACGTTACAAACCTAGGGACGTTGGTTCAAATCTTCCTATGGGGGGTTTTTCCCCTCCACAGCCTACTGATTATGAGAGTTGGCCATGTGATATGGGGTTCTGTTTTTCCTTCTGTTAAAAGAAAACTGCAGTGATTACATATAATCCCTTAGGTATCTGGAGAAATACTTAATAAAAGGCTTGATTCTGTTCTCACACCAGTTTTACTCTGGTGTAACTCCATTTGCCTCATCAAAGTGAATGGTACTCCTGATTTACAATGGTGTCAATGAGAGGAGAATCAGGCCCCAAATAAGGATACTATTGTGTACATATTAAATGAATGTCCAATCTACTTTTAAAACTTTCTGCTGCTGTTTCAGCACCTCCATTCAGTGCATGGTGCCAGTGACTCCTTTACTAGGATTGGCAGCTTGCTGATTCCTTAGAGACAACCTCCCACCAGGAAGCAGATTGAGGCAAAGATGATCTGATCTCTTTTACACCCGAGTTAGTGAGTCAACACTGGTGGAACTGAGAGAAGGATCAGGCCCAGGCAATATAGCTCACCATTTGAAAAGAAGGGAGAAGCTCATTCTCCAAGTGACTGGATGACCAATTCTATTTATTTTTAAACAGGGGTTTTACCGCTGTTGAATTAACTCATTTACTTCAAATGGAAAAGTTATTTTAATTCATTTAAAAGAGTTTAGTTAGCAGCTTTTGAGAGTATAGACTTCCCCCAGGCACCCCAGTGGCGAGCTGCATTTCCCAGTGTCTCAATCGTGGATCCAGAAGAGGACAGCTCCCTGCTAGGCTCGTTAAATACTGGAAAAAGGCAGAAGAAGGAGGAAAAAAGGCAGTAGCTTCATCAGTGAATAATGAGAAACATTTGTCAATTAGCACATTCAATAAGTAAGAATCAAACAGCTCTTGCGGTTGCGTTTCTTATTATATTCAAGGTGCTCAGGTACAGCAGCAATGGGAGCTTAGACCCACACAGTTAAGAGCAACCAGTGTTTTCAGAGGACTGTTTTTGGGGGCTCAACTTCAGATATGTTAAAGGGAGCCTAATTTTTCAGAAAGTGCTGAATACCCACCCTCCAAAAGCATGGCACCTTTATGGTGTGCCAGATTGGACACCCAAGCATTGAGCTATCCAAAATCTCTAGTCCCTTTTCAAGGGCTCTACCCTATATAAGTATCTAGCTAAATAAAGAAGAGACCGTTTGTAATTTTAAGGTAATCAACTCTTCTAATCTCCTTTGTCATTAGATGGAGCCATCAGAAGGATTCCTTATTTTACTGCCATTTTCCTTTGACCAGTTTTTTAAAAAACATGGAGAAACCATGGAAAGAAAGGAAATACAAGATAAAAGATCACCTCGGAAGTGAGTGTCTCCCACATTATAATTTTCTGCTTTTCAAACAAGCCACAGATGTACAGCACATGAGCCCAGGTGAAGATATGATTGTGAAATGGTGTGATGATGCCTCCGCATGCAAAATACATTAATCTCCGACATGCCCTTGAGCATCTGTTCTGTATTTAGGGTTTTTATTCCTTTGTACAGCTAGCTTTTGTGAGGTTTAAACTGGTGATCCTCAAGACCTCAAAGACCAAACTTTTAAGGGGAAATGTTAACAAGGAACTTGACAACAGCACAGCAAGTGTGATGACTGAGACGCACTCACCGTGGGTAAGAGTGGGATGAGATGGATATGAACTAGGTCACTGGCTTTTATGGAGGGCAGCCAAATATGCTTTTTCTCACAGCTTCTCATTGTAAGGAGAGTTTGAACTGATCCTTTTTACCCAGGTAAAACCCCCATTAAAGTCAACGAGTGCCTTTGCCTGAGCAAGGACTGCAGTATCCCAGCAATGTTGACAAGACAGTGTGCACTCTTACTCATCAGTATTGAAGATCTGCTGCTGGATATACTGGAACCATTTGCATCAATGGACTGGTTCCACTGAGGACAGCAGGCTGGCCATCCATCTGTGATTGCAATGGCTCATGTCCAGGGGTTGAAGTAAAGAAGATGAAAAGTAAGGGAGACAAGATCAGCTATCCCTCTGTGCAGGAAGCAGTGGGGTGACCCCCTTTTCTCCCTGGCTTGGGGAAAGCAATGCTCCTCCTTCTCCTTGGCTGGTGCAGTGAAAGCTCTCCATCCTATTTCATTCTACTTTAACCACTGCTCATGTTGAGTCCATGTTCTCAGGAATTTCAGCTATAATCACTGGGGATCAAATATATGCTTTTGTGCCACAAAATACCTGCTATATATACTTTAAAGCAGAGATGAGAGACATTTCCTTTTCAGGAAGGGGCCTTTTAATCTCTGCGCCAGCTCTCCTGGGTTCTGTCTGTGGCTGCCCATCAGATCCTGCTACCTGCGTTTTCCTCTGTAGCTTACTGCACACACCAACCTCACTCATTGTCCCAGTTCCTGATCCACCAGTGCCCTGCCCTCCTTTTCCTGGTCACTCTGGCTAACACTTTTGCTCTGGTTCTAGGCCCCCTCCAGGGAGACGCATGGTTCCACTGTAAAGCATAGATTTACTAAGAACAGATCATGACAAACTAGCTTGATTTCCTTCTCTGACAGGGCAACCAGTTTGGTGGATAGGGGGAATGTGGTGGATATAATACACCTGGACTTCAGCAAGATTTTTGACAAAGTCCCACATGACATTCAGATAAGTAGGCTGAAGAAGTGCAGGCTCGGTGGAACATAATGGGTTAAACAACTGCAAACAAAGAGTAATTAATGGAATCCTGTCAGATTGGAGGAAGGTCTCAGGTGGGTTCCACAGAGATCTGTTCTGGGTATAGTGTTGTTTAACATCTTTATTAATGACCTGTATGAATAGAGAGCATACAGATCAAATTTGCAGATGACACAAAGCTAGGTGGGGTTGCCAACACTTTAGAGGATAGAGCTAAAATTCAAAAGGATCTTGATAAATTAGAGAACTGGGCTATAGACAAGAAAGTGAAATTCAACCAAGACAAATGTAAGGTGCTACACTTAGGGAAGAAAAACCAAATGCACAAATACAGAATGGGGAATAACTGGTTTGGCAGCAGCACTGCTGAGAAGGATCTGGGAGATGTGGTGGATCAGAATCTCAACATAAGTCAACAATGCAATGCTGTTTTAAAAAAAGCAAATGCAATTTTAGGTTGCATTAACAGAGGCATAGCATGCAAATCATAGGAAGTGATAGTACCACTCTACTCAGCACTGGGTAGTCCTCAGCTGGAGTACTGTGTCCAATTTTGGTCATCAATGTAAAGAAAAGATGTAGTGAAACTGAAAAGGATCCAGAGGTGAGCGACAAAGATGATCAAAGGGATGGAATGCAAGTCATACGAACAAAGGCTGAAGGAAGTGGGTATGTTTAGTTTGGAAAAGAGGAGATTAAGGAGAGACATGACCACAGTCTTCAAATACTTGAAAGGCTACCATAAAAAAGATGGAGACACACACGGCAGAACAAGAGGCAGTGGGTTCAAACTACAGCATAGCAGATTTAGACTAAATCTCAGGAAAAACTTCCTAACCCTAAGAACAGTCGAACAATGGAACAAACTGGAGGTTGTGGAAGGTCCTTCACTGGAGATTTTCAAAAGGAGGCTGTCATATCCGACGGTGAACCATTGTACTACTCCAAAGGCCTTTGCCACAATGACGCACCTCTTCTGTACAGCAGCTGTTAATCCTAAGAAGCCAAAGTTCTGGTCTAACTCCTTTAAGTATCGGGGATTGCTTCATCTGGCCTTTTTAGTTGATGGGTGCAAAGTCTGGTTCCTAATGCCTGTTTTTGGGTTCATCATCGTGGCCACTCTTTGGAAGTCCTGTGGGCTGCCATATGCTCAACATCCTGGGTCCAGTTGTCTCTGTGGTCTTTCTTACCACTGGAAGAAGCACTTAATGTAGCAATGCTTGTGTTTATGTATCCTAGCCAGTTATAGGGGCAGACAGCTCTAAATTAATCCTGACTGGCAAGGGATAAGGGAGAATGCTTACTATCACTCATAGCAGAAGAGAGTTTGAGTCAGGAAACAGAATAACAGAACAAGAAAAGCATGGTCCACTCCGATCAGGCTGGGAGTCCATTAGTCATGGTATCTACTGAAGCATTCAGGCAATTCTGGTATCATTATTCAAAATATCCTCCGCCTCTTCAACCCATAAACTTTTCTCAATACATTCAATTTTTGGGCATCCAATCAGTTTCTTATAAATTTGGGTGGTGCTTTATTTGCTGTTCTTGTTCACTTTATGTATTGAACTCTGGTACTTTTCAGCACTAGCCTAGGAAATGCGACAATTCAGTATGTAAGGGAGTAAGGAATCTTTAAAGTAAATCTTGAAGTTATTGTGGTTTAGGTCAAGAATGTGGGCTGGTTTAAAATTGTCCTAAAGCAAATAGGGAATGTCCTCTGAACTTTCAACAACTGTTGAATATGTAAGCAATTTCAGATAAACCAAAATAATGCCACCATTGATGCATAGACTTCCAATCTTTTGCTCTGCTGCTGCTAAGGCGAATAGCCAGAAGAGGGAGCAAAAGGTAACCAAACGAAAAACCTATTTCCAAAATGTTGTTTCTATCCTTGACACTCTTTACAACAAGGAAGTAAACACTGTAAGAGTCTCATTGGGTATTGCTCCATAAGAAAAGGGGTTAGGAGGGACATAAGAGTTTTTCAGATAAAAAGAAACTGGATATGGCACAAATATTTAACAGCGTAAGACATGGTCAGTTTTAACCTTGTAGCACCTGAGTGCAGTGTGGTCCGTGAACAAAGAAAATAAGTTTCCTGGAAAATAATACCATAGTAAGTTCATGACTCATTTGATCATCATTGCTTTCTTCTCCATGACAGAGTATACCTTTTCTCAGGAAAACAGCTTCCCATTTATATAAAGTTCTTCGCCCTCAATCTCCTGCAAAAGGACTTTCCCTAAACCCACATCTGAGAAGTCCAGATTAAAAAGGACCAGCTCTCATCGTAAACACTCCTGCAATGTCTTGGAGGCCTTATCACAGGCCTCCGATCACTGAGCCTTCCTTAGGCATCCATTTTTTTAGATCTGTGAGGGGGCCTGCAATGGTGGCAAAAAGCCCTGGACTTGTTTCTTCGTCATTGTCACTGGACAGTCTGTCAACACTTAGATTTAGTAGACTAGTGGCCACAGATGGCCTCCTTCCATGATATAGCTCAAATAGGTCCCTTTGTTGTTCCCTATTTTGCATTTTGCCAGATAAGCCTTTAGGCTGCCGTCTGCAAGGCCCTGGAGCATTGCTGTGAGCTTCTTTATGTGGCTGTCCCAATCTTGACTCTGTGTCTTCAGTGATGCCACCAAACAGCCCATAGGCAGCAAAAGAGCTTAAACAAAGGAAAGGTAAAGAAAAACCCATAAGCAGCTCTCTCCAGCATATGGGACTCCCTTACTTCGGAGGGTCCTGGGTGTATCAATGTCCACTTCAGAGCTCACTGGGCTCCAGTGCCAGCCTGTTTTTTCCCCCTTCAACTCAGGGGTTCAGCACCCTCCTTCTGTGAGGACAGAGGGTCTCCAGGCCATCAGTCCTCTCTCCCCAACTGGAGAAGCTCAACCGTCTGATCCCTTCCCAAGGTTGCCCCCATCTGAGTGGGGTTCTCTCTTTTAAACTCCTCCTCCAGTCCTGCCGTGATTTGTAGGTGGAGTAGGGCAGGGCCACTCCAACTCAAAGCAGCTCATTAACCATTTCCATGCTAGTGTGGGGTTTATATACCCCATCACGCGTGCCCACGATGGATGTGTTCACTGTTGTAGAAGACATAGAGATTGCATGCTCCTTGAAGCAGGGACCAACAGACAGTTTTAAAAATTTTATTAAGATGATAAGAAAAAAGTGTGCAGAGTTTGAGCATAGAAGTTTCTGGTTATCAGGGACTAATGTACAGATTATCGAGGGTGCAAAGTTTGGTTTAAGATCGGGTGGCATAAGGAATACATAATCTGCAATATCCCTGATTGGAGGTAAAAGGTTGATGGGTCAAAGTACAGACATTGAGATATGAGGGTATGAAGTTCATAGAGTGGTTATGTTCGGGTGTGGGGTATAATGAGTGGATATGATGAGGAGGAAGGATTGACCCTCATTTGGTGAGTTTTAATGTTCAGGGAGTTTATGGTTCCGGTTCATATGATCCAACGGAGAAGGTCACTTGGTCCCTTTCTCCTAGTGGGAGAATGACATCACTCTGGCTCACGCCTCCTGGTACTGTCGGTGGCCGGTGATGTGCTCGATGTAGATGTCCCTGGACCATCGGATGGCGTCTGAGACCATGAGGCACCACATGAGCTGTGCGTAGCGTTGACCGATCCCGCAGGTCCTAAAGAGAAGACATGACACAAAGAGACTTAGATGACTGCGTGTGACCCTAACAGCATCCCTGTAACAGATGGCAAGGGCCCCCCCAGGTATCTAGCAGTGATTTTCAAGTGGCCTGAGCAGCTCAGTACTCCCTAACTCACTATTTCTATGATCTGTATCTAAAAAGTGTTGTGTAATACGTCATTGGAAACTAATGCTCATTGATCATTAATATTCTTGCCGTCAATCATTATACATTATACAGATGTGCTGGAATTGTGACTAAAATGTGTTTAAACCAGGCATGTCTGGGGAAACTGATAAACATTTCTTTCTTCCAGACAAAGAAATGCAGTTCCGCCTGCTTGAAGTGTCTCCCATGTAAATTGAGCAAGGTGTGATCATGCAGGCCAGGCAAACAAAGCCATCAGGAGAACATGTGGGGAGAAAATGATCATTTAACATCTCAATGGGGGGTGGAGACTGCACTCCCAGGAAGCCTTCCTGCCTCTTGAAGCAGGGTCAATAAACTTTGAAGGAGATAATTTTCAATGGTTTTCTGGCCTATAAAGAGAGGGGCAGAGAACCCCTAAATTGTCCTTCACCCAAGGAGACAAGAAAAACCAGCACCTTTGACTCTGTGGGGATCCTGACTAAGAGCTCGTCAACCATTGCTGGAAAAGGAAGATTGGTGAGGAAACCACCTTGAACGAAGACTGTAGCTTGTTAAGTGAAGTCTTAGGTACTAGAAAGTGTATTTTTACTTTTGTTTGTTTGAAACCCTGTCTATCTTTATCCCTTATATTTGAACTCAAAACCTCTCTCTTTATGATTGAATAAACTTGTTTTATTTTTTATCTAAACCAAACCAGTGTTTTGATTGAACAGAAGTGATTGTTAACTCCAGTCAAGGTAACAAGCTGCTGTTTGTGTCTTTTTAAAGGAGCAGCAAACTTAATTTCTGTGAGTGTTCCAGGAGAGGGCTGGACACTGCAGGGAGACAGTTTTGGAGAAATTCAGGACTGGGGTGTGTGTGTTGGGGTCACTCTGCACACCTTAACTGGGCGGTGGAAGCCAGAGTGTGACCTGCATGCTTTTATACTGACTGTTCATGTCCGAGCTGTGAGCCACAGCAGCAGAGCATTTAAGGCACCCAGAGTTGCAGGGCAGGCAATGATGCAGCCCCTTACTGGTCCAGCTTGAACCCCAAAACATCAAAGAGGGGTGGTTGAAATAGAGTTTCTTTTTCCTTCCTCTCTCATAAGGCTGGGTAGGAGGAAGTCTGGTATGGATTAGTGTTTGTGAATCAGGCCGAAGTAGTGAGCATTTGGCAGGCCGATTTGGCCAGGAACTTACAGAGTGGCTTGTTACTCTAAACTTTTCAAACACAATGAAGGAAAGCTAAGAAAGCCTCTGTAGAACTTTACAAGGTTTGATGCCAAAACTTGCTTTCTGTAGCAGAAGGACAGGCAGGGCCACCAGGGCTGTCTGTCTAAACTAAGTGGATGAGTGATTCATGGTCCAAATGATTTCCACTATACTGACCTACTGCAGAAGCACAAAGAAAGGGTTAGTGAGAGTACACAGCCTTTGTACAAACGAGAAGCCAAAAAGCTAAGGTTTCAGTCTCCTTCTCCAACAACACTTCATAACTATAAGACTCTTTATCTAGGGTCCAGAATATGAATTATTATCTTGTGATTCTGACAACCTTGATGTGTAACAGGAGGACAGAAACATGGATGGTTTCCAAGAATGTCACTGGGAGGGCAGGTAGAATTATATAAAATGAGAGTTAATGAGGAAAAGAATCAACATCTCCAGTTTGGCTGGCTTTGACAGTGAAATGTATAGATGACTACTGTACTTTGAATCATCATCGTCAAAAACCATGGGGCCTTAATTGGGGAACAAGTAGACTTAAAGCCATTTAATCTGACTAGATGGTAGGCACCATTAAACTTACAAGTTTACAAATATATAAAATGTCTACAATGAAAATTCAAGGTTAAGAGCCTTAGCCTTAAATACTTTATTTAAACACATTTAACTTCAGTTTACTGCACAAGTCTGCTTGACTGCTTCAGCCTGCAGTCTCTATAGATGTCATAAAACTACTAGTCCAGACTCCATACTGATGTGGGATCAGAATTTCATCAAACTTGGAACTGGAGTGCCTCGGAAACAGACAGTGGGAATCACTTGCTGAGATTAGCAAAAAATGTTGCACAGTATTGGCCTGGCCTGGATTGACTTCACTGTTGCAAATGCCCAGCACCTCTGAAAATCAGGACACATAGGTGCCTAAATATGGATCTAAGTGCCCAACTTTCGATACCCAACTTTAAGAATGGGGGTCTTACTTGTTTCATTCCCTTTTGTTGCAATGCTGGGCTTGATGGCCATCTCGGTGAACAATAATATAATTTGCAAATTTTTCCCTTTCTTTGCTTAGTGACTTTTCTGGAAACCAACTCTGGTTTCTGCAAATGTGTTTGTTGTTTGAGTGTTGGCTAACTCGGTATCAAATGTTCCCTTCAACTGTTTGTTATTTGTTATGCATGTTGTGAGATATGAGATCACATTTCTGCTCCATGAGAGGTGTCGTCTAAACAGGAAAATAGCAAACATTTGTTACAATCATTCATGCTAAAATTCATGATGTTTTTAAATTCGTGAACATTTTCACAAATTTCCTGGCTGTCAGTCAAATATATGTGATTAATGAGTAAGGCCATCAAAAGAGGCAAACCCTCAGCACTTCTATTTGCAAGTCTTTTCTTTCACTGTTTAGCCAGTCTGATCTAAAGATATTTATACATGGAGAAGTTAAAGAGTTATGTTGCTTTGACGGTGTTCAAACGGCAGTTATGGCCAGACAGACATTTGTGTGTTAAATGCACGCAATTAGAGATCACAATTATACCATCTCTGCTTGTTCCCCATGGCCTCTCAATCTTAACCTTGACCTCTGATCTAGCAATACTCACAGTGCCTCTCAAAGCATCTCTGGGTAGGCCTTGCCCACTTTAGCCTCCACTCTTACCTTCAAACAACTGGGCTGAATTCTCAGGTGCATCGAAGCAGCACTCTGAACACAGGAAAAAAGAGCAAAGATGGCAAACCCTGAGGCCAACTGGGGTACAATAGTCCCCGACAAAATATAGAGTAGCAGGGCCTAGTTCAATGCCTATCAACGAAGTCTATTGATTATAATGGGCACTGGATCACACCCAAAGTAGCGCTGGCTTGTAGTGGTACCTTAGGTAAATGTTGCTCTGCTACACCATTTCCAACTTTGTGTCTGTAGGACATTACAAACTTTTCCTCTTTCTGAACTCTAGTCCCACACGTTCACTGGAGTTTTCTCTCGGGATGTAGACTGAGGTTCAAGGGCTTCATATCATGTTTTAATTAAAACCACAACTAGGAAGCTAAAGGAATGAGAGTTGTTAGTTGTGGTTTTGCTCCCAGTATTGTCATGTAGAGCTAATTTGTAATGAATCTTGAAATAGGCAGCAACAAAGAAGAAGTCTGAATAGTTCATTAATGCATTTCCATGTTTTGGATAAAAGGTTAATGGAATGATATCTCTTGCAGAGTCTCCCTAACCAGAAATTGCCTTGTCACAAGATAAAGGTATCACTCAAACATGAAAAAGACAGAAGACAAGCATTTTCTACTCTTATACTGTGATAGTTGAGGAAAAAAATTGTCTTCAGCTTGAAGACGGTCAGTGATGTACAACTTAGGAAAACTGACTAGATAATCAGATGGCATCATAGATGTTAGAGACTGACAGGCCTATGAATTTCAAATTATGGAGCACATAACTGGCCACAAGTAGAGTTGTGAAGAATTGTTTATGATTAAACTCAAAAGCCACCTCCTTGCCCTCTTCTCTAAAGGGTGTCTGTTAATCCACCACACTCATCTGCCATAGTCATGGAGATTTGAAAGGAAGCCCACAGCCTCCCTTCTCATTCTTCAGAGTGGTAGAGATCAGTAGGCAAGCTCCCATTCCACAGCATCAGGGCAAGAAAAATTGTTCCCATGATTATCACCATGCCACAGAGCCTTACCTTGGTCTCGGCAACCTTTATTTC
The DNA here is from genome assembly GCF_002925995.2 of Terrapene triunguis. Taxonomy (NCBI): domain Eukaryota; kingdom Metazoa; phylum Chordata; order Testudines; family Emydidae; genus Terrapene; species Terrapene triunguis. The sequence goes on from NW_020664409.1 coordinate 92,478,407, forward strand.
TCCCTTGTGCCATCTGGGAGAAGTAGGCTGTTTTGGAGTTCAGAGAGTGGTGGTCCCCCCCCCAGACACAAACATATACAGCCCTCCATAAAGGTTGGGAAGTAGAATACATTTGCCTCATCTTCCTATGACCGAGATATATTAGGCCATGGAACAGTCCATGGGAAGTGGCAGAAGCTATATTTAAAACTAGACTGGACTACACACTTATAAATATATTGCAGATAATATACTGGTAGATAGAAGGATGATCTAATAGGTCTTTTCCCTCTCTATCTTCTATTAATTTGGTGGTGATAAATAAGAAGGAAGAGGTGGAAATATTCCCTATATGAGGAAGAAAACTGTGTCCAATGCACACAAAAATCCATTTTTGGATGGGGGTGGGGAGTTGGAACAGTATGGGCATGATGTTACAATCATCACCAAAGAAAAAGCGCAGGAGGGGAGTTACAAAATACATTAACAATATGCATGATTACACTATGGAGAGAACATTTACAGACATGATGAAATCATGCACTCTCTGCTTTATTACAGCTTGAGATACTTTAATGGTACATAAAAAAATTCACACTCTGTGTTTCTGTTTTACCACCAAACCAAAGCAGGAGTGGCTGAGGTTTGAATAGTTTTCCTTCTCCTCATAAAAGGCAATCACAACAGCCACATGGTAATTATTTCAGTTTCTGAAGAAAGCCTGCATTGCAATTTTTGTGCCTTCTGAATTTTTTGCTTCATAGTACATTATGCCTTCCCTTTCATAGACCACTGGATGGAGAATGTTCAGCTGTTGGCTAGAGCTGGGAGGTGAAACTAGGAAATCCAATCTGACAGGCACACTTTTATGTGTGTACTAATTCTCCAAGCTGAAAAGGCTGAGAGAGAATTAATTTAGGTGTAGTGAACAAGAGGCAATCACTAATGGGTGAGCATGAGCGGTTTCTTATAGGAGCTTTGGAAACCTGGTGTTTTGTACAGAGGGAGATCTCCACACTAATCCCTCAGCTGGACTTGAGACAGAACTAATTTCATTGAAAAGTTTTTCCAAAATTTTTTTTGTTTAACATCCTAATGGAGGAGAACAACGGATGGCTAAGGAATTTGTAATGGGGTTATAGAGCTTTTCACCGCTAGATCACCAGTTCAAATCCTACTTGTCATTAGTGTACTAAAATTGATCTATGAGACATGACCATAAAACTAAGTTCCCTCCCTGGATAAGAATAAGAGGTAGGGAAGAGGAGTCAGGATCCTGATGATGGAGTCAGCTTTAGAGTGAATACACAAAAAGGCAAGTCGTTCAATGCTTAAAGTGAGCTGGAAAAAGCAGGGGGTCTATTATTCCTCCAGTCTTCACATCTGCTCTAGTCTCCCAGAACCCCATCAATTCTGTCCCCTTTAGGCCACCATCAATTATACCCTCCATATTAATTCTGCCTTCCCAATCCCATCTCAGCTCCTCCTGTGGCTCCTGGGCATCTTCACCCGCAGGACTGGGGTACTGCCGCGATGTCCTGCTCCCCCTTCCCAGGCCAGGTGTTCGGAGAGGGGGGTGGGACGTGGGAGGAACAGAAGAGCCATTCCATTGCTCCCTCCTTCCCACTCCCCTCCGGTGAGAATTGTGTCAGCTCCTGAGGGGAGGGGGGAAGAGAGCTCTGTCTGCTTCTTGAAGCAGCTCTGATTGGCTGTTTTTTCCCAGAAGGCAGACAAGTGGTGAAAGCAGCCAATCAGAGGGTTTTCTCTTGGGTGGTATTCAAAATGTGCTGCCCCTCAGTTACACAGCTCTCTTTTTAGAATGTATTTCCTGGGTCTGCGACCCCCTCATGATCTGGTGCGCATTAAGCACTGGAATTGGTCAATTCGTTCCAGAGGTGCGAATCACTTCTCATGTGTACTTCTGTAAAGTTAAGACACTGAATTGGCTCTTGGGATACCAGTGTTAAGTTTCAGCTGGGGCACAGACTTCCTGTGGGGCCTTGGGCAAGTCTATTCATGTCCCAGTTCCCTGTCTGTAAGAAGTGGATAATAAAGCTTCCCTCTCTAGAGTGGTGCAGTGAAAAACACGTTTACTAATGCCTGTAGAGCACTCAGAAGGTATGGCAATGAGTATACAAGTATAAAAGATACCTGCACTGAAATCAGAGGAGTGATGCTGCTATTATAGAAAAATCAGGTCACAAGAGTAATATACTCAGGGAATCCACAACCACAAAGAGTTTTCCCTGGCTATGCTCCCAACAATATGATTCTTTTCATGTATATCCATATGAGTTTCCTAGTGTGTTGGAAACCGATGAACAGTTTATGCTAGCTCTCTTACTGCCCCTGCTCAGGAAGTCTCCTTGCAACAGACACTAAAATATAGTATGTCACTTTAATGTTTCCGAACTGTGTGGGTTACTGCCTGCTGGAATCAGACAGGAGGCCGAGTAATATTGCAGATCAAAGGTTTTAATCTATGACCTTATTAAATGCAAAAACCTTAGAACTTCAAGTTTGTCTCTGATAGGATTGCAGATATAGACAATGCATGCTAGACACCTTATCAGATTTGTTGAAAAGACTTTTAATTTGCATATAGAATTGGGCTCCTTCCTTATCTGGAACATCAAGTGTTGGGATGTAGTTTAGGAAATGGAAAACTATAGTATCAGAGAAAATATAGATGCTATCTCTCATAACAACTTTTGCTGTTGACATGCTGCAGTGGTAACACAGAACTTTTATAACAAAATAAGAGTCCTCTTTATTTGACTAAAATGTGCTCTGTTTCTAAAAGTAATGCTTTTCCCCCAAATCAGTTGATTTACAATATTCCCGAGTCAAAACTTGGTGTTTTCACATAACTCATTGAATGAGGAGAAGCATTCACTTGTTAAAGTGTCTTTCACTTTTCCTTTGTTATTTTTCCTACCAAAATTTGATCTAGAAAATAAGATACAAATAACAAACTATGGGTTTGTTTGTTGTTAATATTAAAGCAACCAAGCAATGCACCTAAGTAATATAGTGCCATACGGGGAGCAATACTACATGTGTACGGCTAACATCACATTTAAGAAAGAACCATACATAATTTATACAAAGTGAAAGTGGTACATGGCTGTCCCCTTCCTTCCTCCCCACATGAGAAGGACCTAGAGGAATTGTGTCTTAGGAAGCAGAATCTAAGTATGTGCAAGGAGACTGTGCAGGCTATACCATCCCTCCTCTACTTTCTGTGCATGGTCAGCTCCCTAGGCCAGTACAGGAAATGTCAAGGCTATAGCCCTGCCTTCTCCTCCATGCTCTTTGGGGTAGATTGCAACCCTAGGCACACACAGGAACAACTTACCACCACCCTCAAATCTACACACCAGCACAAGTGCCTGAGCATTATGACCCATGCTTTTTAGACTCAGAGTTTAAGGTCAGACGGGACCACCAGATCATCTAGTCTGACCTCTTGCATATTACAGGTCACCAACACCACCCAGCACCTGCACATTAAATCCAGCAACCAAAATTAGACCAAAGTATTACAGCCTACAGGAGATTAGACTGTTATGTACCATAGGTAGAGAATAGGAGGGATCACCTATGCGTGAGGCCCCTGCAATGGTAGGGGAATGATTAAGTGAATTATACTTAGATAATCCTGGCAAGTGACCTGTACCCACACACTGCCGAGAAAGGTGAAAAACCCTCCAGGACATTGCCAAGCCGACCTGGGCAGAATTCCTTCCTGACCCTACATATGGAGATCAGTTAGACACTGAGCATGTGTGCAAGCCAAGCCCCTGAGAGAGAGAATGCTCAGTTGCACCTCAGCATCCTGACCCTCCTGCCAAGTGTCCCAACTCCAGCATCCCCAATGCTTCAGAGGAAGGACATAAAAAATGTAATGAGGCTGAATGTCTGTAAAAAGGGGTGATTTTTTTCTGTTAAGTGTTAAGCTTTCAAGTGAAGCCCTGTACTCCATGCCTTGCCATCAACACCAGGACACTGATGTTTGCAAGATGTCCTTCAGCCAGAGAAGATGCTGGCATAATCTTGTTTTAGGCCATCCCTGATATCATCATAATACACTCAAATACTTTACAAACATTAATTAGTCTTCATAGCAGCCCCAAGAGCCAAGTCTAGTAACTGCTATAAACTCCATTTTACATGTGGCGAAATGGAGACCCAAGGCCACACAGTGAGTCTTTAGAAGATCCAAGTTTAAGAATGTAGGAGTTCATGGATCCTTACCCTCTGTCCCATGCATTAGCCCACATTGTCTCATGAAAAAAATTAAACTATGGTCTTGATCCTACAAACACTTATGTATGTGAATAGTCCCATATGGCTCAAAAGACCTAAAGTTGGCATAGGGTAAAGTTAAGTATGGAAATAAGTGGTTTTGGGATCAGGGCCACAGTGAAGACAAAATGAACATAGAACCAACAGCACTTAAAACAAATAGCCAGGATTGAATGTTGTGTATAAATAACCTGGGAACACAGGATTTGAGAGTTATTGTACCATTAAACATTTTTTTCCCAGTAGGTCACATTTGTGAAGATATCCAAACAGAGAAGCACATATAAAAATGTAGGAGTATAGTGCATATAAACTAGGATAAGCATAAAACAAAGAGCTAGCTGTTGTCACGTAGCTGTATTTTACTTTCTCTTAAAAATGTTGTAGATATACATTTAGAAGTAGTTCTAACATTGATAAAGGCTCTCTCTTTACCCTGTAATGCTCTCTTCCCTTCCCCAGCCCCATCATGTACATATTGGAGTGTCCGTTGAGAGCTTCCACATTTATTGCTTGGATCCCACAACAGGTCATTATTCTTCCTCGCATTCATGACCCTTTTCAGCCATCTGGCTAGTAATGGGGTTACAAGCGATTTCATATTTATTTTCTGAGGCTGCCTGTAGCCAAATCAATGTAGAAGTAATGGCAGCCATTTCAGATTAAATGTAAAATGTTGAATTCATGTGTTACAGTTCAAATTGCATGATATTGAAGACTGTTCCCTATAATTTTAGGCTGCATTTGTTTTTTGTTTAAAAAAAGTATTTGCCAGCCCCACTTCTCTAATTTATTTACAATGAATTTAAATGATTTCCTCATAGCCCAGACAATATGATTTATTATCTTTAGTACTTCTGGTACCCAAGACATTTATGGAGTATACCACTACACGGTATATATTTCTAGAAGATATTTTCCAGTATATTTCTATGGCCTTTACTTTTTTTCTTTAGGATTATGCCCCCACATGTACACACACGATTTTTTAATTGTAGTCACTGCTATACAAAAATCAATCTAGATAAGTTTCTATCTATGTTTCACATCACAGGTCTGCATGTGCAGTTAATCATAATTCCAATAGCACCTTAGGTGTCCTTTATGCTTCATAAGACAAAGACGGAGAGTCTGGATTCTGATCTCACACTGACTTCAATGGATTCCAATTTTGCAAAGGCCTTATCTGGAAGAGCTCATAGTTTTTGTGATTTTATCATAAGACTCATGATCTTTCCCCCGCTTAAAGCCTCAGCTCCTAGAATCCTGTGATAACGAGAATCTCAGCTTCCATTAAAAAAAATGTCTAGCCCTAGTACTTGCCAAGAAGTGCTAGGCATCTTGAAGAACTCTAGGACTCAAAAACCTGAAGGTAAATAAAAATAACTCTCTTTGTGACTCTCCAATTTTAAGCCAGACTCCTGATCTTTGAATGCTTAAGGGTGGCAATACTGCCATCTGCAGACTCAGTCCTGCAGCCCATACATTATTGCTTGCATGAGTAAGAATTACTCATGTGAGTATGTGTTTGCAGAATCAAGCCCTTAGTTCAAGTACAAGAGGAGCACGGGACAATCAGAAGGGAGCCCTGCTGTCTAACAGGAGATGTGTAGCACGTTCCACACAGCAATGGACAAGACCTGTGGAATATGTTTCTGTACAGCCACAATGTCAGACCAGGGAAAATCCAGGCTGTGTTAAATATTTTAGGGGTAAATTTTACTCTTAGTTTAAGTCTTGGCATCCAAAGCGCTCCTGGCTGTCTCTCTTGGAAGAGAAGCTGCCTTCCACACCCAATGTCATTTTCAAAGGGCGTATACTGTGGCTGTTGAAGCACACTAGTCATGTCAGGCCAAAAGAATGCAGCTCACACCACCACCATACAAGACAGCAGCACAGTGACGTAGGGTCATTTCCAGATTGCCGTCCTGACATGAGCAGGGCAGTTACCTGAGTGAGGCTATTGCCATGAGTAGGATTTGAAATGTATTTTAGGAAGTGCCTCATACTTTCTTCTCTGTGGCTGTTGGTTATGGAGGGGGGAGAAATGGGACTACCAGCTGCTACCAAGTAGCAGTCCTCTACTTGATACCTCCACACAAGTGTTAGATAGGAGGAAGGCTTCTGCACCCCTACACAAGGGCAAGTTTCTATGTGGCTGTGCTGAACCGCACCTGGAATATTGCATTCAGTTTTGGACAGCAGAAAGATAAGGAACTGGTGGCAGTTCAGAGAAGTGCCTTTAAAAATGATTCGGGGGCTGAAGGGAACTGACTTTTGAGGAAAAACTAGAAGGGTTAAATAGGTGCAGCTTCACTGGATTACAAAAGCTGGGACATAACAGCCTACAGGTATCTGAAGGGTGAACACTGCAAAGAGTGGGGAAATATGTAGCATGGTACAGGAATAATGGGATTGAATTAAAGGTAAAATTTAAAGATGAGCGTCAGCAATAACTCCATGGCAGTCAGATGTATTAGGCTAAGGAATAAGTTCCTAAGAGACGTAGTAGAATCACCATTGGTGGTTGGGTGTTTTAAACAAGATTGGCCTGAATGCTACCCAGGGCTTGACTACATGAGCACTTAGGGCAGGGGTCGGCAACGTTCGGCGCGCGGCTCGCCAGGGTAAGCACCCTGGCGGGCCGGGCCAGTTTTATTTACCTGCTGACGCGGCAGGTTCGGCCGATCGCGGCCCCCACTGGCCGTGGTTCGCCGTCCCAGGCCAATGGGGGCGGCGAGAAGCTGTGGCCAGCACATCGCTCGCCCGCGCCGCTTCTCGCCGCCCCCATTGGCTCGGGACGGCGAACCGCGGCCAGTGGGGGCCGCGATCGGCCGAACCTGCCGCATCAGCAGGTAAATAAAACTGGCCCGGCCCGCCAGGGTGCTTACCCTGGAGAGCCGCGTGCCAAACGTTGCTGACCCCTGACTTAGGGTATATCTCTAATTGGAGCTGGGGGAGGGGGATTCTCAGCTAGTGGAGCCATAGTTTTGCTAGCTTTCATCAAGCTAGTGCTAAAAATAGTAGTGAGCAGTGGCATGGGTTAGCCCTGCCAAGTTTGTACCCAGAGGTTTGCGGGGGAGGAGTTGTACTCAGCACAGCTAGACTGTGCTGCCGCTGTCCATGCTCCCCCAGCTACATGACTATTTTTAGCACATTAGCTTGAGTACAGCTAGCGCTAGTATGTCTACGTGAGAATCACCCATTGCTTAATTTGTGCCAGAGCTTGCCAGGCCTGAGCATCAGTTATGAAAGGGAAAAAATCGCTGGAGCCCCGGCACCTAGTTGCTTGAGCCCTGGCATCTCTTTCATTACAAATTAAGCACGGAATCACCCCTAGCGCCAAGTGGAGACAAAGCCTTAGTTTGTGGCGAGCTGGGGTGTAAGTGTATCCTGCACTAGCCTGCCACACCCTAAGTATCTGCATGGCCCTGCTGCCATGCACTAAAAGTTCCCTAGTGCACTTTAATCTATTTCCATTTCAAAGTGGGGTATATCAAAGCACACGACAGAACTTTTAGTGTGCGGCGACAGGGTCCACATGGACACCCAAAGCACAGCAGGCTAGTGCGGGATAGATTTACACCCCAGCTTGTCGTGAATTAAGTGTTCATGTAGACAAGCCCCAAATGTTCAACAGGAAACAATTTTTCAGTGGCAGGAAAATGGACTAAATGATCTAATAGATCTTTCCCACCTCTAACTTCCATGATGAAAAGCCATGGGCCAGCTCCCCAGCTTTTGAAAATCAGTGTCACTCCATTGAAGCCAGTGGTGTTATGGCACTTTACATCAGTTCAGGACCTGGCCCTGTCTCCTCTCTTTAAAATATCAAACTGGGCACAAACTGTACTGCCATTCCTCTACCAATAAGTTTGCTTGTGATAAGTGGGGCACACTAGGAAGCATCAGATGTACTGAATCTGTTTGGGGAAAACATTGTACCGTTTGGAGGCATCACTATGGTGCCAAAAAAAAGAAAATCAACCATAAGTAGACTTGCTAGCATTTAAGATTTATAGCTTATTCTTCCAGAAGGCTGTGGTAATTAGCAATGCAGGAGAGCTTGGGCACAATCCAATGCTTTACTAGACTGTGACACTAGAGAAGTGCCACATTGCTGGGTTTAGTTGAGGTCAAGTTCGGGACATTGTTTTGTATACAAGCAAGTTGCTCTCCTTTCACTTGCCCACTATGGTGGATTCTGAGTCACTGCAGGTCACAGGCCAGCCAGTAGAAAGGAAGGAGCATGGGTGTGGGGCTACTTGGTCCCACCAACCAACCTTCTTATCTCTGCTAAGAGGATGAGGCAGCTGCAGAGGCGAATGGAGTTTAATGTTAATCTACACAACTCCAACATAAAACTCTTTCAGAAGCATAAGACCGCATCTCCAAAGGGAGCCAATGGATGACTGACATGATGCTTGCAACTATTTAATAAAGCTAATTTGTCAAAATCAGCTTAGCCCTAGAGAAGTCGACGTGATCTTGATGCAAGCTGGCCTGGCCCTTCTTCACTCCCTATAGCAATCTGCTGCAAAAGTGAAGACAAGGAACAGGACAGATGAATTTCTCTTAAATAAGATGGGAATTACAAGGTAAATATGAAAGTTAAGCTTCATATATTTGTACAAAAACATCCAGTAAGATGAATGCAAGTTGAAAGGAATAAGACACATTCTGGCTTAGTGCCAAAAAATCTCAGGCCATCTTCCTCTAAAAATGTCCCTCACAGCTGGCTTGAATGTATTTTTGAACATTTAAATCACACACAAGGTAGGACTCCCAATTCCACACAAGATTTATTTGTATGTTACTAGTATGTGGGTGGGAATGTGCAGTGTCTGATGGAATGCAATATATACTGTTAGGATAGCTACAGATGGTGCAAGATATAACAGTAAATATAGTCACAGATTAAGCACGAGGCTTTGATACTACATTCCTTAAAATACTCCTGAACAGTCAAGAAAACAAACTGAAACAAGATTAATAAATAACAATATTATAGGATGGAGAGAGGGGCCTCCAATGGTCTAGCTCAGGGATAGGCAACCTATGGCACGCGTGCCGAAGGCAGCACGCGAGCTGATTTTCAGTGGCACTCACACTGCCCGGGGGGCTCTGCATTTTAATTTAATTTTAAATGAAGCTTCTTAAACATTTTTAAAACCTTATTTACTTTACATACAACAATAGTTTAGTTATATATTATAGACTTATAGACAGAGACCTTCTAAAAACGTTAAAATGTATTACTGGCACGCAAAACCTTAAATTAGAGTGAATAAATGAAGACTCGGCACATCAGTTCTGAAAGGTTGCCGACCCCTGGTCTAGCTTCTGAACAAGACAGTCAGCGCACTAAAGAGTTTACAATCTAGATGGCAGAGACAAAGGGAATGTGAGGGAAGGCAATGGAGGCACAAGATACATTAAAGGACTTGCTCGAGGCCACACGGAGTCTGTGGGTAATGAAGGACTTGAACACAGAGCTCTAGAGTCCCAATCTAGGGCCTTAACTACAAGACAATCCTTTCAACCTAAAATTAAATTTAGGCCCTTTATTTGTTATGTTATTCACAAAGGGGGCCCCAAGTTAAGTGTAAAAGTCATGTTGCAGGCCTTTCCTATTGTAACTGATATAAAATTCAAGAAATATGCATTATTCTGCATGGACAGCATTGTATCTTGATATTAAATGAGGTCTCAAGTCAGTCAGCCTTGTTCATGTTTTGTAGCACTTTACTCTGAAAGGTGCTCCATTGAAATAGATAGCTGTCAATGCAGCTGTTTGGGATAGTGAACTGGATTTCTATTCCCTGAAGAATGTGAGACTATTAGTGGAAGAGGATATTACTCAGATATAAATAAATATGTCCTATCTCTGGAAGGGACCTTGAAAGGTCATTGAGTCCAGCCCCCTGCCCTCACTAGGGGGACCAAGTACTGATTTTGCCTCAGATCCCTAAGTGGCCCCCTCAAGGACTGAACTCACAACCCTGGGTTTTAGCAGGCTAATACTCACACCACTGAGCTATCCCTCCCCCCCATGACTAGGAATGAAAGAACTGGGCCCTGCAGAGGAGCAGGCTTCCCTAGAGTGTCTTGCAAAAATATATTTACTTGAAATTAAAAAAAAAAATCTTTAAAAAATAATGATAATAATAATAATAAAGACATCCTTATAATGGAATATAGAACTTGGGGGAAATTGACTTTTGACACCCTTTTCTTCAGTTTTGATGAAAAATGAGGTGGGGGAGACTGACAGAATTGTCACATTCTTCCCACATCTAAATTGCTAAGAGTTCATTGATGGATAAATAAAATAAATTGCAAATACCTCATCTGGATACAATGTGCATTCTATGAGGCACTACAATCCTTCCAATAAGTAACACATAAGTAGTTCCAGCGGCTTCAGTGTTTTTTCCTTTCTTGATTGACACAAGTGGCCCTGAAGCCTGACATTTGAGTACTTTTAGAACCATACAGTATCTTGTGTCATTAATATTCTTCTTAGTTGTTATGGACCAAATCTTGCAGTGTCTATTCATTGTTCACTCTGGTCTAATTCCCATTCATTTCAACTGGAGATTTGGCCCCATAAAGTCAATCTACACGGATGGATAACCATGTCCTTCACAAAGAACAATCTAAATATATAATTTTTTCCAACATATATTGCTCTTTAATTTAAATGAATGCTCCCTTCAAGTTTGGAGGCAGGTTTTGTAGCCGGTAGTTGCTAGAATACAACAGTGAGGTGGGCAATATACATTAAAGTAACTTATTTTAAACACTGTTCATTGAAGAGCCACTCTGTCCTCAGTTAAACCAGTTAAATTGAGAGTTACTCTACTGAAGTCATAGGATGCAGAAAAGGCAGAAGTGTGCAATAAATGTTTCTGTTCTGTATTTGGAGGAACAGAACATGATATAGTCTCATCATATGGTGATTGCAACACTTTTCCCATTCCACTAGTATCTCTAGAGGATGTTAAACAGAAGCTACTATCATTAGATATTTTAAAATCAGCAGGTCCAGATAACTTGCATCCAAAAGTTTTAAAAGATCTGGCTGAGGAGCTCACTGGATCATTAATGTTGATTTTCCAATAATCCTTAGAGCACTGGGGGAGTTTCAGAAGACTGGAAGAAAGATAATGTTGTGCTAATATTTAAAAACAGTAAATGGAATGACCTGGATAATTATAGGCCTATCAGCCTGACATTGATCGTGGGCAAGATATGGGACTTGATTAGTAAAGAATTAAAGGAGGGTAATAGAGCCTTAAAAACTAACTTGATATCTTTTTTGATGAAAATATAAATCTGGTTGATAAAGATAATAGTGTAGATGTAATATACTTCTACTTCTGTAAGGCGTTTGACTTGGTACCACACAACATTTTGATTAAAACACTAGAACTATATAAAATAAACATGGCACACATTAAATGTATTAAAAACTAGATAACTGATAGATCTCAAAATGTAACTGTAAATTGGGAATCATCATTGAGCAGGTGTTTCCAGTGAGGTCCCATAGGGATTGATTCTTGGCCCTATGCTATTTAACATTTTTATCGGTGACCTGGAAAAAACAAAATCAGTGATAAAGGTTTACAGATGGCACAAAAATTGGGGGAGTGGTAAATAATGAAGAGAACAGGTCACTGGTACAGAGCGATCTGGAGCATTTTATACACTGGGTGCAAAGAAACAATATGTGTTTTAATACAACTAAGTGTAAAGGTATACATCTAGAAACAAAGAAAGAAGGCCATGTTTACAGGATCAGAGACTATACAGGATCAGTGACTGTGAAAAAGATTTGGGGGTCGTGGTTGATAATCAGCTAAACATGAGCTCCCAAAGTGACGCTGTGGCCAAAAAGGCTAATGCAATCCTGAAATCCATAAACAGGGGAATCTCAAGTAGGACCAAAGAGGTTATTTGACCTCTATATTTAGCATTGATGTGGCTGCTGCTGGAATACTGTGTCCAGTTCTGATGCCCACAATTCAAGAAGGATGTTGATAAACTGCAGAGGGTTCAGAGAAGAGCCACAAGAATGATTAAAGGATTAGAAAACATGCTGTCTAGTGATAAACTAAATAGACTGATCTCTTTGAGTCTAACACAGAGAAGATTACGGAGTGACTTAATCTAAATGGGGAACAAATATTTGATAAAGAGCTATTCAATCTAGCAGAGAAAGGTATAACATGATCCAATAGCAAGAAGGTGAAGCTAGACAAATTCAGGCTGGAAGTAAGGTAAATTTTTAACAGAGAGAATAACTAACTACTGGAACAATTTACCAAGGCTCCTGGTGGATTCTCCATCAGTGGCAATTTTTAAATCAAGATTTGATGTTATTTCTAAAAGATCTGCTCTAGGAATTATTTGGGGAAAGTTCTATGGCCTGCGTTACACAGGAGGTCAGATTAGATGACCACAATTAGTCCCTTCTGGCCTTGGAATCTATGGATTTGCTGAGCACATTTGACCCCTGAATGCATTATGGTTTGGGATTTTTCTGCCTTCCTCTGAAGCATCAGCTATTTAAATGCCAGTCTGATCACTGATCTGATATGGCAAATCCTACATTAATGTGCACCCTATCCACAGCTTCCTGATAGCACTGAATAACTGTGACCCACGTATGGAAAGAAAAGTATCTAAGAAATCCAAGTGTGTTCTCTGTTGCAAGTTATTTCTCCCCAGGGAGAAGGTGCTTCAAACTCTTCTCAAAACCCCCTTCAAATTCTTACTCTGCTCCTTCTTTCAAAGCCCACACACTGTAGTAAAACACCCTCTAGGGGATGTCCCCATTAGTTGAAGACGTTACTGTTAGTGTTTTACAGAACAGTGTTATAGCCTGAGCTACATTTCACATCGTGATTATGTCCTGTCTGATTGGCCAGGGTGACCTTGTCATCACCACTGTGTTTAGACATAGGTCTTACTGGGAAGGTGCTAACATGGTTTCAAGTGTCAATGTAAACAGGGTCTACAACTAGAACTGCTTAAAACCTGTTTGTTTAAGTTCACATGCATGCTATGACTAAAGCCTGGCAGGTTTTGTTCAGACAGGTTCGAACCTTTTAATTGCACTTGGAGTTATAGATTAACATGAACCCAAGACAGGAATGCAAACCCAGAAGGGCTAGTTTCATACAAATGGAGATTTAGGGTGCAAAATATTGTTGACAAAGGTAGTCCAGTCCATTTCTCTCCAATTAGTAAAGAGTATTCACTGTGACAGAAAGAACAGAATCATACTCCAAAGTGTGCTCTTATTTCAAAGCATTTAAAGCAAGAGGGACCTGCTGGGTGGCTATACGTACTAAGAGAACTCGCACATTTGAGAACGAAGAAGCAACAGCCCCGAATGCCTGCCCTTCTGCAATTATCTTAAGCCTCCCTTACTACTTACTTTTCCTTCATAGCCTTCAATCCATCTTCTCTCCAAAAAGAAATAATTTGCACTATTACCTACCTCTTGGCTTCAATTTTTTTCCTCCGCCTCCCTAATTGGTGGATGATGTATCAAATCAATTCAATCATTGCAAACCTTTATTAAGCGCACCAATCACTCACCTAGGACAAGATTCAGTACCCCAGGGGAGATAGATTAAGAACTGAGTAAAAACTGACTAAAAAGAGCCTGATCCTGAAAGATGCTGAACACTTTCAATTCCCCGTGTAATTACGGTACTTGGGACAGCATGTCAGCAATATGTTGCAATACCTACAGAAAGAGATGTGTGTGTGTGTGACAGAGAGACAGTCCCTAACATTAGTAGCAATCTATTTCCAAGCCTCTTTCCTGTGTAACTTTCTATTTAAAATTCACCTTTACCCCATGGTTTATCCACCTCACCGTTTCACCTCATAATAACTTAGTTAATATTTCCTCCTTTTTTGGTCTTCAGACAAATGGATTAGCAGAACTGTTTTACCTTATGCTTTTGAACTTGGCATAAGTTGGGTTGCTCTAAACAGTCAACCTTTCCTGGTTTTCTTTGCTTCCAGAGATGAAGTTTGCATTTGATTTTTTTTAAATTTAAAATCAAAGAAAAAGCCCACAATTTTACATATTCATCAGAATAAGAAGGAGCATCTACAATATGCACCTTGAGTGGCTCCCTCTCAGCAAATGCTTGTACTCTGACTGTAGAATGAAGAAACTGTTGGCTTTGGTATGCATTATGAGAAAAGAAAGGGATCTGGAGGGGTGGACTTCTAGCCTCCACCTAAGAAACAAATCTGGAAGAAGAAAATCTTGGTATCTCAGCACCATTTTACTATTAATATTTCTTCATTGAAATTAACTGTTAAAAGCAGTAGCAAATATTGTAAATTAAACAGCCTGGGCTAGATCCTCAGCTGGTGTAAATTAATCTGGTTCCATTAACACTGGGAGAACTACACTGATTTTACACCAGGTGAGGATCTGGCCACTTTTTTTAACTGCCTGTAGACACATTTACCTTAGAATAACACCAATAAGTGTATTGGAGACAAGGGTTAATATCAGACTGCTTTGTCCTCACTGTCTTCTCACCAAAATTGGCTTTACGCCCATGTAACTTTTTTTTTATTTCCATGGAGTTACTTCTCATTTATACCAGTGTATGTTAAAGGAGAATTTGGTCTAGTTTATTGAGACCATCTGAACTAATCTAACTCCTTTGAGGTTCACTTGTCACTAATCCTAGTGGAAGTTGATGAGTATTCATTTGTTATGATTTTCTCTATTACAATCATGTCGTCAATCCATAATGAATAGTCATGGATAGATATTGCCTTGGGATGTTAGCTGTCATTGCAGGAGAACAAAAGAGAAGTCATTTAGCTTTAAGAACTAGTCACGGTCATATTAGATGAATGTTTGGAGGATTTTTTTTACCCCCACTGCCAAAAAGTGTTTACACGCCGGCAAAGTATTTGAAGAACCCAGTCTCTCTCGGAAAAGGAAAGAGAATATGTACAGTTCCTCTTATGAGATGGCCTTCCACTGTATCCCAAACTTACAACATTTCCCTCTCATCCACATCCTCAGGCGGGCTTCTCTAGGTTATAGGACAGAAAATAAGCCTTTACTAGAGGAATGTTTCCCACTGAAATTCCTAGTAGCTCTATCACATTAGATACCATTCTTTTTTGAATATCTAATTATGAGGGAAAGAATCTCCAGGGCATAACTGGTAACATCACAGGTTATTGTAGTTAAAGTAGGATCTTAATTAAAAGGTTATTGTAATTAAAATTCAAGATCACCATTTTTTTCTCTCCTCACATACCTGGTCTTTTGCGGTAGTCTCCAGAGTTGTCTATAGCAATTCGACTACAGCATGACTCCCTGTAGCAGCACTTAGTCCTATATAGCTTCTACATTTGGGAGCCTGAAATTATACTTCTAAATCCCTTATTAATAAAGTTGGTCCAAAAATGACCATTTTATTTCATTTCATTTTGTCAAGGTTTGACATTTTGAAAAATGTCAACCAACTGATATTTAGGGTCCTAAATAGGAGATTCTACTTAGGTACCCATGTATATGAATTTAGGAGCCTAACTATATATATAGATTTGAGAGCTTAATTAAATGCCCAGGTTTGAAAATTGTCCATAGTTTTAGCATGGGCCTCTTTCTTACTGATAGAGACACGTTTTGGGGGGAAATAGTTTCCCACCCCCATTGAATCCCATAAGATTTCAAAGGAAGCATCTCCTCCTTCGCCATAAAAGCTGCAATTGCTTCACTTCTATTACTGCATGTATTTCTAAGGCTACGTCTTCACTACAGGGGGGGGTCGATTTAAGATTCGACGTATCGCAGCCGATTTACCCCGCTGTAAGGACGGTGGCAAAATCGACCTCCGTGGCTTCCCGTCGACGGCTCTTACTCCCACCTTCGCTGGTGGAGTAAGAGCGTTGATTCGGGGATCGATTGTCGCGTCCCAACGGGACGTGATAAATCGATCCCCGAGAGGTCGATTTCTACCCGCCGATTCAGGCGGGTAGTGTAGACCTAGCCTAAGAGAGTTCCTGTAGTATTTGGACTCTACCAAATTCTGGTAGGATCAGCTCTGAATGCAACTTTTGGCCATCATTCCAACTCTCCAGTCCACATAACTGAAATGTGATAAACCACATTCAAGCTAGGCAGCCCTAAAACAATTGTATATCAAACTAACCTGGGACCCAGGCACAAATAGATCTAAAGAGAAGTATTACTTGGCTGCTTCATTCTCTTTCACTGGGATTAGAACTGGGTTAAAAGATGGTAAGACATTTTTGCAAATCTTTTCACAAATTTCTTTTTATTTGGTTGAAAATTTTCAACAAAAATTCTGACCAGGCTTACATGGGATACTGTTTCCCCCAATACTAAAATTATCAATTATCCCAATTAAAATAATAGATCATTCCTATAAACAGAATATTCTGAAGTCAATGGGAGGTTGTCTGGAACATAAAACAGAGCAGAATTTCTAACCCTACCTGCTGTCCTAATTTCTAGCTCCTCTACCTTAAACACTAAGCACACTTTTATACCACTTTCCACTTGTGTGGTTTTACTGAGAAAAAAACTACACTTTTTCCTAAGCAAATACTAATAGTCCCCAATTTACTGTAATCTCTGTAGAGTTATATGCAAGATCAAAATTTGGAACAGATAAAAGAGAAACGTTCTTTTTGACAAGTAATTTTAATGTAATGCATCTTGGATCTGACCTCATTCTGTCAACCCAGAGAACATATATATCATAGAAGAAAACAGAATAGTGATATTCTTCAAAAATTGTATAAATGCACTCCATATTACCTTATGTATATATGACTCTTGATCTTCTTTTACTGTAGTGCTGATGTTATTGTTACCATATGGTTGGCCATGTGCCCTTCATTTACCCAGATTCAATGGTCCAACAAACAAGGGACAAAATAAAATTGGAATCATATTTGATGCATGTAGCTGATGAAATGGTATGTAGAGGAATAAGAAGTAGGCCAAATGAGAATAGCCTTTGCCAGTGCAGTCTTACAAGAACATAAAAGTGGGTTCCAATAAACTTTATGAACTTAACTCACTGTGACAAAGGTTTCTTTAATTTGTGAGCAAAATACAATGGCTACTCAGAACAACTATACTTACTGTTTTCCCCACCCGAACCCTCCCTATGCTGTCTTAGGCTTTGTTTTGAAAGACCTCCTTGATCGGGGAGCACTTAAGGTAAAAAAAAAAAAAAAGATTCAAATACCCATCCCAATGATCTACGTCTGTGCTATTTCACTTTCTTCTGTGGATTAATCTTGGCATTTGCCTTCTAGTCAATATCAACCTTCAGTAAATCATGTTCAACCATTTACCTTAAAGTATGGGCTTCATTTTCATTCAGCTACACAGTAAAGCTTTGTTTGCTTAACTGGATTCAGACAGTCTGAGTCAGCCAAGCTTTTCATAGTGAGAACTTTAGAATTTTAGAGTATTATCTCTGTGCAATGATGTCTTGCTAACCTGAATGCATATTTGTATTCCTTTACGTCTGGGAGGATGGGGGGTGCAAAAGAGTCAGCTTTCCAGTCTCAGCATCAAGTTCTAGTCCTGTCCCAATTTCCTCTTACAGTCTCTCTCCAGTTGGTTGGATACTTGGGTGACTTAGCTCTCAGGGCAAACCAAAAGTGCCCCCTTTGAAGGAAAATGAAAAAATACAATAAAACCAAGAGATTTCTCCCCCTCCCAGACAAAGTCCTTCTTCCCATTGGCATCAGAGAAGTTCCCTCCCTCCCTCTCATAGATTCATAGATTCTAGGACTGGAAGGGACCTCGAGAGGTCATCGAGTCCAGTCCCCTGCCCTCATGGCAGGACCAAATACTGTCTAGACCATCCCGGATAGACATTTATCTAACCTACTCTTAAATATCTCCAGAGATGGAGATTCCACAACCTCCCTAGGCAGTTTATTCCAGTGTTTAACCACCCTGACAGTTAGGAACTTTTTCCTAATGTCCAACCTAAACCTCCCTTGCTGCAGTTTAAGCCCATTGCTTCTTGTTCTATCCTTAGAGGCTAAGGTGAACAAGTTTTCTCCCTCCTCCTTATGACACCCTTTTAGGTACCTGAAAACTGCTATCATGTCCTCTCTCAGTCTTATCTTTTCCAAACTAAACAAACCCAATTCTTTCAGCCTTCCTTCATAGGTCATGTTCTCAAGACCTTTAATCATTCTTGTTGCTCTTCTCTGGACCCTCTCCAATTTCTCCACATCTTTCTTGAAATGCGGTGCCCAGAACTGGACACAATACTCCAGTTGAGGCCTAACCAGCGCAGAGTAGAACGGAAGAATGACTTCTCGTGTCTTGCTCACAACACACCTGTTAATGCATCTCAGAATCATGTTTGCTTTTTTTGCAACAGCATCACACTGTTGACTCATATTTAGCTTGTGGTCCACTATAACCCCTAGATCTCTTTCTGCCGTACTCCTTCCTAGACAGTCTCTTCCCATTCTGTATGTGTGAAACTGATTGTTCCTTCCTAAGTGGAGCACTTTGCATTTGTCTTTCTTAAACTTCATCCTGTTTACCTTAGACCATTTCTCCAATTTGTCCAGATCATTTTGAATTATGACCCTATCCTCCAAAGCAATTGCAATCCCTCCCAGTTTGGTATCATCTGCAAACTTAATAAGCGTACTTTCTATGCCAATATCTAAGTTGTTGATGAAGATATTGAACAGAGCCGGTCCCAAAACAGACACCTGCGGAACCCCACTTGTTATACCTTTCCAGCAGGATTGGGAACCATTAATAACTACTCTCTGAGTACAGTTATCCAGACAGTTATGCACCCACCTCTCAAGAAGTCCCAGCCTGAGTTCCTTTACAAAAGGGGCTTCACAGACCATGCTTCAGCTTTTTCATTACTCCAGGTGTCCCAGGACATCGCAGTCCATCTTCCAGATACAAACCTTCACCTTATTATGCTGGGTCCACTCTCCTTTGCTGCAGGGGCTCATAAATATTCCTTGGTCAGTTTAATTCTTCCTATCTGGTTTTCTAGCCCAAACAGCATGCCTTTCCTGGCTACTTTCCCCAGCCCTTTGCCTAGTTCTCCATGCCACCCCACCAGGCCACTAAGAACCACCACTCACATACAGCCTACTCACACCACACCATCAGCAATTTTATAGCCCTGCCATCACCTGACCCTCTGTCAGTCACCTGACCCCTTTAGAGATTAGAATTCTCAGCCACTGTCCTTAAGGAGCCAGAACATGGAATGGGGAAGGGCTGAACCCAGGCCTAGGGCCAGCCCACCCTGTGATAGGATCTTTCCTGATGTGTATGATATAATAGTATCCATTCATATTTTTAAAGGTGAATCATAAATCTGAAACCAAGGACATGTTACAAGTTGCCAAATAAATATTACATGAGGATCCCTGTAATTATCTATGACAGTCTAAGCGCTCCATTCTGGCTCTGTTGATCTCACACTACTTACATGCCTATTTGTGTACATGTATACTCACAGTATGTTTGCTAGTGCTTTGTCCAGTTTAGCAATGTGTCCCAAGTGATAGGACTTATTTCACTTCCCTTGGGAGACAACTGTAGGGTAATGGGTTTCACTTTCAGGATTTTTTTCCTAATACCCACCTTAAGGTTTGCTTAATTCCATTTAATACTGTCTTCAAAGGCACACATAACAAACAATCTTACTTTTAAAAATAGTTTTGAAGCAATGTGTGGAAGCATTGTCAGTTCTAATGCAATATGCACCAAATTTGTCTCCAGAATACAGCTTGAGTTGTTGTGTAGTCTACTCAGGGCTTCTTCAGGGACGGAGATGGGGAGAATGGTGGGTGGATCCTATATTCCTGGGCACTGCGGTGTTGGAGGGGTATGGAGTGAGTCCCCATGGACTCCTAGCGCAGGCACTCCAACTCACACAATTATGTACTGGAAATACAGTAATTCCATTGCAGGTAGTGACCTCAGTGTGCAGAGAAAAATGGGAAGGATGTGCCCTTTTACACAGTTGGGGTAGTATTCTACTATTAAGAGGTAGCATCCACCTGTAGGATAACACATTGTAATTGCTTGGATTCGTGTCAATCAATACAATCAATTCAGACACTTGTGAATATTTTTTTCTTTTCCCTTTCATTTTGCAATATCAAATAAGATAGGTGTAAGAATAGGACTTAAGAAGACACGCTTTAGTGCATGGACATGCAAATATAGTTTAAAATCTATGCAGGACGTTTCCTGGCAAATGGACTTCATTTTACAATTCTCTTGGTAGTATTAAAGAGAAAACATGACCATTACTACCTGAATTCAGTTCATGCTCTCTGCCAAGGACACGTCCAGATTAGACATGCATTCTTGTACAGAGTTTGCTTTCAAATGTTTATCCTCCATTGTGTGGGAGGAAATGAAAATAAAATTCAGCATTCTTCCTACAAAGACTGAAACTAAATGGAGGCTTAAAAATCTGGAACAACAAAAGGGCTTGTGTTTAGCAAAGGAGCTGGGGAAGCCTCGACAGATGTTACCTCACACAGGCTCATGAATAATTCATGTAAAAAGTAGCCACTCACACATGAAAATATAGAGACATAACAAAACAACCAGCTACAGGTCCTCAGCAGGATTTGACTCTGTGACCTCCAGCACCGAAGCATGGAGTGCAGCAACTTAAGCTAAGAACTAGTTCTATGAATTACTACTTGAATATAGGATCCTGTGAGGTGTTAAATGCCTCTTACAAGTCAGGGGAAATAGAGAATGATCAACACCTGCCAGAATTATAGGACCTAAATTGACATTAGGAAATGGAAAGAAATCATTGGCATAGAGATTAAAGGTGGGATCCACAAAGGGATTTAGGTGTTGCAATGATGTGTGTCATGGAACCTAATTTTTAGGCATCTAGAAAATCACAGAAACAACATTGAGATCCAGAAAGCCTGAGTAAAGAGCCTACGCTCCTTACACAATGAATGGGGAGAGATACAGGCCTAAAACTGAAATCCGCAAAGCCAGCACACTAGATGGGGAAACACCTAAACTAGCCAATGGGAGGCACTGATGTGCGGGGGGGGGGAGAGGGGGAAGGCAGGGCTAAGCCTGACCCCCACAGGAGCTGGCTTCCTCCAGGTCCCAGGGATGCTCAAACCCAAACTCTATCCCAGGCCCCGTCCCCACTCGCCCCCTTCCCCCAAGCTCCCACCCCACCTCTTTGCACCCCCACTTCACCCCAGGCCCTGCCTGAACCCCACCCCCAACCCGCCTCTTCCCAGCCCCTCCCCTGAGTGCTCCCCGTCCCCGCTCCTCCCCACACCTCCTGCATGCCACAGAACAGTTTCTCTGGAGGCGCTGGGAGGGAAGGGGAGGAGTTGATCAGGGGTGCCGCTGGCTGCTGGTGAGTGCTAAGAACCCACTATTTTTTTTCTGCACAGAGGCATCTATCCATGAACTTGGGGAAGATAGGGACTTGGCCCTCTAAGTGGCATGCAAAGCAAAATGACCCCAGGGGAGGATCTCCCTCAAACCTTCAGCCTGGTGGACAGGATACTCCCCCAGAATGTGGTTCAAGTTGCTCTCCTCCTGAGGGGAGAAGGGATCTGCCACCTCTCAGGTGAGTGCAATGACTGTAGGAGTCATTCTAATTTTTGCATTGGCTCAATTAATATTTAAGTATTCTTTTGTTTAATTACAGTGAAACAGCTTCAGTACATATGAGAGACTGAGGGAGATCTCCATCAGAATATTCCATAGCTTAGTCGTTAGGGCGCTTACCTTAGAGATGGCAGATTCCTCTTCAAATCTCTTCCTTCCCCCTCAGAAAGAGGGGGGACTTCAACGGGGGGTCTCCTACATCCTGGGTCAGTATCCTACCACTAAGCTAAAGGTCATGAGGGAGGCAGCCCTCCTCCTCTGGCTGTTTTGTTTGAATTAGCCTGAGGGGCCCGACCCAATAGGTGTGCTCAGAGCCGCCTACGGGAATGGGCCCCTGCACATGGCTTGGGCAGCCAAATGCCTATCAGTCCCAATTTGTAAATCACTCTGGGGCTTAGGAATCCGGACACCCATCATAAGGCAGTAACACAGATGCTCAGGAAGGCGGTAGGCTGAGGCTGCAACATGCATGCTCAGAGGAGAATCTTAGGCACCTACAGGGTTAGGCAGCAGCCAGACAGGAGTCCTGTGGATCACAGTCATGCCTAAAAATGGGACTTAGAGGCCTAAATACCTTCATCAATCCCACCCTAAGTGCCCAATTCGACTTCCATTGGCTTCAGCGGGGGTGGTACCAAGAATTATGTATTCAGAACAATAAAACAGCAACTGTGGGTGAGGGGAATTTGACAGTTGGCAATGAGATAAATGGGACATTTAGGGCTTTTCATGAACATCTGTATTGAGAAGATGATTACACTGACAGATAACATCTGGCTATTTTTTTTTTTTTCAAACTGTTCAGACCCCAATGAGATCTAATATTCAAAAGGACAGTTTAGTGCAGTGATTTGCAAACTTTTTTTCTGGGTACCCAGTTGAAGAAAATTGTTGATGCCCGTAACCCAACGGATCTGGGGATGAGGGGTTTGGGGTGTGGGAGGGGCTCATTGCTGGGGCAGAGGGTTAGGGTATGGGGGTGAGGGCTGCGGGGTGGGGCCAGGAATGAGGGGTTCAGGGTGTAGGAGAGGGCTCTGGGCTGGGGCAGAGGGTTGGGGTGCAGGAGGGGGCAAGGGCTCTGGGCTAGGGGTGTAGGCTCTGGGGTGGGGCCAGGGATGAGGGGTTTGGAGTGCAGGAAGGGGTTCCAGGTTTGGGGTTGGCTCAGGGCTGGGGCAGGGGACAGGGGCGGCTCTATGTTTTTGCCGCCCCAAGCACGGCAGTCAGGCGGCGTTCGATGGCATGCCTGCGGGCGGTCTGTGGTCACGTGGATTCGGCAGCATTTCTGTGGGTGATCTGCCAGTCCCGCAGCTTCGGCGTACCCACTGCCGAATTGCTGCTGGAACCGCGGGACCGGCGGACCTCCTGCAGAAATGCTGCCAAAGGCCGCCTGACTGCCGCCCTCACAGCGACCGACAGGCCGCCCCCCGCGGCTTCCCGCCCCAGGCACGCGCTTGCTGTGCTGGTGCCTGGAGCCGCCCCTGGCAGGGGATTGGGGCACAGGGTTGGGGCACGGACTTACCTCCGGCGGCTTCCAATCAGTGGCGCAGCCGGGGTGCAAAGGCAGGCTTCCCGCCTTTCCTAGCACCATGGATCATGCTGCGCCCCGGAAGCGGCCAACAGCAGGTCCAGCTCCTAGGCAGAGGCACACAAGTGGCTTTGCGTGACTCTCACCTGCAGGCACCATTTCCCCCCTCCCCCCCCAATGCAGAGCTGGTGCTCGGGGCGGGAGCAGCATGCGGAGCCCCGTGGCCCCTCTGCCTAGAAGCCGAATCTGCTGCTGTCCGCTTCTAGGCCACAGCATGGTGTCGAAACAGGTAGGCCCTAGCCTGCCTTAATTGGGCAGCACCGCCGACGGGACTTTTAATGTTCCGGTCGGCGGTGCTGACCAGAGTGACCCAGTGCCTGACAGCCTGTGACCCAGTACTGGGTCACAACAGGAAGTTTGAAAAACGCTGGTTTAGAGCACCTTGTGCCAATGGAGGTTATGGTATGAGTGAGGCTATGAGTAGTCTGAAAATAGTGGAATCATGTTTTAGTAAATGTTTAAAGAAATTGTTGGAGTCAACACTGTGCATTATGTCTAGTATAGCAGTTAAAGCGAGGAGACTCTTCCTTCCTTTAGAAATCTGAGGATATGAATAATCCTGAAAGTTGGCAGAGACCTGGGTAATAGCAGTAAATATATAGACCTATGTTGCTATCCAAAGCACATGTAAGACACTTAGAAAGGTGTAAGCCAATAGACTAGATCTTCTCTTGCCAGATTTGATACATGGGAATCAAACAGATTTCATAAAACAGAGACATTTAAACATTCATATCCATCTCTCTCGCACTATTACTAATGTAAACCAGGCTAGCCATAATCAGACAGTGGCTATAACAGAGGATAAAAAGGAATCAGCTGATGCTATTTACTAGGCCAATCTTTTCTATATTTTGGAAGGAAATATTTTAAACAGGTTAAATTCATCTCTAGAGGACAGCAGTGATAGGAGAACTCAATTTGCCAAATTTAGAATCTTGTAAATGGTGGCTTTTTTATTTAGAACAGAATTCACAATGTGAGTTTCAAATTCAGTTTGGATCTATTAAAAATGTAGTTCTTGATGGTTGTATGTTTATTTTAAGCTTAATTCCCCTGTGGGGACCCACAGCCAATAAAAGTCAGCCCACTGGAACCCAGAAAGATATTCTGGTCCCTGTAACTTTAATGCTTTACCGATAAATAAGTCTCACATTTCATTCCAGTAAGACATTGCAGGAATTTTTGTGGCAGAGAAATGGAAACCTTAGAAAATTGTTGTTAAAAAAAAAAAAAAAAAGTATTTCTGCCACACTCCACAACAAATATTCTTTGGGACATATTCGGAACCCAGCAGAATAAGCAATGCTGAAATCAAGGAAAATGACAGTTACTAGGATGATGGGAAGGGGAGAGGAAACTGATTCCATTTGCTTTGGCATTAACCAAGAACATGCTTGCATTGGGAAGATAGAAGGGGCTGGTTGTACATATATGTACATTTATGTCCCAGGTGAATTTTTATTTTACAGGATCTTGAGAATATCATGAATTTGAACATCTGTTACTAAGAGCATCTGCAATCACTTAAAGGACAGCTAGACAGACATGCTGGTGCTCTGCTTGAGCTAGCATGCTAAAAACAGCAGTGTGGCCACAGCAGCACAGGCTAGCCAACCAAGTATACACCCAGGGGTGGGCTGGGTTTGTACTCAGGCAATAAGCCCAAGGCACTGATTCCACACTGCTATGCTTAGCACATGTCTTCTACTGGTGGTGGGAAGCTTGCTCCAGCTGCAGTGCAGATGTATCCTAAAAGTCACAGCGCAGAACTCAGAGCCCCAGGGAACAAGAGGTGAAAGTGGATCTATGCTACCTTTGCACCCTCCCAGTCCTGCACCAGAGGCTGTAATTTAGGCAGCCCTGAGGGCTGGTCTAAGTTAAGGCAGGCTCCTCAGGCTACCTTGTGGGCTGCAGTACTGCTAGGAAACTCCAGTCTCTCAGTATGTCTCTTCTGCCTCCAGCCCCATCACTGGCACATCCTCTTATGCCAGAGATTTCAAGGGGGTCCTCAGAATACAGCCTTACATTTGTCTTCCACAATGCCTGTGTAACTCACACACCTCCTGGGTCAGGTGTTCTGTCCCATCTAGTGGCACGAGACCACTTAGAGAAACATTAAGGAGTCTGCTCTACAGCCTTAAGTAAGAGCCATATGGCTTTTAGCTCATGCAATAAAGACTCATGTACTAAGCTGCAAAGGTCCCAGGTTCGATCCCAACGGCCGACAGTTGGGGTCTGTCAGTGTTACACCTGCACAGACAAAATCTGCCCTCAGCTGGAACTGGGGCTTTTAGGATATGTCTACACGGCAATTAAACATTCACCAATAGCCCTTGTCAGCTGATTCGGCCTCCCGGGCCTCAGCCTAAGGGATTGTTTAATTTTGGTGTAGACATTCAGGCTCAGGCTGGAGCCCAAGCTTTGGTACCTTCCTCTCTCACAGGGTCCCAGATCCCAGGCTCCAGCCTGAACCCAAACGTCTACACCACAGCTAAACAGCCCCTTGGCCCGAGACCTGCAAGCCCAAGTCAGCTGACACGAGCCAGCCGCAGGTTTTTAATTGCAGTGTAGACATACCCTTTGTGCTCCTTTACCCTCTGTAAAGGGGATAGGATGGGGGTGAGGCTCTCAGCCTTAGGTTTATTAGTGAGGATTACATGAAGTCAGAAATGTGGATAGAGAAGAAATACATTTCAGGCATTAAAGTAAATACCTGTTCATGCATAAGGTATTAGAGAAATTGTTCAAGGATATTTCATTACCTTATGTAGAAGTGACCTTTGCACTGCTGTCAAGGACAATAGGGTTTATGGGGTGAATGAAACCTATGAATTAAATGAGACCTAGTCTAAGAAGTGAAAAGTGATCCTCCTTAAATACCCTCCAACCACACAGTACCTTAATGGCCCCAAATACTGCAGATTCATAGGGTATGTCTACACTACTAAGAAAAACCCATGGCACCAAGTCTCAGACCCCCGCTCAATTAAATTCGGCTCATGGGGCTTGGGCTGTGGGGCTAAAAATAGCAATGTAGACGTTCCCATTAGGGCTGGAGCCCAGGCTCTGAGACCCTACCCCCTCACCAGGTTTCAGAACCCAAGCTCCAGCCCAAGCAGGAATAGCTACACCGATATTTTTAGCCTCATAGTCCAAGCCCTGCAAGCCCAAGTCAATTGGCCCAGGCTCTGAGACTTGGCGCTGCAGGTTTTTCTTTGTAGTGTAAACATACACAATGATTCATAGATTCCAAGGCCAGAAGGGACGACTGTGATCATCTAGTCTGACCTCCTGTATAACACAGGCCATAGAACTTCCCCCAATAATTGCTAGAGCAGATTTTTTAGAAATAACATCCAACCCTGATTTAAAAATTGTCAGTAAGGGACCCTTGGTAAATTGTTCCAATGGGCAATTACTCTCACTGTTAAAAAAGTACACCTTATTTCCAGTCTGAATTCGTCAAGCTTCAACTTCCAGCCATTGGATTGTGTTAGACCATTTTTTGCTACACTGAAGAGCCCATTATCAAATATTTGTTTCCCATGTAGATACCAATAGACTGTAATCGAGTTATGCCTTCATCTTCTCCTTGCTAAGCTACACAGATTGAGTTCTTTGAGGTCATTGTAAGGCATATTTTTTTAATCCTTTAATCATTCTCATGGCTCTTCTCTGAACCCTCTCCAATTTATCGACATCCTTCTTCAACTGTGGGCACTAGAACGGGACACAGTATTTCAGCAGCCATCTCACAATGCAAATATAGAGGTAAATAACTGCTGTACTCCTACCTGAGATTCCCCTGTTGATACATCTCAGGATCACATTAGCTCTTTTGCCATGGCTGATCATCCACCATGAGCCCCAATCTCTCTCGGAGTCACTGGTTTCCAGGATAGAGACCCCATCCTGCAAGTATGGCCTACATTATTTGTTTCTAGAGGTATACATTTAGTCATATTAAAACAGATATTGTTTGCTTGTGGCCAGTTTACCAAGTGATCCAAATTATTCAGTGACCTGTACTCTTCATTATTAACCACTCCCCCAATTTTTGTTTCATTTGAAAACTTTATTGGTGATAATTTTATGTTTTCTTCCAGGTCATCGCTAAAAATGTTAAATAGCATAGGGCCAAGAACCCATTCCTGTAGGACCCCACTGGAAACAGACCTGCTTGATGATGATTCCCCATTTACAATTACATTTTAAGACTTGCCAGTTTTAAATCCATTTAATGTGTACCATGTTAATTTCATATCATTCTAGTATTTTAATTAAAATGCCATGCAGTACCAAGTCAAACACCTAACAGAAATTTAAGTGTATTACATCATTACTATTGCCTTTAACAACCAAATTTATAATCTCATCAAAAAAGATTACACTATCGGTATTAACGTGTATTGAGCTATCAGTATAACATACTTTCTTGAAGACTCCCCAAATCTCAAATGTAATACACAAGTGACAGTTCACTTCATTGTTTTCAGGAAGGCGAATGTAAGGGGGTTTTGGGAAAGAAGTGTGTTTTAAGGAGACCATAAACCAAGAGTGTGCAGAGGAGATGAAGGGCCTGGGTAGGAAAAAATGAAATTTCTGGCAAATTTCTTAAGATGCTTTTCAAATACTAGGAGGCAATTGGGCACAATGTGTGTTGTTCACACACAGGAAGCAGCACTGTCTGGGAGCTAAAGCAGCGGATTCGCTCTGTGGTTCAGGAAAGCACTTAAGCCGATGTTCAAGCCTATCCCTATTCATGACAGCACTCAAGTGTGTACTTAACTTTTAAGCACTTTCTTGTATCAGGACCTAGGAGTTAGGTCTAGGACTTGTATGCTAGTCCCATTTGCACTGACTCTGTGTCTAGCATTGGGAAACTGATAATGGGCACCAAAAATTAATGGACATTTTTCCAAATGTTGGTCCAAGGTACTTGTCCAAATCTTGCTCACACTGAATCAGACGTGCATAACACCATAGGGTCTTAATTTTTCCACTGATGCTGAACACCTGCAGCACCCATTGACTCCAAATGGAGTTCCACATGCTCAGTCGCTCTGAAAATCATGGTATCATGTTGGGCACCCAAAATTGGGACATCGATTAGTGGGCCCTTTTCCAAATGTTTGGCCTTAGGTTCCATATCCTTCTGTTTTAATAATATTTACCCACTTTTGCAAAGCACTTTGAGATCTTTGGATAAAAGGCACCCTATAACTGCAAAGTATACTATTAAATAGACAAGGGAGAGAAAACTGTTTTGTTCAAATAAGGGAAATGGATTAAGAGAACATGAAGATACAAAAGAGCTCTCAGGATCTAAGCATCTGTTTATCAGAAATGACAGTACTCTATAGAATCCAAATACAGATGTTATTAAACTCAAAGCATAAGAAGCAGTAGAAAGAACATAGATTTTCTCAATGAGAGGGTGTGACGCAAAGTTGATGGACGTTTATTTGATTGCACTATTTAAACAGGACACCAAAAGGAATATACATCTTGCAAGGGTCATTAAAACATCCCAAGACAGCATTTTACCTCTTTAATATGGATGGCACTCAAAAATATGTATAGGACATGTAATACTTGGATGATATACCAGTTGTCATGGAACAAAAATTTGAGTTGCTGCATGTACATTTATAATTGAATAATGAAGCTCCTTTCATGCTTCCTTCAGAACAGATGGAAGTCATTTGTTCACCTAAATTGCTCCCCTGCTTGCTTGGTGTTTTACCAAAAAAAGATTGTTACTGCTATAGTTCTAGGAAAAGGACATGCTGTATGTTTTGTATGTGCAATAGCAGTTCAAATGGAACAGTTGGCTTATTTGCAGTTCAGGTGTGGGTAGTTAACATTTCCTCTTTGTTCCCAAGCAAAAAAATTAAGACACTATCAATATGTTTTCAAATCTTTTGTTGTTGTTCTTTAAATCAGTTTTACAATAATATTGATTCAATAAAGTCTGGTAAGAGTCTGTTTTAGAACTGGCCAATTAGTAATCAATTAATATATTATTTGGCAGATTCTGTGGGGACTGTTTGCTTCATTGTCCCATAAGATCACAGCTGTTTTGGTGGGTCATGAATGATGAAGAATCCAGCACGGTATCTGAGCATTCTCAGCGTGATCAGTGAAAACAGATAGACAAGGGCTGAACATCAAGGTTCCCTAGACCCTGTTCAAGGAGAATGGGTGAAGCCATCATGGTGCTTTGCCAGCCATTCTATCTAGGTCTTTTAATTGGGTCAGAAACATTTAGTGATCAACTGTGCTGAAGGCTTTCAGGTACAGCTAGGTGAAATTTTTCAAACTAGAAAAAATGCAGTTTTGGGGAACTTGCGTCAAATTCAGCATATGGTTTTAGCCAAATAGATTTTGTTAAGTAAAAAAAATGGTTCATTTCAACATTTTAAAAAAATTGGACTTTATTTAGCAGTTTAGGTTAATTTGTTTATTTTAAGGGTAAAATAATCCCATAAGAATGGCTATACTGGGTCAAACCAATGGTCCATCTAGCTGAGTAACCTGTCTGACAGGTTTCAGAGTGGTAGCCATGTTAGTCTGTATCAGCAAAAAGAATGAGGAGTACTTGTGGCACCTTAGAGACTAACACATTTATTTGGGCATAAGCTTTCATGGGCTAAAACCCACTTCATTGGATGCATGCAGTGGAAAATACAGTAGGAAGATATATCTACACAGAGAACATGAAAAAATGGGTGTTGCCATACCAACTATAATGAGACTAATCAATTAAGGTGGGCTATTATCAGCAGGAGGAAAAAAAACTTTTGTAGTGATAATCAGGATGGCCCATTTCCAACAGTTGTCTCTGACAATGGCCAGTACCAGAGCTTCAGAACAGGGTAGTTGGAATGATCCATCCCTGTCTTCCCCTCCTGGCTTCTGGAAGTCAGACAGTTAGGGTCACCCCAAGCAAGGGGTGGCATCCCTGATCAGTGTGGCTAATAGCGGTTGATGGACCTATCCTCCATGATTTTATCTAGTTCTGTTTTGAACTCATGTATACTTTTGGCCATCACAACATCCCAGGTCAATGAGAATGCCAAAGGTTAACCCTGCATTATACGAAAAAGTACTTCCTTTTGTTTGTATTAAGTTTGTCTGTTAATTTTGTCAGGTGACCTCAGGCTTTTGTATAGTGGAAAAGGGTAAACAACATTCCTCTATTCAGTTTTTCCACACCATACATGATTTTATAGACCGCGATCATATCTGCCATTAGTCTTCTCTTTTCTAAGATGAACAGCCCTAATCTTTTTATTCTCTCCTTGTAAGGAAGCTATTCCATACCCATGATCATCTTTGTTGCCCTTCTCTGAACTTTTTCCACTATATTCTTTCCACTATATTCTTTTTGAGATCGGACAACCAGAACTGGACACAGTATTCAAGATGTGCATACACCCTGGATTTATATAGTGGCATTATGATATTTTCTGTCTTATTATCTAGTCCTTTCCTAAAGGTTCCCAACACCATTAGCCTTTTTGACTGCTGCTGTGCATTGAGCTGAAGTTTTCTGAGCACTATCCACAGTGGTTCCAAGATTTCTCTCTTGGGTGATTACAGATAATTTAGAACCCATCCTTATATATGTGTAGTTGGGATTATTTTTCCAATGTGCATTATCTAGCACTTATCAGGGTTGAATTTCATCTGCCATTTTGTTGCTCAGTCACCCAGTTTTTTGAGAGATCTCCTTGTAACTCTTCGCAGTCAACTTTGGACTTAATTATCTTGAATAATTTTGTATCATCTGCAGTCTTTGCCACTTCACCGTTTACTCTCTTTTCTAGATTGTTAACGAATATGTTGAACAGAACAGGTCTCAGTACAGATTCTTGGAGGACCCCGCTGTTTACTTCTCCCCATTGTGAGAACTGACCATTTATTCCGACCCTTTGTTTCCTATCTTTTAACCATTGTCTGATCCATGAGAGAACCTTCCCTCTTATCCCATGACTACTTAATTTCCTTAAAACCCTTTGGTGAGGGACCTTGTCAAAGGTCTTTCTGAAAGTCCAAGTACACTACATCAATTAGATTGCCCTTGTTGACACCCTCAAAGAATTTTAATAGATTACTGAGTCATGACTTCCCTTTACAAAAGCCGTGTTGACTCTTCCCCAACAAAGCATGTTTATCTGTGTGTCTGATCATTCTGTTCTTTACTACAGTTTCTACCAATTAGCCCAGTACTGAAATTAGGCTCAGCAGCCTGTAATTACCAGGGTCTCCTCTGGAACCCTTTTTAAAAATCAGCATTACATTGGTTACCTTCCAGGCATCTGGTACAGAGGCGTTTCAGCAATAGGTTACATACAACTAAGGATATAATGAAATTTAAAAAAAAAATCATTTTGAGTCAAATTGAACCTGGAATGATTATGTTTGTTTCATTGAGAAAAGTTGAAAAATTTTAGTTTCAGTTTAAAACAAATCTTATTATTAGTTTATTGGTGGCTAAACAAAAAAACCCAAGTATTTGCTCAGTTCTACTTCTGAGAAGCTTACCCGTACTATTAGTATAGCAGTTTGGCCTCTAGCCATCGATATAAGGCTGTCATCCATCAGTGCTATTATAACCATTCCCCTACCATGTCTTGGTCTGAAGCCTCAGTGTGCATTCCTCACCTTCCCTCACTTTACTCCACCTTCTCAAGATGAATTATTATTCTTGTTGTCTGTCTCCATGATTACATGGCATACACAAGTAATAACTTTGCTCATGTTTTCAATTTGCTTGTATTTTTCAATTTCTCTTAGCCCTGATTCAATTATTCTTCCCTTCCTCCCCAGCTCGCTGCTGCCAGGTACCCTTGCTTCTTGTTGGATGAGTAACCAGGACCAGATGCCAAGCAGAGTTCACTGGGACTCTGAAAGCTCAGCTGCCTCCCTCTAAGATTGAACAAGTCACTCCTCTGAGACATGCAGTCGCTTACAGGAGAATATTAGATCTTTGATCCAGCTTGGACACTCATGGCACAGTCTGTAGGGCTACAGTTTTGCCGCAGGCCAGCTCCTAAAGCTATCTGACTTTAAGTGATTAAAATGAAAGCAAAATAAAGAACAACAGCAAGCTACATCTCTCCTCTATTGAGAATTCCCATTAGAAAAACTGAAAATCCTTCCTTTTACTGTTGCTTGCAGGCTTGCCTGCAACTGTACGGTTGGAAGCACTTTCTGGTCTAAACCCAATGGCACAGCTGTCCTGTCACAGTCAAACAAAAAAAGAGTATTTTATATTTGTTTTGAATAAAAAAATATTAGGATTAGCAATATGGTTTAACTTTACAAATTTGTTTTCTTCCCTGCTCCTTTGGTGGACATCTTATAAAATCCTCTCTGGGTTAAAGAAGAAAAGCGGACTATTTGAATTTTCTGCTCAGGCGGTACTGATAGATGGTTACATTAAAGACACTAATAAATCTTTAGTCTTTCTTTCTAGTTATGTTCTGTTTGACCATGAATCCAGTTGAGGAGGGTCAAGAGAGTACATAGGGTCCTTGAACAACCTCTAGGTCAGAGGTTCTCAACCTGTAGCCTAATCAGTACACAGTTGAGGCTCATGTGGTATCCTCGGGGCCATACAGGTAGTATTGCATGCGGCCCACAGAACACAATGGTAAATAGGTTGAGAACCACTGCTCTAGGTGCTTTTACCATTTGAATCTATGGTTAATTTCTGGCCTCCCCAGTCTAGTCCTTCTGAGCACAATGAATGGGATGTAAGCTATTCTTTCTTTAACCGCTTAGTGACGTTTTTACACAGCAGGCTATTAATTCACAATAGCAAACCATTTTCCCTTGTTTTTTTCTATGGTGCCTTAAATCCAGAAGAATATGGAACATAATATGGAGAAGAGAGGGTTCAAGGCTTCATCTTACAGAAGTGATGATATGAAGTTTGAGTCACTGGAAGTTTCAGTGAATCCCTTCTCCTTTACACCTAGGCCACTTTTGGTTTTGGTCTCACATCTTCTCCTTTATGTCTCTGTCCCTAAATCCATTCATTTAAGTAGTGCATAGCCCTGGAGCTGCCCCTCTGCACAGGAGTGAATGTCACCCATCAGTCCTTAGGCCCACTTGAACTGAGCCTCAAGTTTTAGACCTTTTCCGCCCTCAATCCACATTTGTGAATGGGTTGCTCATGTTTCTTGGAAGCTGCTGTACCTTTCTCCCTAGCTAACATCCTTCCAACGGTTTCTCCCTGATGCTCCCTTTCTCCCAACAAAGCTAAAGGGCCCCCATCTTTTAAGCCTCACCCTGCAGCATTTGCACAGCCCTGGGAAAATTCCCCAAGCTACAATGCACCTCGCCAATTGCTAGATAAAGATACCTCTATTTAAACAGAGGAAAGGAAGAGTGAAAAATTGTAGCAGAAGCTAGATAAATACAAAGCTGAGCAGAATCAACAGTGAACTGCAATTCTGAATATGACATTGAGCACAGAGCAGTTCTCCTTTCATTTCTGAGGCATGAAGTGACGTACATATTACCCTGAGTTGACCCTTATTATTATATTAGTATTACCTTACCACAACATCTCAATGGTCCATCTGGTCAGGTATTCCAGCTCCAACAGTGGAAGCTGTAAAAATACATGTAAGTTCATCTGATTCTGCTCCTTTATACCATGGGAGGGAAAACATTTTCCTGCCCTCAGCTGGTAATCAGCACATGCCCTGAAAAATGGGGATTTAGTACCCTTACTTTTTGATACTAAGTATTTATATCTACCATTTTATTTAAAGCATTTGAGTGAAATTTTCAGAAATGCCTAAGTGACTTAGGAGCCTAAGCCTCATTTTAAAAAATGATTTAGGCACTTAGGTGTTGCAATTAGGGTGACCAGATGTCCCGATTTTATAGGGACAGTCCCGATTTTGGGGTCTTTTTCTTATATAGGCTCCTATTACCTCCCCACCCCCGTCCCGATTTTTCACATTTGCTGTCTGGTCACCTGAGTTGCAATGCTCAGCCTTGCAGCACTTGACTTTTAGGCACTTTGCCACTCAGTGGAATCTGCAGCCCCCAGTTAGGCACCCAAGATCCCAGTACCATGCCCAGGCAGCATTAGGCACCTAAGAATGGCAAGTCATGCCTGACTAACCTAATTGCCTTCTATGAGGAGATAACTGACTCTGTGGATGAGGGGAAAGCAGTTATTCCTTGACTTTAGCAAAGCTTTTGATAAGGTCTCCCACAGTATTCTTGCCACCAAGTTAAAGAAGTATGAGCTGGATGAATGGACTATAAGGTGGATAGAAAGCTGGCTAGATCGTCGGGCTCAATGGGTAGTGATCAATGGCTCCATGTCTAGTTGGCAGCCGGTTTCAAGTGGAGTGCCCCAGGGGTCGGTCCTGGGGCCGGTTTCGTTCAATATCTTCATTAATGATCTGGAGGATGGCATGGACTGCACTCTCAGCAAGTTTGCAGATGACACTAAACTGGAAGGAGTGGTAGATACGCTGGAGGGTAGGGATAGGATACAGAGGGACCTAGACAAATTAGAGAATTGGGCCAAAAGAAACCTGATGAGGTTCAACAAGGACAAGTGCAGAATCCTGCACTTAGGACGGAAGAATCCCATGCACTGTTACAGACTAGGGACCGAATGGCTAGGAAGCAGTTCTGCAGAAAAGGATGTAGGGGTTACAGTGGACGAGAAGCTGGATATGAGTCAACAGTATGCCCCTTTTGCCAAGAAAACTAACGGCATTTTGGGCTGTATAAGTAGGGGCATTGCCAGCAGATTGAGGGACGTGATCATTCCCCTCTATTCGATATTGGTAAGGCCTCATCTGGAGTACTGTGTCCAGTTTTGGGCCCCACACTACAAGAAGGATGTGGAAAAATTGGAAAGAGTCCAGCGGAGGGCAACAAAAATGATTAGGGGGCTGGAGCACATGACTTATGAGGAGAGGCTGAGGGAACTGGGATTGTTTAGTCTGCAGAAGAGAAGAATGAGGGGGGATTTGATAGCTGCTTTCAACTACCTGAAAGGGGGTTCCAAAGAGGACGGATCTAGACTGTTCTCAGTGGTACCTGATGACAGAACAAGGAGTAATGGTTTCAAGTTGCAGTTGGGGAGGTTTAGGTTGGATATTAGGAAAAACTTTTTCACTAGGAGGGTGGTGAAGCACGGGAATGGGTTACCTAGGGAGGTGGTGGAATCTCCTTCCTTAGAGGTTTTTAAGGTCAGGTTTGACAAAGTCCTGGCTGGGATGATTTAGTTGGGAATTGTTCCCGCTTTGAGCAGGGGGTTGGACTAGATGACCTCCTGAGGTCCCTTCCAACCTGATATTCTATGATTCTATGAATGGCATTCACAAAAGCCTGCCTGCTGAGTGGGAAGCTGCCTAAGATAGTCAGTAGAAAATGCCAAGGAGAGGGGTGTGGCCTGAGTCCTGCTCCTCAACGGGACTTAGCTTGAGCTGGAAGGGGGCACCTATCTCCCCTAGGGTTGCCAACTGTCTAATCACACAAATCCAATCACCCTTGCTTCGCCCATGTCCTGGGGCCCCGTCCATGCCCCTTCACCAAGGCCCTGCCCTGCTCACTCCATCCCTCCTCCCTCTGTCGCTCACTCTCCCCCAACCTCACTTACTTTCACTGGGCTGGGGCAGGGAGTTGGGGTGCAGGAGGAGGTGAGGGCTCTGGGCTGGGGCTGAGGAGTTCAGTGTGTGGGAGTGGTTCCGGGTTGAGCCTGGGGCAGAGGGTTGGGATGTGGGGGCATGTGGGGTGCATGCTCTGGGAGGGAGTTTGGGTGCAAGAAGGGGCTCCGGGCTGGGGGTTGAGGCGCAGGAGGGGGTGCGGCGTGCGGACTCTGGGAGGGAGTTTGGGTGTGGGAGGAGTCTCAGGACTGGAGCAGGAGGTTGGGATATGGGAGGGGGTGAAGTGTGCAGGCTCCGGCCAGGTGGCGCTTACCTCGGGCAGCTCCTGAGCGGCAGCACAGCAGGGCTAAGACAGGCTACCTGCCTTCCCTGGCCCCATGCCACTCCCAGAAGCGGCCAGCATGTCTTTGTGGCCCCTGGGGGGGCCCAGAGAGCTCCACGCACTGCCCCTGCCTGCAGGCATTTCCTCGCAGCTCTCATTGTCCACAGTTCTAATCTTGAAAGTCTAATCTCATTATGCTTATTGAGAAATGGTCTATCATTAAAATGATATCACATATGGTGCTTTATTGTAAATACTTCAGGAGAAATCGCATCATTAATGAGTCGTCCTGGAGTTGGGATGTGCAATATGCCATCCTCATGTTGATGACAAGGACTGCTTTGCTAGGGAGGCTGTCCCAATCTTAGAGTGCATGGCAAATGGTACCCTCAGAAGAGAAGCCAAAGACTGAATGAGCAAATGGTCCCTCCAGGGACCCTTTTCCCTTTTAGGAAATTGGAGGCATACTGACAGTGCAGTGTGAGGAAACTTGTGTTGCAGCTGCCTGTTCTATGAAGACTACCTTCTCAAGAGTTGCAAGCTGAGCACCTTTCAGCAGCATCAAATTATAAAACCAACTCAAACAGTTAACGTAAGATCCACATTGCTTTGATTTCTTTAGAAGAGAACTAACCGGCATAAGCCTCAGACTGCCAGTTGGCACAGTATCATCTTCTTCCATCAGACAACTTGCCAGAAATTTCATATCACAATTTCCTCAAGCCCAAAGGGAATATGGAGGGTGTGTGTGTTTAGGAGCAGACCAGAAGGTAGGTATTAACTATAGATCATCCCACAAAGGTTTTGAACACTGTAGTTCAGTTTCAACCCCAGTTTAGACCGTCTTTTGGCTTCCTGTTCTATGTGATAGCACTTCCTACAGTTTTGCCAACATTTCCTGTTTGACATCACTGTTCGTCATCATTCCCTTTTGTTGCTTTCAGTACTTCTCTCCCAATAAAGGTGTAAAAGCAAGACTCATGACAGGGGTAAAGGGTGGTTTTCTGAGCTACAATGACACCTCCACCCACCAGAACAATTTCATGTGAAAGTTGATTAGCCTAGAAAATGGTTCATCGGTAATGAAAAAAAATATATAAATAGTAAGTGACAGCAACGACAAGAACAACAGCCTGAGGCCCAAGCCTTATCAGGAGCTATCAGCACAGTGCCCAGGTGGGGCTCCTCAGGGGAACCTGTGACATTTTTGAAGTTAGCATGGAGGAAATGGAGACTTCAAAAAAGGACCCTGTATAGGCACAGGGGTTGCTCTAGCATATCCCAGTGAAGGATCGGGGCAATATTTACCAGTTCAGTCAGTAATAAAATAGGACACTCATACAAATTCAACTACTCCACATTTTAGCATTTAAACAGCATTTTTTTTAAACCACATCTTGTAATGGAACTGAGACTTCACTATAGAGAATTTAAACCAAACAGTAATTCATGATATACAATAAACAAATCAAACAGCAAAATACCCATAACAAAACCACTAAGGCTCAGAGAAGAGTTTGCATATATATGACTAGTGCACACAATTGTATTCAAGTAGTGATTTCTATAAACCAGCACAGAACATTTCCTTAAAAATAAACATTGTAGGAGGACTGTGTAGGAGAAGGAGGAGGTCATAAAATAGCCACCACAACACAGCAAACGAGTTGACATGAAATATCACTGAGCCATATCTTAAAATTGTTCTTGAAGTCATTTCAGAACGGAAGACATGGTTTTGTTTTGCTCCATTGCTGTCCAGGCCTACAAAAAAGTGTCAGTGTCTCGGTTAGCTGTCTCTCCTCCATACACACATATACCTGTGCTCTAGCCTCTCACACTAAGATAGGTTTTTTTCAAAATAAACAACTTCCTTGCCAGTTGTGTTTTCCCAGCCTCTCAACTTCAGCTAAAAAGATACACATTCCCAATATGTCACTAGACAGGGAAGAAGCAATGATATTATCAAACAGAACATTTGCAAGATACAACCATTATCCAGTCCAATGCAAAGACTTCTTTAAGGAAGCCAAACACAAAAGCGTGGGCACTTTGAGACACATTTTCTTTTCAGGAGCTAATCAAACTTGTGGTAACTAAACTGCTCCCACTCATGAACATATAGAAATGCTGTATACATCTACTTTTGTTATCATGAAAATATTCCACTATGCAATAAAGTTTTCAAGTAACCAAGATCCCAGATTTCTGATCTTGCAACTAGAAGTTTAGATATTAGAATTCTGATGTTAAATTCTACAACCTCCCTCCTCCTCTCTCTCTCTCTCTCACACACACACACACACACACACACACACACACTGCACGCGCCACAATTGCAAGGGTGTAAAATTTTGTATTCACCAGGTTAAAATGATGATGTTGTGGTTATTAGTTAATGTTGTTTTGTTTTGCTGAAGAAAGTGATAGTGAATATGATAAGAAATAATTTGTAGGCACTACCAACTTCAGTCTCGGCATGTAACCTGAAAGTAGGAGACCAGCTAGTTACTTAGCAAGCCGAAGCCAGTAAAGGTTGCACTAAAACATTTGACAGTTATTACTCCCTTGGAACCGACAGAGCTACACTGGTAGACAGCCATATATTGGTCTATATGAAATTGATGGCACGTGGTAAATTAGAGGGTTCTATGGGGCACACATGTTAAATGTTAGTCCAGTGAGGCTTGTTAAACACATTACAGCCCTAAAGAGTCCCTTAAAATAATGGGCCCTTGTATTCATTGGCTTCTGCAAGTACCACAGATTGCATCTAGACCAATCTTGTCCTGGGAATAGAAACAAAGAACTAGGATGAGTAATTTTGAATTTAAACCAGCTATACTTAAAAGGCATACATTGTTGTATCTATCATTGCTTAAGATAAAATGGACTAATTATGAAGTTATCTATCAATTAGAAACAGAGATGTGTGGAAAGTAAAAGGACATAGTTGGATAGAGTTGAGAGAGAACTCCTGTTCATTATTAAAACACAACCACATTTTCTTACATGATCTTTTGATAGAAATTCCCCTCTATTAGGCACTGGTAAGGCCACATCTGGAGTATTAAGTCCAGTTTGGGGCCCCCCACTACAGAAAGGATGTGGACAAATTGGAGAGAGTCCAGCGGAGGGCAACAAAAATGATCAGGGGGCTAGGCACATGACTTATGAGGAGAGGCTGAGGGAACTGGGCTTGTTTAGTCTGCAGAAGAGATGAGTGTGCGTGTGTGTGTGTGTGTGTGGGGGGGGGGGGTTGATAGCAGCTTCAACTACCTGAAGGGGGGTTCCAAAGAGGATGGAGCTCAGCTGTTCTCAGTGGTGGCAGATGACAGAACAAGGAGCAATGGTCTCAAGTTGCAGTGGGGGAGGTCTAGGTTGGATATTAGGAAACACTGTTTCACTAGGAGGGTTGTGAAGCACTGGAATGGGTTACCTAGGGAGGTGGTGGAATCTCCATCCTTAGACGTTTTTAAGGCGTGGCTTGACAAAGCTCTGGCTGGGATGATTTAGTTGGTGTTGGTCCTCCTTTGAGCAGGGGGTTGGACTAAATGACCTGAGGTCTCTTCCAACCCTAATCTTTTATGATTCTAAATCTAGTCCATGGGTGATTGGGAAGGAATAGATTTGACTACAGCATGGAAAGTTCCCTATTTCACAGCAAACATTGAATTTGTATAGGGTCAAATCTTGAGAACAATATTCAGTTTTCACTCAGGCAAAACCCCCACCGAAGATCCAATGGACTCTTTGACGGAGTCCCACAGACATTGTTTGTTTTCCTCTTGCTACTTTATGGAGATGTGTTTGAGATGCCAAGTTTGGATCCAGATCTAAAGTCCCTCAAACTTATGAGGTGTTTGGATCCAGGGATTGGGTCTGGAACCATCCTGAATTCAAACAGTGAATTACCCCAATATTAGTTTTCTCTTTTAGGTACTTCCACATACCTCAACTTGTGGCATCAGAAGCTAACAAGCATGTCCTCTGGGTGGCAGATGGGGAGTGTCCGCAGGTGGACAGCTCTGAATAATGAATAAGGAGCCATGGACCTAAGGTTTTGCATGGGGCCGGTAACCCAAACAATAGAGAAAAAAGCCAAATCCATCAACGTGACACTGAGAAGCTGAACAAACCAGCACAAGACCAAAACAAGTAGTGGAAATTGGTGGAAATTGGGGGAGGGGCTGGAGAAATAGAGCTTTAGAAAATGGAGATGGGGTTAAAAAAAAGGAAAAAATATAATGATGGGCTAACCTCCTGAAGTCTGGAGTTGGGTTTCATTTGAATAGATTTATATAAAAGATTGGCTATCATCAGCTTTTCCAAGCTTCTTTGCATCTGCATAACGTTGAGAGGGTAAAAGGAGATATAGTAAGAAGTAGCAGACAGAATGAGAATGTGCTGGACTACAAGTGCAAAGGGAATTAGATGATGCCAAAGTGGTGCTTTTATGGGAGGCACAGACTTAGAGGAAAGTAACCTTCGAGAACTAGATGTCAAAGAAAGAGGGAGACTGAAGATGAAAAGGTCAGAGGAAACGTCTGTAAGCAATGCTCCTGGTGAGGAGGAGGAGGAGGAGAGGGAAGAGCTCAACCATCGTATTGCCAAGCAAACAGAAAAGAACACCAATGTCATCTCTGTGGGAATTTTATATAAAAAAGGACAGTAGCAATGCAATTTGCTGTTCGAGTAGGAAAGTGTAAGGAGGGGAAGGAATCTGGTATGGCAGCGACAAGTATCCGTGACAACTCCTTTCAGAGTTGAAGGAGAATATTCAGTACTGCTAAAGCTCTTTACTTTTTCCAAGTACTGTTCAAAAATGTGTTCAGTTACCCAGTGATATTTTATCTTACAAGACATCCTACTAGAGATACAGTGTCATATAAAATGATAACTCATGGCAGCTCAGAAAGATACCATCTGTGACACCACCGTACGTGGCAAATGTCTTCTATAAGAAGTCTCTTTAAAATAATATAACAACCTCAGAAGTGGAGGAACATCTTTTCTGCATGCAGCAAGGGAAAAGTCCAAGGTGGTCAATGGCATTATGTACACTAGCCAGCTCCATGGTTTAGTACTTATGCAATCACTAGTGGTGAAATCTTGGCCCCACTGAAGTCAATAGGAAAACTCTGACTCCAACAGGGCTGAGGTTTCACCCTTGGGTCTCCATTTTGCCTGTCTCCTGTGCATTCCTGGTCCATACTAGAATAGTTTAACTGATATAACTTTGTTGATGAGGGGTGTGGGTTTTTACCCATATAGCTATACTGTTACACCCTGTAATGGGGATACAGTTATTCCTGTATAAAGGTCTCTTATACTGGTATAGCTTTTTACTTCTCCTACAGGAAAAAGCTATACAGGTATAACGGTTTTATACTGGTATAACGGTTTCCACATTAGGGAGAGGTGCCTCTTTAACTATACCAATAGAGTTTCTAGTGTAGAGAAGCACTAGATAAAGGCAGAGAGGAGGCTCCCTGAGCCTCTCTATATCCCCCAGAATTTTTCTCTATGTGTTAATCTTTGCCCTTGTAAAATAATGATCAGAATGTTTGAAATGGTAAACATTTTTAGCATAGCTGAAATGAAGACAGAAGATACTATGACAACAATGCTGTGAGTGCCCACGCAAGAAATGGGCTGAAACTTTTCAAGGAATCAATAGAACATTCTCTTCTCCCTCCAAATGATGTGTGGTTTCCTAGATGCTGCATAGCATTCAAGCAAAGCTTTCCCCCCCATAATGAGCTGTTCATTTGGATTTCACAACATATCATCATTGTGGCCACAGCTGGTCATCATGCCAAGAGAATTTCTCACATATCATTTACATTTACCATGTTGTCTTTTCATGCCAGGAACATCAATCCCACAAGTGGGGAAAGGGCTATACTACATTATGGTCTTGATGATGAACCTATTCCTTCATTATGGAACAACTAGGAACTGCATTGTTAAAGATAGGTAGTTAAAATGCCTAAACAATACCTATTGCAATACCTTGATGACTCACTGGTTGGTTATACAGTATTCTCCTGCCGGCTCCCTCAGTATTAGAAGAAAGGCAGAGGATATTTCAGACCTTTTTTTAAACATTAGCACTATATGGAAACTTTTGTAGGGGCATTGCCAGCAGATCGAGGGACGTGATCGTTCCCCTC
Source organism: Terrapene triunguis (assembly GCF_002925995.2). Lineage (NCBI taxonomy): Eukaryota > Metazoa > Chordata > Testudines > Emydidae > Terrapene > Terrapene triunguis. The sequence goes on from NW_020664409.1 coordinate 92,521,146, forward strand.
TATTCGACATTGGTGAGGCCTCATCTGGAGTACTGTGTCCAGTTTTGGGCCCCACACTACAAGGAGGATGTGGAAAAATTGGAAAGAGTCCAGCGGAGGGCAACAAAAATGATTAGGGGGCTGGAGCACATGACTTATGAGGAGAGGCTGAGGGAACTGGGATTGTTTAGTCTGCAGAAGAGAAGAATGAGTGGGGATTTGATAGCTGCTTTCAACTACCTGAAAGGGGGTTCCAAAGAGGATGGATCTAGACTGTTCTCAGTGGTACCTGATGACAGAACAAGGAGTAATGGTCTCAAGTTGCAGTTGGGGAGGTTTAGGTTGGATATTAGGAAAAACGTTTTCACTAGGAGGGTGGTGAAGCACTGGAATGGGTTACCTAGGGAGGTGGTGGAATCTCCTTCCTTAAAGGTTTTTAAGGTCAGGCTTGACAAAGCCCTGGCTGGGATGATTTAGTTGGGAATTGTTCCTGCTTTGAGCAGGGGGTTGGACTAGATGACCTCCTGAGGTCCCTTCCAACCCTGATATTTTATGATTCTATGAATAATCCTTCATACGCTGAACATTTATTCCAGCCCTGCAGCCTTTACTCACATGAGGGTGCTGTCAGTGGGACAGTCACCAGAGTAAGGATTGAAGGACTGGGCCCTAATACAGCACCAGTGCAGCTGCCATTTTACTTCTGACAGGGGTGACACCCTGATTTTATCTTTTTATGGAAATATGCTAAAACTGTCAAGCTGTTTTCCAGCTATCGGACTCTAGCAAAGTCTTGCCAATTCACACTAAACATTGCTATATAGAGTACCCGATAATGATATTTTAATCATTTTAAATGGGCATTAATGGGATGGTTGTACCGTATTGTATATCAGATCAGAATGCACCCCATTGAACAGCAGCACTTTTCTCCCATCTGAGCAAATGGACATACATGCATCTACCTATGCAACTTTTTAGGGATTTTTGCCTCCTGAGATCTTGTTTTATCACCACTCAGGTCATATTTAATCACATTCTGATGGACTGACCTTATTTCTGGAGGCCAGAGTCATCCTTTATAGCAAAGATCTATAGAATTTAATAAGAATGAAACCAATAGGTTTCTATAGAAATGTATTTGTATTTATTCTGCAAGTTTACCAATAAGGGACAATGGTTCCATTGTGGTAGGTAGTGTACAAATGAATAAAACAGACAGTCCTTGCCCCAGCGAGATTGCAATCTACTATTATTAGTTACTGTAGTGCCTAAGTGCCCCAGTCATGGATCAGGATCCCATGGCGGTAAGTGCCTGGTCCCTTCCCCAAAAAAGTATGATGTAAATATAAGACAAGAAACAACAAGATGGATACAGATAGCCTAGTGAGGAAGCGCAAGGAAACAAGACATTGTCGATATAGGCAAGAGAGACTGGTTGGGGGGAAATGGGTAGAACATACAAGTGGAGTGAACAATATGATGGCAACAATCTAGGATTATGACAAGATGTAGCAGATGAAAGATCAAACAGGGTGGGGAGAGGTGCAGGAAAAGGCAATGGGAAATTTGGATGCATTTGCATAAGTTAGTAGTCACAGAGATCATAAATAACAGTTCTTGTAAGCCTGTGGTGTCCCCATACAGCTCTATACAAAATTAGTAAAGTCAGAAAATTGTCTCTATTGGGGTGTGTTTTATTAACAGAAATAAGGTAATTCCAAAGTTATGCTATAGGAAACTGCAGCCAAAGCAGTCTCCAAACCTTTTTGCTCTATTATGACTGATCTTCATTAATATAAACATTGTGTGTGCTCCACATTAATCCTTTCGTTGCTCTTCTTCATAGCCAAGGATCAAGTGTGCTGTTACTTCTCGGTAAGTGCTGTGTAAGTGCATGGGTAGCTCACGAACCCCTCTCAGGCATCTCTCACCCTGTGCTCTGGTAACTTTTGGATTTCTGTATTTAATAAATTCAATTGTTGCTAACTGCTATCCCCCAGTTACCAATGGCAAATGTTGGGTGATAAACTCCTCTGAAAATCAGGCCATTTTTTCAGGTGGCTAAATATACCATAAGCTGCATAACTTTAGACACCCACATATGAAGGTGGTGGCCTTAGATCAAAACTACCTTTTGGTTTGCACTCACACTGTTGCTCTCTTAAGCATGTGTCAGGCAAAGCCACTCAGAGCTCTAGCTGCATCCATCTTCCCATGCAACCGGAGGTTAAATCTTTGGCCCACTGAAGTTAGTAACAAGACTCTCAGACTTCAATGGGGCCAGTGAATAAGAACTCAAGTCCAAAAATAGAAATAAAATAGAAAAAAAGTAAAATAAGATTTAAAATAAACATGTTCCACAAAAGTAACAGAAAACTCCTTCCATTGGGAGACAGGTGAATTCTCAAACCATAATAGTAGCAGTATTTTTAGCATTAAGGATTTAATTTAGTCAAAATCAAATTTGCCTTTAATACCCATCTCTCCTTTCTGACCTCTCTTTTTTCAGAGTATCCTCTGTTACTTCTACTGGTTAAGGTTAAGAATGCAAATACAAAGTCCCTCCACAGACCATACACCACTTCACAGTATGATGATGAGATGACACATTTTTGGGTCACTCTTTGCCTGTGTATTTAGTACCGAAATAAGGAGTTAGTCATTTTCACCTCAGGATTATCTTACTTCTCCATCACGAACAGTGAGAAACCCTATTACAGTTCCTAGTAAAAAGGGAACCTTAAGAAGTTATAAGATGCTCTTGGTTTCTCACTACTTGTACATCGAAGTTAGGATAGTATTTCTGAACTTAAAAGGAAGTTTGAATCTCAGATGAAGCCTGAGAGAGACTTCAGAAGTGGGGAACACTGACTTATTTAGCCATTATTAGTCACCGGGTGCAAAAACACATCAAAGTGATGTGTGACCTGTGGGAAAGGGGCACAGTAAGTTTGAAGTCTGAGGTGGACTAAATAGGCTAAGACAGAAACGGGTCTTACAGCACGTCCCTTCCAAAATATTTCCTGCTTCCCTATCAAGCTAATTCTTAATAGCCAAGCTTTCTCCTTGTCTGAAGAGAACATCTGATTGTCACTTTATCTTCCCCTTTTCCTCATTCAAAAATATCAGGAAAAGTCCATTTCTCCTCAGGCTTCCTGAATTGGTTGTTACCCCTTTCCATTTCTTTGAGAACTCTTGGGCTATGCCTCTCTGCCTCAATTCCCCACCACTACTAATTTCTGAGACCAATCACAGCATTGCCGTCAGCCATGTTCTGCTGATAAATGGATCATTGTAAGCTCCAGGGGTATCGACTGAGCATTTAGTATAAAGGCTAATTGCAGACATCACTGACGCTCCACCGCAACTGGGCTTTTAGGTGTTGTCACAGGAAGGGAGATTGACAGGTAAGTGGTTAGGACAGGCCTCCTTTGCCTAGTAATTGTCTCTAACTTGCACTGGCTGTGCTTGAGCTAGCACACTAAAAATAGCAGTCTAGACCTTGCTGCACAGCCAGCAACTCAGATTAGCTACCCGAGTCTAAATCCACCCAAGCCACTGAGTTGGGGCTCTAATGGCTAGCTCAAGCTGCTGGCTATGCCACTGTGTCCACACTGCTATTTTCAGCACACTTTCTGAAGTGGAGCTAGTGCAAGTCTGTCTGCCTGCGTTGGAAGACATGCTCCCAGCTGCTGTGTAGACATACCCTTATGTTCTGATCTATTATAATCGATCAACAGAATAATATTCTGGAGTCAATCCCCACACTGATGGTACTGTGATTCAGGAATAATCAGATCTCCTTAAACTGCTCTATTATTTAGAAAGGGAATCATTATATTGACTTGGATGAGAAATACTGGTGGCCAGAATACTACTAGTGCAATTTAAACACAGCTGTGCTGATTTGCACTAACTGGTGATCTGGCCCAGAATCTTCATCAAGACTCTGATCCAGCAAATCATCTAGTGAGGTGCTTAATGTTATGCATTTAGGTAGTACCTTGCTCAATCAAGATGCTAAACTGAGCCTATGATGTTCTAAACAGCTATGGAAAGACAGTGTACCAACAAATACAATTTCACAATACTTTGAGTAAGTTCATTTCGTTTGTGGAACCGAATGAACATGCAAGTTATTTGTAAATAAGGTTTCTTGACAATTGCATTTTTACCTCACTCCAAAATAAGGCCCAGGAAACATGCAGGTATACAAATACATACGGCCAAATCCTCCTCTGACTTCTTATAGTCACCATGCTGAGTTCATTCTGTTTTGAAAGAGTTCCTGGTTTGAGAGATTCTCTAAATGCAGATTGTAGAACATTATTGGAACTGGTAATATTTCTCAAAATTGAATTGCCCTTTAAAGATCAAGCACTTTATTGGTGCAAATAATTCCATTGAATTCCATCAAAATAATTCCATTGAAGTCAGTGTGGAACTTGACCTGTAGCCAACATGAAGTCATTGCAGTTACAACTGAGTATAGCTGCTGAAAGTGAATGAAATCAGAAACAAACTATATTTTATTTAAATATAACAGACATTTAAAATATACACTAATGATACAGATAGCGTCACTTATGGATCAGAGGAGAAAATAGATTAACTACAATTTCTATCACAGTATAAATCTGTTAACATTCAAAAGAAATACCAACTTACATTTTTTCCTTTTCTTCTTACAATCTGAGAAACAAACACGTTTGGGATGAAAATGGGAACTGTTTGAAAATCTGGGGATTATTGTAATTTGTCATGAAATCGATTATCTTCATGTTAAATCTGAAACTTCTCCAAAAAGGATCATGATGTGGTGATTATACAATAACCTGGAAGGTGTCCACTCTTGAAAAACTTGACTTTGCAATCATAGCCACCACCAGCCCCACTTTTCTCTTTTATTACATAATACTGTGCAAGCAAACAGACTGTCTATTTGTTTTCTTCATACATAACAATAAACATGTACAGCAACCGTCTACTGTCTCTGTAACAAGAATGGCAAGCAACATGCTGGCTTGGAAGTCACTTAGAGTCTTTGTTCATAAATATCACTAGCAGGTCTGCTTAGTGTGTAGCATGGCAACTTCCATTGTAGGAAATCACAAATCTTAAGAAAACACTTTGTTTTGTTATCTTTTTTTCACACACTCAAAGCCAACATGTCTACAAGGCATTTGTTTGGCTTTCCTCCTATGTAACAACAGGGGAGCAAGATAGGCACTCAGCCCTTATTCTGTGGTCTTGCAGCCAGCAACACATCTGCTCAGCAGTCTGTGACTTTCTTTAAACATAATTAAATAATAATAAAACACCAACACTAAAACAGACATGAAGAATCTGCGGCAAACTGACTAAAAGCACTAAGAAATTCAGAGCAGTGGTCCCTTTGCTCAGTCCTTATCCCGTCCATTTGTACCCCATCTTGTACCCCTTCACCCCACCCTGCTGTGGGTAGTTTATATAACCTGGGTTGAAGGAATTGTTTTGTTTGGAAGCGACTTCTGTCAGTGTTGTCGGAAATAACCTACACAACCTTCATGTTTCCAGATCAAAAACCTCCATGATGGAGTTAGAGATGAGGGTATATTTCCCTTTAAAACAATAGGCTAGATTCTGATAGCCTTAGTCACCAAGTAGCACTAAATGCCACAGGTAGCCACACTGACACATGAGAGGTAGTATGGTCTAATGCAGGGGTTCCCAAAGCTTGTTCAGGGTAAGCCCCTGGCGGATCGCAAGACGCTTTGTTTACCTGAGCGTCCACAGGTACGGCCGCTTGCAGCTCCCAGTGGCCATGATTCGCCTTTCCGGAGCTGTGGGAAGTGGCGTAGGCCGGGCCACCGCTTCCCGCAGCTCCCATTGGCTGGGAACGGCGAACCACAGCCACTGGGAGCTGCGAGCAGCTGTACCTGCGGACGCTCAGGTAAACAAAAAAAGTGTCTCGCGGCCCTCCAGGGGCTTACCCTGAACAAGTCATGAACCAAGTTTGGGAACCCCTAGTCTAATGGAAAGGACGCTAGCCTGGAACTTAGGAGACCTAGCTCTACTATAGGGTCTGCCACTGACCTGCTGTGTGACTGAGGGCAAATCGCTTCACTTCTCTAAGCCTGTTTCTGTCCCATGATTTGTCAGTCTTTTGTTTAGACTGTAAGCTTGCAGGGTTTCCATACATGTGCGTACAGTGCTTAGCATAATGGAGGCCCAACCTCAGGCGGGTGCCACTATAATATAAATAATTATAATTGACTTCCATGGTATTGTTTGCCAAGTAAAATAACCCAACCTGAGATTTTCAGAATCTAGCCCAATGTAAATAGAATTTTGTGGTCTCACTTCTTTTCCTTCACCTATACCTTACTAGATCTTTGTTCCTTTTTATCCCAGTTCACATTCTTTCACTCTGCCTGAGTTTTTTACTGGTTCCTGCTTTCTCCTTTCCTCTCCACCCACTGCTTCCTCACCTACCCACTCTCCACCATCATCTCTGTCTTCTTATCCCCCATTCTCATCTGTTCCCATTAGCTTTGCTTTATATTCTCCCACTACTTTGCCCCTCATGTCCTTTATGCCTCACCTCCTTCCTCAAGAAGCTTCCCTTAAACACTCTGCAGACACAAGCAAAGAAGTCTGGTGGCCAGTAGTGAGGAAGTGAGGAAACAGATTGACAGAGCAAGACGGGTACCCAGAAATCACCTACTACAGGACATGCCCAACAAGGACAATACCAGAACACCACTGGCCATCACATACAGCCCCCAGCTAAAACCTCTCCAGCGCATTATCCACAATCTACAACCTATCCTGGAAAATGATCCCTCACTCTCACAGACCTTGGGAGGCAGGCCAGTCCTCGCTTACAGACAACCCCCCAACCTGAAGCAAATACTCACCAGCAACTACACACCACACCACAGAAACACCAACCCAGGAACCAATCCCTGTAGCAAACCTCGTTGCCTACTCTGTCCCCATATCTACTCTGGCGACACCATCAGAGGACCCAACCACATCAGCCACACCATCAAGGGCTCATTCACCTGCACATCCACTAATGTTATATATGCCATGATGTGCCAGCAATGCCCCTCTGCCATGTACATTGGCCAAACCGGACAGTCCCTCTGCAAAAGAATAAATGGACACAAATCGGACATCAGGAATGGTAACATACATAAGCCAGTAAGTGAACACTTCAATCTCCCTGGTCATTCTATTACAGATTTAAAAGTCACTATCATTGAACAAAAAAACTTCAGAAACAGACTTCCAAGAGAAACAGCAGAACTAAAATTCATTTGCAAATTTAACACCATTAATCTGGGCTTGAATAGGGACTGGGAGTGGCTGGCTCATTACAGAAGCAGCTTTTCCTCTCCTGGAATTGACACCTCCTCATCTATTATTGGGAGTGGACTACATCCACCGTGATCGAATTGGACCTGTCAACACTGGTTCTCCACTTGAGAAGTAACTCCCTGCTCTCCATGTGTCAGTACATAATGCCTGCATCTGTAACTTTCACTCTATGCATCCGAAGAAGTGAGGTTTTTACCCAGGAAAGCTTATGCCCAAATAAATCTGTTAGTCTTTAAGGTGCCACCAGACTCCTTGTTGTTTTTGGTGGCCAGTATATTTTCAGCCCTCTTCAGACATACTCTGATGGCCAGGCATGAGAGGATGGGAACAAAAATCTGGATGAAATAAGCAGCCTTCAGGATAGCTGACCACACCAAAGAGATGATTACATAGGAGATCACTGCAAGGAGAGCTATAAGTCATCAACCCTTCAGAAAGGCTCTGAACCTTCACTGGTCGTCTTACTTGTTCAAAAATGAATGCATCCTTCATTTTTTGTATAGCTACTGTATCCCCCCTTCCATTTCTAATCCACCTATGTGATAAACAAGGTAGACAGACCATGCATTCTTATTAGGAACACAGGTATTTTAGCCAGTACTAGCTTACCAGAGAGTTATTATTTAACATTTATACTGTGGTAGCCCCTAGAGATCTCAACCATTCTGCCATGTGCTGTACATAAAATAAGTGACATTTCCTGCTCCAAAGAGCTTAGTCTAAAAGACAAGACAAATAGGCTGGGGTGGGTAGTGGGGCAGAAGGAAAACAAAAAAATAATAGACGAATTGGTCAAAAATTCTGTCAAAATCTATTTTTTCCAAATAGAAAACGGCTTTTTGAGGAGACTTTGTTTTGATCTAATATTTTTGTTGCTTTATATCTGAAAATGTGGCTTTTCAGTCTCAGAAAACTGAAAGTGTTTTGAGTTTTAATTGCTGAAGACCAAAAAACAATTTGAAGAAAGCCTAAAAAATTGTGACAAAATTGAAAATCCTCCACTTTCATCCATTTATCATAGGAAAACTAGAATCATTTTCCAAACCCACACTAAATGATAGGATGTTCACAATTCTTAATCAGTAGCAGTGATCACAACTTGCCTGTAGTCAGAATACTGTGCTTGGGAAGGTGAAGCCCCCAACTGCTCTTTGGAAGGACAGACAGATGACAGTCATTTTAAAGTCAACGAGAAAGAAAGATCTTCCGTCAGAGTCAAAGAAGTGACTAACCACCAATGGAAACATAACAGACCTCTTTCAAGGTTAAGGATTTCTAGTGCATCCAATGTCAATATTTTGTGGAACCAAAAACAAAGCTGTAAATTGATAATATAAAAACAAGTTGGACCCCCTCACCCATCCACTGCATGTAACTGGAAACCAAATAATAACAAACAAATGAACTGGAAGCTGGCACAGAACGAGGTGTTGCGGTGTGAGGTTACTTATCGGCATCCGTTGCAGACACAGCTTTAAATATTTTTAGCTTCATTTTTTTTTAAAAAGGACAAAACTGGACAGTGAGTTTTTATACTCAACTTGGTTTTGTTTACTGCCCTACAGATATTAAAAAAGGCACATTATGGGACTGCTACAAAATGAGAAGTACAAGCTTTAAATAAAAAAAATGTGGGCAGTGGAGATAGAACTCTCCTTGATATGGGGTGAAAAAATGTTTGGACTAAGCACTCTTCCTCCTTTCTATCCTGTGAAGAGGAGTAAATACGGTGAGGACAACCTTCTTCGTGATTAGCTTGTGGAACTCACTGCCACAAGAAATCAAGAGTTCAGCAAGTTTGAAAAAAAAGTTTGTACATTATATGGATCATGAGAGCATCCAGAGTTAAGGATTTTATTAAAACAGAAAACCCCCCCCCCCCCCCACAAATCAGGGCTTTAGAAGAGATACAAACCCTTGGTTTTTCAGGTCCTAAGCTAACCTCTAACAGGAACTAAGAGGAAACTTTCTCTGAAGGCAGGTGTGATGGGTTTGGGCCCTTTGGCGTGTCACCTGATGTGCTGGGATGCAACTGAGTCAGCCTATTCTGCCAGCCTGGGTCCCCTTTACCTGGCCTTGCTGGGCTAGGCTCACAAACTTCTTCCAGTCAAGCACACAGGCAGGGCCACACCCAGCTGCACAGAGACAGAGATCTGCTCTGGAAAGATTCAGCCTTAGGGGCTTGCCCCAACGCTCTGGTGCCCACTTCCTTTATGGGGTACAAACCCAAAGGTTTTATGAAATTTGCCCCCACCCTCAATGTAGAGGGAGATATACACAACTTCTTGCTCCCGCCCCCAAGCTAGAAATTACATAAACTGGGTTATATTATAAACAAGAAATAAATTTAACTACAAAAGGTGAATTTTAAGTGAATATAAGAGATAACAGACAGAACAAAGCAGATTACTGACCAAATAAACCACAAGCTAAGCTCAATATACTTAAGAAACAGGTTACAAAATGTAATTTCTTACCCTAAATGTTATTTTAGGCAGATTGCAAAGTTTGTGTTTCAGAGTTCCAGTTATATTGCTTTTTCAGACTGCACCCTGTCTCAGTCTGGACTCCCCCCCGCGTTCCCTTCAAGTGGCTTTAGCAGTCTTTCTTCTTGGGCAGACAGGCCAGGGAGAGGAGGAGTTCCGTTTACCTTCCTCCTCACCCTTAAATAGGATTTACATAAGGTGGGAATCCTTTGTTTCCCAAACTTGACCCCCCTTCCCTTCCAGTGGAAAGTTATAAGAAGTCCCAGGTAATGTTTAGTATCAGGTGACAAGACCACCTGACTCTGTAGTATCACAGCGTCCGTGAGTCAGTGGCAGCATGGAGGATCTGCAGGAAGGCCAAGCCTTTTCACAGTCCATTGTCCTCACTGATGGGCCATCAGCCCTCTCTGGCTTTTCCATTGTTGTACTTGAAGTGTTAGCAGTGGGTGTCACCCAAAGTAGCATAGTTGAAATACAGATACATAGTCAATATTCCTAACTTTGGATGCAAAAATGATGCAGGCATACAAATTGGATAATCACATTCAGTAAATCATAACCTTTCCAATGATATCTCACATGAGCCATCTTGCATAAAGTACATCTCAGTTATGTCATATTCATATGATAAGCATATTTTCATAAAGAATATGGAGTGAAACGTCACAGCAGGTTACCCCGTAACTGTCTACTACAGGTTTCTTGCTACTTCCTCTGATGCACCTGGTACTGGCCAATGTTGGATGTGCAGGGAACATTCTAGTACAGGCCAGAAGAGGGATGGGTTGCCACCAGGACTTGTAGTATGAGTGGAACTGGAGAAAGTATCATGTTTCAGGAGGGACCTATTTCAGTGTGATATCTGGGGCCAGGTTATACAACCTGGGGCCATGCTGTAGCCAGACAAACAAGCCTCTTAGCATATAACACTGACTTCTGTGCATGCTCAGTAAAGATCTCTTTCCTACAACTCGGCCAACGTATTGCTAATGAACAGAACTGACTTGTGCAATTCTGTGCCCCTACAAGAGCTGTAGGGGCCATTGAAACATTGGCTGCCTTAGCCTGCAACTATGGGTCACAGCAAGTCCTGGCTGTCCCTAAATAGAGAAGATTCTTGCCACTTCCCTTAAGTCCCTTAAGGGACTTCCCAAGTGTAAGAATCAACCTGGCCCTATGTGTTTATGAGAGAATCCACAGGAAGTGTGACACTGCATAGCATCCTGCAGGATAGTAGCAAGTTTAAACGTCCCCCCCCAATTTAACCATTTAGCGCACAGTCCTTATCCTGTTTGGGAGCTTTGGGCACTACCCCAATACAAATACTAAATAATATCAATGCTATTCAAAAAGTTATTCCAAAGCCCTGAATGTAAATACAATACATCAGTTTGTGATTTAATACAGTTAATATACATCTTCAGGCCAATAAAGGATGTTTTTTCCCCCTCCGGCTGCTTATAGATTATCTGTGCTGCTTAGGGAAATACATATCTTTAAATTGGCCCTTGTTAACCCATGGAGCCTGCGCTTCAAAATTGTATTTTCCCCCCTAAGTGTAATTCATTAATGCCAGCCAGGCATGATATATGCAGTTACGTGCAAATCAAACTGCAGCTATTTGCCCTAGATTCTTAACACACAAGTAACTGTTTACCTTATTATGAACTAATTAAAGTTAGGGCTTCCCAGAAAACAAGAATTTCAAGTTGTGAAAAGCTTTGAGGTTTTGAAATTTGTTTTTGTTCCAATATGGAACAAAAGAGAAAGAGAAAAAAGAGAGGGCATCCAGAATAACCAGTAGTCCAGTGGCAAAAGCACTTGCTGGGATGTAACAGACCCAAATTTAAGCCCCTGCTGTGAATCCGGCAGAGCATGGCCATTGTGCATACTCTAGCCAGTGGGCTATTTGCAGTTCTGGGGTCTCACTCATTTTGATGAGAAATTTCATCCTCAACGTGAAAAAAGTTTCATCGGAAATGTTTCCATTTCAACTAATCAGCATTTCCTGACAAAAAAACAGTAGCATCAAAAAATTCCCGACCAGCTTTAATTAAATTGTTTCAGGTCTGTACTCAACCATGCAATGTGGCTACTGGCAGAGACTTGCGGCTAACCACTACATTCTAAACAACACACAGCATTCTAAACTATGTTCACAAATATTTGGTCTATTCTGTGTAGCAAACTTTCGCCCAAACATGGCAATTCTCTGAGATGTGTGGCAATTCCATTGTCTCCTTCTTTGTCTGTGCACATTATTCCTTCTTTCCTAAAGAATGACTGAGTAAGGTACACAGGGTTCTAATTGGCTTTTAACTCAAATAATATCTGTGGATATGATCTTCCTTCACACTTCTTGGGTTTTAGCTGGAGTTCCAGCTAGATGTGTGAACCACAAGATTCCTGCTCCCTTCATATAAATAGGCTAGAGAAAGTTCACTAGGTAGACTAAATCAGCATTTCTCAAATGTGGCCACCAGTGGCTTTTCTTGTGGCCATGACAGTCTCCTGGGTGGTGAGAGGGTAGGGCGGGGTGGGTGGAAGGGAAGCATTGGCCCTTCCCCTCCATGTTGCTCCTGGATGTGTTGCTTTGGTGTTGGTTATTGGGTTCGCCAGTAGGGATCAGCGCCTTGTGCCACCTCTGGAGACACATGAGACACTATGCTGGAGGAGCACATGGCTGGTGAGTTTCCAACCCACCTTCCCAGGTGCAGCAGGGCTCACCACTACCACCACCCCCAAGCGCACATGGCTCCCGCTGTCTCCCTTGGTCCCCTATCCATGCTTTATTTGTGCCAGGGCTGAGCCTGGGGACCTAGTAGTGCAGAGTTCACAGCAGATTTACTGGCTAGCTAGTCTGCTGAGAAGTCTGGGCTAGTACGTGTGCTGTGAAAAGAGATATTGATTGGTGGCGATTGGACATCTAACATAGTGAATGCCAGTGAAAATGAGGTAAGATAAGAGACTAAAACAGGGAAAGAACAAGTCAAAATTACTCAAGACAAGTTAGATGTCTTCAAATCACCAGGGCCTGATGAAATGCATCCTAGAATACTCAAGGAGCTGACTGAGGAGATATCTGAGCCATTAGCAATTATCTTTGAAAAGTCATGAAAGACAGGAGACATCCCAGAAGACTGTAAAAGGGCAAATATAGTGCCCAACTATAAAAAGGGAAATAAGGACAACCCAGGGAATTATAGACCAGTAAGTTTATCTTCTGTCAAGGATGAATCCCCACTCTGTCACTCCGAGTGCAGAAGTGGGGACCCACAAGGATTTTAAAAATTAATACTTGCCACTCCAGGCTTGTATTAAACTCCCAAGGTTACAGCTTTTCTCTGACCTTTGCTTGGTAAATGCTGCCACCACCCAAATTAAAAAAAAAAAACCCTTTGAACCCGGGAAGGAGCACTTGGGAGAAAGAAAACAAAGGAAATTAGCTGTCGCTACCAGCTAATCAAACAACATGCACAAACCTCTTAGGACACCAAAAATCCAGTCCTTTTCTTTAAAAAGGTAAATTTTATTAAAAACAAAAAGGAAAAAAAATCTGGATTTTAAGAGCAATTCCAAAGATTACACACCGAAACTAGCTTTCTTGGGGTTCAGCTGAAAGGTTACAAGCAAACAAAAGCATCTGGGGTTAGCACAGAGGAGATCCACAAGCCAAAATAAAAAATAAACCTGATTGTGTCTAACTAAACAGTCCCTAGCCAAATAATTTCTTCTAGGTATGGAAGATGAATTTTCATACCTGGTTCAAGCCTTACACAGCATTGCTGCTCTGTCCCTACAGCCCAGAGAATAACAGACAAAGGGAAAGTTTCTTTCCCAATTTTAAAAAGTTCTACCTTCCCATTGGCTCTTTTGGTCAGGTGCCCACTCCTTTTCTTTTACCTGTGGGCTTGTTAACCCTTTACAGGTAAACCAAGCAGAGAACAGACCAAGAGGGATTTTACAGCTAACTGGCTGGCTGGGTGTCCATCAAAGGGAGCTACTCCCCCTTCCCCCTTCATTTATCACAACTTCTGTACCCGGAAAGATAATGGAGCAAATAATCAATCAATCAATTTGCAAACACCTAGAAGATAATAAGGTGATAAGTAAGAGTCAGCATGGATTTGTCAAGAACAAATCGTGTCAAACAAACCCGATAGCTTTCTTTGACAGGGTAACAAACCTTGTAGATGGGGGGAAGTTGTAGATGTGGTATATCTTGACTTTAGCTGGTGATATATAAATTACAATGATTTGGACGTGTACATGCACATATTTATTTGTTTTTCCTAAAGTTAATTTTTTAGGAAAGTATCGGAGCGGTCACCAAAAATTATGTCATGAGAACGCCTGGACTAAATAAACCTTGGCACTAAGTCATGTTCTTAATATTTCTTAATATTTATTGCAGAAATTGATCATTGCCATGCAAGAAGACAATTTTATTTTGTCTAGCTGTCTTCCCAGTTGATTTCCATTTCCTTACACTGTGCTCCAAGCCAGAACTATTTATATACTATGGGCTCAATTGTGGCTTTGCCAGGAACCCAGAGTAAGGGGCAATGAGCTGGTGTGTTGTCTCAGGAGCAGCCTGGGAAGAAGATCGTGACTAGGAGATAACCCACTGCACCAGGGAGACAGTAATTAGGACTGAGTTTTATGGTGATAATTGGGCCTATTTTACCCTAATTGTCAGGGCTGGCCTTACCATGAGGTGAACTGGGGGGCTGGGGGGGGGGGGTTGGGGGAGAGGGCGGCACCACTAGGACCCAAAGTCTAGCAAATTGTGTCTGCTGCTGGTGCATATGTATTCTCTCTGCTCTAGATGCACAGAGATGATGGAGTGCCGCGCTGGAGGAAGGAGGGCACAAGAGACATAACAGGCAGGAGAAAAGGTGAGAGGGAATAACAGAAAGCAGCAGGAGCTGCAGGGAGAGAGAGGAGGAGCAGACTCTCATGTACCTCTCTAGCACCCCCAGGAGCCTGGACTGATTAACACCAGCTTCTCAGGGAGCTTCCTGTTTCCTGCTGCTTCCCTGAACCCACTTGAAGAGAACAGGCAGTCAACTGAAGTAGTAGGAGCCAGTTAGGCCCTTAAAACGCTGATATCTTCCCTCACTCAGGCCCTGCTACCAGCCTGCTTATTTGTCCCCTTCAACTGAGTGTTGAGAACCACTATGCTGTTCTGTGCCAGCTAGTCATTAGTGAAAGAAGAAAACGCCCCTCTGGGGCAGCATTCAGAAAAAGAAAGAAAGCAAAGGAAGCTTTTCTATCTAAGCAGGAAGGAGCTCTCCTGAGATACATAGACACAAATGTTCACAGTGAGCCTTCCGGCCCCAGTGAGGATGTGAGTGGTGAGGAGATACCTGATCTTCCAGTTAGTCAGAGTGCAGGTGACCTGGCAGCTACTGCAGCATCCATATCTCCATCTCAAATGGATGTAACCATGAACATTCCTGAAGAAAAGTGTAGATCAGAGAAGAGTGTGGTGGAGGTGCAAGAAACAGCTGCTGCTGAGTTTAGTTCCTTAAGTCTAGATGATCCAGGACTGTGGACCCTCTTGAGCAGTAGCCTGAGGGACTTCCTTGTACTGCATGGGCCACAGCAAGTGAAAAACTTCATGTTCCCCAAAGACAATGAAAATAGAAGTTTCCATCCAACACATTACTAGCGTGAAATTCCCAATGGTGACAAAGTGGAGAGGCCATGGCTTATGTACTCAAAACCCCAGAATGCTGCATACTGTTTTTGTTGCAAACTCTTCCAGTCTAATGTTCCAGCCACATTGGGTTCTACAGGAACAATCTGGCTAGAAATCTGACATGCCATGAGACGGCAGCAAATTACCAGAGAGCATTCCATGGGTGGAAAGAGCTTGAGATGAGACTAAGGTTAAAGGCCACCATAGATGATCAGCATCAAGAGAAGATTGCATCAGAGTCTCTTTACTGGCATAATGTTCTGAACAGGCTCATTGCCATTGTGAGATTGCTTGCTATCCAAAACCTAGCACTGCGTGGCACTTCAGATCAGCTGTATGTGCCAAACAATTGAAACGTCCTTAAAATTGTGGAGCTGATGGCTGAGTTTGATGCTGTACTCCAGGAGCATCTAAGAAGAGTCACCACCCAAGAAATGTACACACACCACTACTTTGGAAAAAATTCAAAATGAGATCATACAGTTACTGGCAACAAAAATCAAACAGATATTGTGACAGATCTGAAGTCAGCAAGATATTACTCTGTTGTTCTGGACTGCACACCTGACATCAGCCATATGGAACAAATGACTTAAATGGTGCGTTTTATAACAATGACAAAACCTAGTGAAAATGTCTGTGCAATAGTCACTGTCAGAGAGCATTTTCTAGAATTTATTGACATTAATGATACTACAGGAGCTGCTATGACAAAAGTGCTTCTTAAAAAGCTAGAAGATAAGGGAATTGCGATAGCGGACATGAGAGTTCAGGGCTACGATAATGGTGCCAACATGAGAGGAAAGAACAGAGGAGTGCAGACACGAATCCGAGAGTTAAACCCTCGAGCTTTTTGTGTCCCATGCAGTTCTCATTCATTGAACTTGGTGGTCAGTGATACAGCATCAGCTTCTAGTGAGGCTGCTGAATTTTTTAATAACAGAGGGTCCTGTGGCACCTTTAAGACTAACAGAAGTATTGGGAGCATAAGCTTTCGTGGGTAAGAACCTCACTTCTTCAGATGCAAGTAATGGAAATTTCCAGAGGCAGGCATAAATCAGTATGGAGATAACGAGGTTAGTTCAATCAGGGAGGGTGAGGTGCTCTGCTAGCAGTTGAGGTGTGAACACCAAGGGAGGAGAAACTGCTTCTGTAGTTGGATAGCCAGACCAATGCTCAAACCACTGAGCTATCCCTCCCCCCAACTGAATCCCTCCCCCCCCCCAAAAATTGATATTTCCCCATGAAAAATTTTGATCTTCTGGAAAATGCATTCTCTATTGGAAAATTATTTCAACAGAAAATTCCTGACCAGCAGAAATAAATAACTTAGGCCCAGATCCTGAAAAGTATGTAGGCACCTAACTTCCATTACATCTTACTGTATTACAATTACTATATATGCTTACCCTCTGTATCTGAGTTCCACCATCAGTAAAACCGGTATGATAATAAATGCCTACTTAGCTCACAGGGGTTTTTCAGAGGACTGATTATTTAAGTTTATATATAAAAATGTAAAAGATGTTTTACATATGATATAAAATATTCTAGGTGATGTAATATCTTTTATTGGACCAACTTCTGTTGATGGAAGGTATAATCTTTCAAGTTACATAGAGCTCTTCTTCAGGTCTGGGGAAGGAAGCAGGGTATGTCACGGAGTCACCGGGCAATGCTCTGGAACTACTCCATACGAAGCCAGTCAGGACTCTGGGGGAGCATGCCTCCTCTCTGTGAGCATACTGGCTCCAGGGCAAGGAGCTTACACAGCTTCAACCTTCCTGGGTCTGACTCGGAGCATTCAGCATCCCCTTCTCACACCATGCGCTTCCCACAGCGAGTCCACACAGGCAGGGCTCCTGGGGAAGCCAGTGGGCCCTGCACCCCAATTCTGCAGTCAGACGTGACTCTCAGCCAGCCAGTAAAACAGAAGTTTTATTAGATGACAGGAACACAGTCCAAAACAGAGCTTGTAGGTACAGAGAACAGGATCCCTAATTCAGGTCCATCTTGGGGCCAGGGAGGCCAGAGCCCCATCTGGGCCCCCTCCATTTCCCCAGCCAGCTCCAAACTTAAACTCTCCAGCCCCCTCCTCTGGCCTTTGTCTCTTTTCCAGGCCAGGCGGTCACCTGATCTCTTTGTTCTCCAACACCTTCAGTTGGCACCTTTGCAGAGGAGGGGCCCAGGCCATCAGTTGCCAGGAGACAGGGCGTCGGCCATTCTCTGTGCAGACAGCATCAAACTGGCCCTCTAGGGCTCTGCAACAATCACACACGCTTATACCACCACCTAGATACCTAAGAAATGCATAGGGGAAACTGAGGCACCCACACAGTATTCAGAGAAAACATTAAGAACATTCCCACTTCATCACAGGGTGTACAAGTCTACACTTGCAACACTACAGCAGCAAAGCTGCAGCTGCTCCACTGTAGAACTTCAGTGTAGATACTACCTACACCAACAGGAGGGGTTCTCCCTTTGGGGTAGGTAATCCACCTCCCTGAGAGGCAGCAGGTGGGTTGATGGAAAAATTCTTCTGGTGACCTAGAGTTGTCTACACCAGGGTTAGATTGACTCAACGACGTGAGTCACGGATATGGATTTTTCACACCCCTGAGCATTGTAGCTGGGTTTGACCAACATTTTTAGTGTAGGCCAGGCCTGAGTTAAACACAAGTTGGGACAGATTGTTAAGCAGAAGGCGTAACGTGGGAGATGGTCACCTGAAATGATGTAGGCAATTAGGATTAGATTGTTATGCATAAAGGATTTGAAGTGGGCAATTAAGGGCATGGCTACACTTGCAAATGTAGAGCACTTTGAGTTAAACCAGCCTTCGTAGAGTGCAGTAGGGAAAGCGCTGCAGTCTGTCCACACTGCCAGCTGCAAGTGCACTGGCGTGGCCACATTTGCAGCGGCCACAGAGAGCAGTGCATTATGGTAGCTATCCCAGCATGCAAGTGGCTGCAACGTGCTTTTCAAATGGAGGCAGGGTGGGGTGGAGTGTGACAGGGAGTGTGTTGTGTATGTGGGGGGAGAGAGAGTGGGTTTTGGAGGGGCTGAGAGCATGTCAGCATGGTGTCTTGTAAGTTCAGACAGCAGCAGATTCCCCCTCACCCCCCGCCTCTCTCACTCACACACACACACACACACACACACACAGCATTCCACAGTAATGGTTTGCTTTGATATCCGCATTCCTGAAGCGATTCCAAAACAACGACAAGAGTGGCCACTTGACTTAAGGGGATTATGGGACGTTTCCAGAGTCCGATCAGAGCGCAGTAATGCAACACCTCATTCACACAGATGCCTGGGCGTTTCATCGAGGCGCACCAAGCGTTATGCTTCTCGCCGAGGTGGATTATCAGGAGCACTCTAGCCACAGAATCAGAGCGCTCTAAGTGCCTTGCCAGTGTGGACGGGTCGTGAGTTAGGGCGCCCGGGGCTGCTTTAATGCGCTCTAACTCGTAAGTGTAGCCAAGCCCTAAGTGTAGCAGACAGCGTAGTGTGTTACAAATTGTTGTAATGATCCATAAAACCATTGTCCCCATTAAGTCCACAGCTTTTGGTGATTAAGGGATGGTCTATACTGAGAACTGCCACATCCCTCAGACACATAGCTTTGCTGACCTAACCTGCACTGTGGACAGTGCTAAGTCAAAAGATGAATTCTTCCATCAACCTAACTACCACCTCTTGGGCAGATAGATTACCTAAACTGGTGGGAGAACCCGTCCTGTCAGCCGTAGATAGTGTCTACACCAAAGCACTACAACATCGCAGCTCCAGTGCTGCAGATGTGCCGCTGTAGCATTTCTAGAGTAGACATAGCCTAAGAGATATAAAATTAAGTTCCCAAACTCGCCTTTTGAAAGTGTTGTGCAAGTTTCCTTTGAGGACAAGTATTGACAGATCAGGTAGGCAGTGATCACTTTGTGAAAAGAGTGTTCACCCATGGGTGATACGGTGTTTTTGTTTTTTATCATTTTTCTGTGAGTTAATTTGAGAACACAGTGATCGTCTTCACCCACACAGTTGTCCTTGCGGCATCTGATGTACTGGAGGAGGTTATGATAAGCACACGTAGGACTCTGAATCTTGAAAGGTGTGTTATGTGAGACATTGATCATCATCACAGTGGAGATATGTCTGCAGGTTTTCCATCTGTTGTGGCTGGTCAATAAAAGATATTACCTCAACTACCATGTCTCTCGAATTCTGAAACCAACACAGCTACAAAAATACTGCAAATAAAATATTCTATAAATGCTAAGTATCGTAATTCCAGTTTATTAATGTTTAACACTGTGTGCTAGTGTTTCATATTACCCGACCCTGGCAAATTTCATTCATAAGAGAAAAATAAATGAATGGCACAAAGTTATGCTTCGGATTTTCTCTTTTAGCAGATTCATAATCATAACAACTGTAATAAAACATGGTGAATAATGAATTTGCAAGTTGGCAGAGGGAGCTGATATTGCAGAGCAAGCAAGATAAGTGATCTGCATTACACAGCTCTCTTGTAAGGAAGCCAGCATGTCCCTGATCCCCACCATCAATACAAGGTGCTGTGGGACATTAATACTAGCTAGAGGGCCATATGCATGCAGGAGAATGAAGTGAAATGCAATGAAGAGAAAGCCAGAGCAAGCTACCTAGATAAAAATGAAATTGTAGTCTGATGAGTGATGAATGGCAAGTTTGTGTGTCATAACAGAGCTAGTACTTACATAAACTGTCAACAAAACTAGAAAGATTTAAAACCCACTTGGCTTGATTCCAAGTACTCAGATGATGGATGAAACGAAAAGATCCTCTCAGAATTGCTGAAACAATTTCTGACCATGAAATTACTTTAATAAACAAAAGTCCTACTGCAGCTTACAATGAATGTGCTATGAAGGCTACATGCATTTGAGTTCATAACGAAATAACAGAGAGGCCTTTTCTAAATACATGCAGAACTATCACAATAAAAACATGGAGACCTGGGAGAAGAGTCAGAATCAGGGGAGAGCATGGGCCATCATAACAGGGATAAGGGAGAGACAAGAGGGAATATAGGGGGGAAATCAATCTATATCTTAGACATCTATATACTAATGTGAGAAGTATGGGGAATAAGCAGGAAGAACTAGAGGGGTAGCCGTGTTAGTTTGGATCTGTAAAAGCAGCAAAGAGTCCTGTGGCACCTTATAGACTAACAGACGTATTGGAGCATGAGCTTTCATGGGTGAATACCCACTTCATCAGATGCATGTAGTGGAAGTGGGTGAATACCCACTTCGTCGGATGCATGTAGTGGAAATTCCACTACACGCATCTGACGAAGTGGGTATTCACCCATGAAAGCTCATGCTCCAATACGTCTGTTGGTCTATAAGGTGCCACAGGACTCTTTGCTGCTTTTACAGGAAGAACTAGAAATGCTAATGCATAAACACAACTATGACATAGTTGACATCAGAGATTTGGTGGGATAACACATGACTGAGTGGGGTTCCGCAGGGGTCTGTTTTGGGACCGGCTCTGTTCAATATCTTCATTAACGACTTAGATATTGGCATAGAAAGTACACTTATTAAGTTTGCGGATGATACCAAACTGAGAGGCATTGCAACTGCTTTGGGGGACAGGGTCATAATTCAAAATGATCTGGACAAATTGGAGAAATGGATGAGGTAAACAGGATGAAGTTTAAGAAAGACAAATGCAAAGTGCTCCACTTAGGAAGGAACAATCAGTTTCACACATACAGAATGGAAAGAGACTGTCTAGGAAGGAGTACGGCAGAAAGGGATCTAGGGATTATAGTGGACCACAAGCCAAATATGAGTCAACAGTGTGATGCTGTTGCAAAAAAATTAAACATGATTCTGGGATGTATTAACAGGTGTGTTGTGAGCAAGACATGAGAAGTCATTCTTCCGCTCTACTCTGCGCTGGTTAGGCCTCAACTGGAGTAGTGTGTCCAGTTCTGGGCACCGCATTTCAAGAAAGATGTAGAGAAATTGGAGAGGGTCCAGAGAAGAGCAACAAGAATGATTAAAGGTCTTGAGAACATGACCTATGAAGGAAGGCTGAAAGAATTGGGTTTGTTTAGTTTGGAAAAGAGAAGACAGAGAGGACATGATAGCAGGTTTCAGGTATCTAAATGGGTGTCATAAGGAGGAGGGAGAAAACTTGTTCACCTTAGCCTTTAAGGATAGAACAAGAAGCAATGGGCTTAAACTGCAGCAAGGGAGGTTTAGGTTGGACATTAGGAAAAAGTTCCTGTCAGGGTGGTTAAACACTGGAATAAATTGCCTAGGGAGGTTGTGGAATCTCCATCTCTGGAGATATTTAAGAGTAAGTTAGATAAATGTCTATCAGAGATGGTCTAGACAGTATTTGGTCCTGCCATGAGGGCAGGGGACTGGACTCGATGACCTCTTGAGGTCCCTTCCAGTCCTAGAATCTATGAATCTATGAAACATTGGTATAGAAGAGTACAGCTTGCTCAGGAAAGATAGGCAGGGGGAAAAGGGAGGAGGTGTTGCCATATATATCAAAGATGTACACACTTGGACTGAGTCTGAGATGGAAATAGGAGACAGACATTGAAAGTCTCTGGGTAAGGATAAAAAGGGTAAAAAACAAGGGTGATGTCATTGTAGGGATCTACTACAGACCACCTAATGAGGAAGAAGAGGTGGATGAGGCTTTAAAAAAAAAAAAAAAAACTAACAAAATCATCCAAGGTACGGGACTTGGTGCTGATCGGGGACTTCAACTACCCAGACATCTGTTGGGAAAATAATACAGCAGGGCACAAATTATCGAACAAGTTTTTGGAGTGTATTAGAAACAATTTTTTATTTCAGAAAGTGGAGAAAGCTACTAGGGGAGAGGCTGTTCTAGATTTAATTTTGACAAATAGGGAGGAACTGCTTGATAATTTGAAAGTGGATAGACGCCTGGGTGAAAGTGATCATGAAAGGATAAGAGTTCACGATTCTAAGGAATGGTAGAAAGGAAAACAGCACAATAAAGATAATGGATTTCAAGAAGGCGACTTTAGCAAACTCAGGGAGTTGTTAGGTAAGATCCCATGGGAAGCAAGTAAGGGGAAAAACAGTTCAAGAGAGTGGGCAGTTTTT
This sequence comes from Terrapene triunguis, assembly GCF_002925995.2. Taxonomy (NCBI): domain Eukaryota; kingdom Metazoa; phylum Chordata; order Testudines; family Emydidae; genus Terrapene; species Terrapene triunguis. Next base: position 92,543,834 of record NW_020664409.1, read on the forward strand.
CAAAGAGACATTATTAAGGGCACAAGAGCAAACTATCCCACTGCATAGGAAAGATAGGAAGTATGGCATAAGACCACCCTGGCTTAATCAGGAGATCTTCAATGATCTGAAAATAATAAAAAAAAAAAAAAGAGTCCTACAAAAAGTGGAAACTAGGTCAAATTACAAAGGATGAATATAAACAAACACCACAAGTATATAGGGGCAAATTAAAAAGGCCAAGACACAAAATGGGATTAAACTAGCTAGACGATAACAAATACATGAGAAGCAAGAGGAAGACCAAGGACAGGGTAGGGCCATTATTTACGGAGTGAGGGAAAACAATAATAAAAATGTGGAAATGGCAGAAGTGCTAAACAATCTTTTTGTTTCAGTTTCCACCAAAAAGTTTAGTAGCGATTGGATATCTAATATAGTTAACATGAGTGAAAATAAGGGCCTGATGAACTACACCCAGAAATACTCAAGGAGCTAACTGAGGAGATATCTGAGCCATTAGCGATTATCTTTGAAAAGACATGGAAGACAGGAGAGATTCCAGAGGAGTTGAAAAGGACAAATATAGTACCAATCTATAAAAAGGGGAATAAGAACAACCCGGGGAATTATAGATCCGTCAGCTTAACTTCAGTACCCGGAAAGATAATGGAGCAAATAATCAAGCAATCAATTTGCAAACACCTAGAAGATAATAAGGTGATTGTGGCACTCTATCTCAAAGCAGCACCCCATATTCACCACTGTCATATAATGATGCGATGTTTTGTACAAAATATGCCTTGTGAGGTATCATTTTAAAAGTCTTGATCTGTTGAACATTAATATCCTGTTGGATTGTATGTGCTATCATTGTATGTGAAGGTATGAAGTTTTGCTATGTGTGTGTTACTGAAATATATTGTGAGTTTGGGAACACCCACAACCAGCTTTTCAGGTACAACAGTGGAGTAGCCAGTCAGCAGTTAATGGCTCATCAACACCCATCAAAGAAAGAATCCACTATCCCAGGATCTGTATACAATGGAGACTTCTCAGAGAGAACACGTAGACAATGGAGAATGCTTGACCAATAGGGGCAGGCCCCCAGGTCACAGACATAGATCTTTCCAGCAAGCTGGAAGAAACTACAAAAAAGGGAAAGTAAGATCATCACATGGCCTCACTCTCCCCACAACTCAACACCTAGAAACACATCTGGAAGACAAAGACTTTGAACTGGGGGAGGGTGGTCCCAGGCTGGGAAAGAGTTCTGGCCTGTTTATTGAGGCTCTGTGACCTGTTTGTACTATCTATCATGGTGAGACACTGCTTGATTCAAATCCTGTTTAGTTTATAGAACTCAGACTGTAAATTTATTTTTGTTTAAGTAACCAACTCTGATTTCAATGCCTGCTACTTATAATCACTTAAAATCTCTTTCTGGAGTTAATAAATCTGTTTTATATTTTACGTAAAACAGTGTGTTTTGTTTGAAGTGCTTGGGAAATCTCAGCTCAGTTTACAAAGGCTAGTGTGTGTCCTCTTCACATCGAGGAAAGGGCAGACGAGGTAATGAATTTACATTGGTCAGGCTTTGAACCAGTGCAAGGCTCGGGAGCTAGGGGAAATTGGCTGAATCCTTGCTATTGATGGTTCACGAGTGGCTGGGAGATCATTCGTGTAACTTAGTTGGGTGTGTCTCTGCCTATGGATGTCTGTGTAAGTGCAGTACCTGCCAGAGGATTGTGGTTTGAAATAGCATCACAGAGTGAGAGGGCTCAGTGGTTCCACAGTCCAGGTTGCACACCAGGGACCTTGTCACAGTGATAAGTAAGGCTACGTTTTAGTCAAGGGTATTTTTAGTAAAAGTCATGGATAGGTCACTGGCAGTAAACAAAAATTCATGGCCCGTGACCTGTCCATGACTTACTATATACTCCTGACTAAAACTTGGGAGGGTGGGGGGTGCTGCAGGGAGTCACAGCCTGGGGGTGCCATGGGTGCGGGGGGGGGAAGGCGTCGTCGCCCAGGGGGCACTGCGGGTGCCAGGGTACTAGTCGGGGAGTCACAGTCCGGGAGACACTGTGGGCTGGGGCAGGCTCCTACTTGGCTCCTGGGAAGCAGCGACCCCAGTTCCACATGCTGCCTTCACTCCACCCCAAGCCCTGGTTCTGCAGCTCCCATTGGCTGGGAACCACAGCCAATGGGAGCTGTGGGGGCGGTGCCTGTGGGCAGAGGCAGCACGTGGAGATAGGAGCTGATGGAGGGGAGTTGCTGTCACCGTTCCGGGGAGCCTCCTGCAAGTAAGCACCGCCCCACCCCCAACCCCCAGCCCTGAGCCCCCCACTCCCAAACTCCTGCTGCCGGGGGGGATGTCCTGAGACTGCCCCAGAAGCAGCCAGTGCACCTGGCCCGGGGTGCTCAGGCAGCCCCCAGGCCAGGCCACCGGAGAAGTCACAGAGGTCATGGAAAGTCATGGAATCCATTACTTCCGTGAGCTCCGTGACAAACACGGAGCCTTAATGATGAGTAACAGTCAGCATAGATTTGTCAAGAATAAATTGTGTCAAACCAAACAACCTAATAGCTTTCTTTGACAGGATAAAAAGCCTTGTGGATAGGTGGGAAGATTTTAGTAAGGCTTTTGATACTGTCTCACAGGACCCCCTCATAAATAAACTAGGGAAATACAACCTAGATGGAGCTACTATAGGGCGTGTGCACAACTGGGCAGAAAACCATTCCCAGAGAGTAGTTATCGGTGGTTCATAGTCAAGCTGGAAAGGCAAATTGAGTGGGGTCCCAAGTGATCGGTCTTGGGTCTGGTCCTGTTCAATATCTTCATCAATGATTTAGATAATGGCATAAAGAGTACACTTATAAAGTTTGTGGAAGATACCAAGCTGGGAGGGGTTGCAAGTACTTTGGAGGATAGGATTAAAATTCAAAATGATCTGGACAAACTGGAGAAATGGTCTGAAGTAAATAGGATGAAATTCAAAAAGAACAAATGCAAAGTACTCCACTGAGGAAAGATCAATTTGACATATACAAAATGGGAATGACTGCCTAGGAAGGAGTACGGCAGAAAGGGATTTGGAGGATCATAGTGGATCACATAGTGGATCACAAGCTTAATATGAGTCAACAGTGTAACAGTCTGGTAAAAAAAGCAAACATCATTCTGAGAAGCATTAGCAGAAGTGTTGTAAGCAAGACATGAGAAGTCATTATTTTGCTTTACTTCATGCTGATAAGGCCTCAGCTGGAGTTTTGTGTCCAGTTCTTGGCACCACATTTCAGGAAAGATGTGGACAAATTGGAGAAAGTCCAGAGGAGAGCAACAAAAATGATTAAAGGTCTAGAAAACATGACCTATGAGGAAAGACTGAAAAAACTGTTTAGTCTGGAGAAGAGACAACTGAGAGGGGACATGTTAACAGTTTTCAAGTACATAAACAGTTGTTACAAGGAGGAGGGAGAATAGCCTCGGAGGATAGGAGAAAAAGCAATGGGCTTAAATTGCAGCAAGGGAGGTTTAGGTTGGACATTAGGAAAAAATTCCTAACCATGAGGGTAGTTGAGCAGTGGAATAAAATTCCAAGAGAGGTTGTGGAATCACCGTCATTGGAGGTTTTTAAGAGCAGGTTAGACAAACACCTGTCAGGAATGGTCTAGACCAGGGATTGGCAACCTTTGTCACGCAGTCCGACAGGGTAAGCACGCTGGCGGTCCGGTCCGTTTACCTGCCGTGTTCGCAGGTTCGGCCAATGGCAGCTCCCACTGGCCGTGGTTCACCGCTCCAGGCCAATGGGGTCTGCGGGAAGCAGCGGCCAGCACATCCCTCGGCCTGCGCTGCTTCCCACAGCCCCCATTAGCCTGGAGCGGCAAACCGCGGCCAGTGGGAGCCGCCATTGGCCGAACCTGTGGACATGGCAGGTAAACAAACTGGCCCGGACCGCCAGGGTGCTTACCCTGGCGGGCTGCGTGCCAAAGGTTGCCAGTCCCTGGTCTAGATAATACTTAGTCCTGCCTTGAGAACAGGGGACTGGACTACATGACCTCTCGAGGTCTCTTCCAGTCCTTTCTGCGATTCTGTGCCTATTGCGCTAAGTTTTCCTTCACTTAACCCAAAGTAATTTCATGCTACCCACAATTAAAAAGTCATCTTTAACTGTGCCTCACCATTGTCTGAATGGTTGGCTTTTCCTAGGACTATGTTGGCAATCATTGCATCGCCTGCCATTCAGCACCAGTGTTCATGCTAAATTCGGTTTATTTTGGACAGATGTGGCCTGTTAGTTATTGAAGGTCCAAGGTCAATGCCAAAGGCTAGAGAGAGGGCTTGTTCTAACTGCTGGAAACTCTGTCTTTTTCTCTGTCTCTGTTTTCTTTCTGAAAAATCCACACCCATTTAAAAACCTTTACGCAAGCAAAACACCCAGTGGGGTTTAAGAACATTCTTCACAATATTCCAGAACTGCAGCCTCCTGGACTGTAATGCCCTTGTAATATTAAGGCTCAAATCAATTATAAAATGAAAGCATCTATATTTATGGTGTACACAGGAACTGGACATTGGAATCCTCATAAATATACGTATCTATTGCACATGAGTGTTGGTATCATGGTGGATGGGCCACATAATCCCCTCTACTCCTAACCCATGGGCAGGGCTCAATTTGCAGAAGCAATGTCCTCCCTGTTTCTGCCCACAAGCCAAGTTCAGAGACACAGCAGCAAAATGTGGACAGACACATGGAATTAAGTGTCAGGATGCAACTTGTATAAAACTTTAACACAGGTCTAGGGGTGCTACCTGCCTATCACCCATGCTCTCCTATACCAAGCATTTAATTGGTTTCAGTGCAGGGGCTACAGAGCTCCTTACCATGTAACCCATAATGCAGGGTGGCTCTCCTCAGCATACCCCTCAAGACTCAGCTCTTTAATTCTTAGCACCCTCCTCACTGCGAGGGGGACAGAGGATGCAGCAGGATGGGGACCTTGGCCTGTGAGGGCCACAAGGTCTGGTCTCAGTCTGCAAAGGTCACAGGGTATCACCCTATCACATGAACCCAAGGCCCATCATCAAAATCCCAAGTCTTTTACCTCTGGGAAATAAACGACTCATGCCTCCTGATACTTGGTGGGGGGGGACCCTGTAAAGGGAAGGACACGTGACAGCCTCACGTTCTCCTCTGGGAGGAACTTCCAGCCCCACCTCCCTGAGCCAGGGCAGCCAATCCCACTGACTCCTGGGAGGGGCTGGTGCCACAGGAGCAGGGAGCACGTCTCTGGGCCCAGCTGGGGCCAGCCCCAGCCCTGACTGAGCAGAGGCCAGGAAACCTGCTCCCTGCGCCTTCCCCAGCGACCCTCCACTGTGTGCCCAGCTCGGGGACCGCTGCGCTCTCCCCACCCCACATTTCCTGCTGGGAGAGGGGGATCGGTCCTTCTCCTGCTCTGTCTCCTCCCTCCCAGTACATTCCTCTCAGCTGGGCCTGGACAGGGAGTGGGATGGAGCCGCCTATCACGTGGCTGAAGGTGGCTGCTCAGGGTAGCTGCTCTGTGCAGCGCGGCAGGTGCCTGAGGGAGCCCGGCTGGGTAGGTGGCAGCTTCCGCTCCCTGCCCGGGCCTGGCTGCCAGGGACGGGGGTTGAGCAAACCGGAATTGTGCTGGTGGAGAGAGGGAAGGGGAAGAGGGGACTCGCTCGGCCCCTGTCCCCGGCAGCCAGACCCAGGGCCAGGAGCAAAAGGCTCTGGCTCCCCAGCCAGGTTCTCAGGCAGTTGCCACGCTGCACAGGGCAACAACCTGGAGCAGCCAGCATGAGAAGCAGCTGGTCCTGCCCCTTCCACTCCCCACTTGGGCCCAGTTCTCAGGGACAGGGGCCAAATGTGCCGGGGGGGCAGGCGCAGTGGGGAAGGACAGAGCCCTTCTCCCTCCCTCCCCCGGCAGGCCAAGGAGAAATCTGGCAGGGGGGCACTTGAGCCTGCATACCCCCTTACATGTCACCTATGTCTGGGAACCATTCAGTTTATTCTCTTAGCCACACTGGAAACCAGCCACAAGTTGCGATGAATAAACAACACAACCTCAGTACCTCAGTTAGGTACTAAGAGCATTTCTACTTAACCCACTGTGGCTTGAAGGTGCTGTGAGGAAGGCAAAAAACTCCCTGGTCCTCTGCCAGTTGGCCAATGGGAGAAAAAATTGCTTCCTGACCTCCTAAACAGGCAATCAGCTAAACCTGCAGCCTCTGTCGGGCCGGGTTCCCATAGATAGGGTGGGCTGCTGGAACAGAGCCAAAAGAGGCTCCACGTGGCTCTTGCACTGGGCTAAATCCTGGGATCTGGGGAATGCTGGCCAATCAGCACCCCTCTCTCCCAGCTGGGTGCAAGAGACTCACAGGGGGAGGAGCTACCTATTGTCCCTTGGCAAGTGTCTCCCTCCCTTGCTACTGGGACTGTCTCCCTTTCACCGCAGGCCCCTTCAATTTCCCTCACCCATTGATACAGGTGGGTAGCATTTTAAAATCAACTTGGGCTTTTAAGTTAACATTCCATTGAGCTACATGGGTCAGTTCACATCTCTGATGTCTAATTGGTCACACTTGGTCCATGTTTAGAAGGTTTTCTCTGCAACCATGAGTGCTAGAAACTTATTTCTAATGAAAGCTGAGATTCTACAGAACAAGATGACAGCCTTTAAAATGTGCTGAGTCATGTAATCCAATTCAAGCTGTGCCCATGGTGATGCCCGCAGTAGCACTGAATTTCCTTGGGGGTGGAGCAGAGAACACAATGTCATTTGGGGGTTACTCTGCATCCCAACTCCCTAGGGTGCCAGTAACATGCCCTGTGCACCACATCTCAAAGGCAAGCACCGTAGGAGCTTCAGCAGTATATCCCACACAAACCTGCACCCAGCGGTAATGTCCAGCACTCACAGCCTGCTCTGCACATGACTGTGCATCTGTTCCTGCCTCCAACTTCTCTCCAGCATCCTGCCATGCGGCTGCTGCTTCCACTTCCAAACAGAGCCAGGAACTTCCTCGTTCAGGATCTTTCCCCTTATTTGGCCAGGGGAAAGAGAGGCACTTTGGGAAAGGGGTTGACTAGGGTTGCCAATTTTGGTTGGATGTATTCCTGGAGGTTTCATTAATTAAAGATTTTCATGTAAAGATTAATCTTTAACTCCTGGAGACTCCAGGACAACCCTGGAGAGTTGGCCACCTAAGGGCTGATGGGAGTTGTTGTGTCCTGCTTCGCAGCTCCATCACACAAGACCTAACCAAGACTATACTTAAAATTCTTGTATTCAAAATATCCTGGTGATTGATGTTGTATAAATACATCAAAAGACAAAGAGATAGATATCACAGTGTCCTCTTTTGGGACCTCATTCCAACTCCTACAATGGAAAGACTTCCATTGACTTCCATAAGAGATGGATCAGTCCTTTTGTGTCTAGTACACACCTTCTCTGGTGTGGGAATGTGAACAAGAAGTACCACATTGCCTAAAAGGCTAATGCAGCCATAGGTCAGATAGGAAGCTCAAGAGCTGAATTCTCCCATGATGTCATTTGTTTATTTATTCTTTCTCCCAAAGTCTTATAGGAATCACTCCTTGTTTTGATGGTTGGTTTCATGTTTGTGCTTATATTTTTGCCTTTATTTCTTGTCTCTTTTCCTGTATACAAGTCATTATTTACATTCTTGCCACAAAAGGTCTGGTACAGCTGCTGCTATTAGTATGGTGTGCGAAGAAGAGAGGAAAGCACAGACAAGCGTAACCCAACTAGCACTTGATGGGAGTCATGGCAACAAGAACTTGTATACAACAATCATATTGCTTTTATTCCAGTATTTTACATGATACAGAAGCCAGAGCCTGCCCTATGCTGCAGACTGCCACTCTCTGCTCTGACCCCACAGTCCAGAACCCCACCTTCTAAGATGGAGGATGGCCTGGTGTCTCTACAGCCATATTCCACATCCTTAGATGACAATGGCAGTTGCTCCAAACAGGGCTATGGGGCAGCCATGGGGGTTTGTTTTGTTTTGGGAAACTCCCTTTTCCCTTTAAAAAAGGAGGCAATTAGCACTCACAAGATAATAAAAACACATGAGCATCCAAAAACATCTTGGACAGTGTACATGTTATAAATCCATATAAATAAATACATTTGCTTCTGTTTATTTCCAGCCCGAAATAATAGCTCTGTTTCTAATATCACAATTGGTTGTTAGCTGCTGGTGATTATGATCCAAAGAAGATGATTAGTTCAGATGGCCAAATAAGCAGCAGGAAGAGATGAATTTATAAGAAACAATTCTTCGGTTTTCATATAAACAGTCCAAGTAATAAAACATTATGGAACAATCCCCAGAAAATATACGATGCATGCAGGACTGTACTTGTTATTCTACTTAAGCTATGGCATGTTTATGGCATTTTCATGACTTTTGTAACTTTCAAATAGTTTGCGTTTTTTGTTTTGTTTGGGGTTTTTTTTTGTTTCTCCCCACTCCCACCCCAAAGATAAAGGATATTAGTTTACAGCAGGAAAAATGCAGGAGTCTTTATACTGGGGAAACACCTGTTGAAGTTAATGGCAGTTTTGCCTGAATGCAGTCTGAGTAAAGATTGCAGGATTTAGTTCACTGTGAACTAAAAACTTTTCCTTTTTTTTTTTTTTTTTTTTTTTGCATTAGATCATTTACTCACAGCCACGTGAGAAGCAGTTCCATCCTGCTCGCCCCCTGGGCCCGGCTTCCAGGGAAAGCAATGGAACATTCCAGGGACAGGAGGCGCAGCAGGAGGACAGAGCCCCCTCTGCCCAACAGGTAACTCTGGTGGGGTGGGGAGATTGCGGTGCCCCAGGCTGGGCACAGAGCAGGGTGGTCGTAGGGCAGAGGAGGCACATGGGGTGGTATGTGTCCCCCCTCCAGTATGGGGAGGCATGAGTCGCCTATGATGTAGTGTGTGTACTCAGGTCCATTCCCACCCCTTCAGAAGTGTCTTTACTCTACTCACCTACTCTGTGACTCACTGTCTACACTGCTACTCATGTAGGTTCTCTACTTGTTGGCAAGGGAAGCATGCAGTGTAGATGTATCCTTGGTGAGCATGCTACAGCAGTGGACATTTTGCCATCCTAAACACACACACACGACCTGTTTTCAGAAGGGGGTTGGCAGCTCATCGGGAGCTGTGTTAGTGTAATGTAATGCTGCTGGCATGGAAGGCAGGGGTGGTGGGGAGAGAAGGATACCCAGCAAGGGACCAAAGTTTCTTGAAAACTGGGCTGCAGCTATGCTGGTATGGTAGCTCCTAACCACTGCTGCCGATGTGGGCGGTGAACCCTTGAAGAGGCCACAGCTGCAGTGGTGTCTCCCCCAGCTGCTGTGAGATGAGGGAGCAACCAGGCTGGAGGCACTCCTACAAAATCTGAACCCTAGGCAGCTACCTACAAGGACTATGGAAAAACATCGGCTCTTCAAAAATAAAGAGCTTGATTATGACTGGGTCTAACACAGCTATGCAGGGCAGCAGGGGAAGGAAAACCCTGACCTCCAAGTCCCCTGAACAACTGCATTACACCTGCCCAGTGAGACAGGAGCCGTGTGCCCAATGCTCCCCCCATAAGTGAGTGGGTGAGGAGCAGGAACATAAGAACGGCCACACTGGGTCAGAACAAAGGTCCCAGTATCCTGTCTTCTGACAGTGGCCAATGCCAGATGCCCCAGAGGGAATGAACAGAACAGGTAATCATCAAGTGATCCATCCTGTTGCCTATTCCCAGCTTCTGGCAAACAGAGCCTAGGGACACCATCCCTGTCCATCCTGGCTAATAGCCATTGATGGACCTATCCTCCATGAACTTATCTAGTTCTTTTTTGAACCATGACTCTGCCCTCCCAACCCAATCTACCAGCTAGACATGGGGGTAGGGAAGTACGCCCACTCAGTCCGCCGGGGCAATGCAGCTTATGCACTGCCCCTTACTCTGTGCTGTGCCATAGTCACACTCAAGCCCAAAGTGGTTAAATTATTCCAGTTATAACTGCAATTGCTGCACATCTACAGAAACAACCAGTCATAACAAATTCTTTCAGGTTTTTGTTACTCTGTGCAGTTAGAGCAAATAGTACTGTCCAAGTCATTAATTCACTTTACTATGAAGTTTCCCAGTAGCCTTGACATATTAAGACCATAATGGCTCCTTCATTTCAATAATTCACAAATTATATCAATGCAGCATGTCTACCAGCCCTACCAGATGTATGTAGTAAGTTTATGTGCCAGAGTTGAGAAGGAAGAGCTTGCCAGAATTTTAATTTCTAGTATGTAACTCTAGTTTGGAATTATCCTCATACTAGTCAATTGCTGCTCTGTAAATTAACACAAAATAGGATTTTTATTGGTTTATTGTTTAACTGACCTTCATCTCAGACAGACTGAATACAAGCATAACACTAACACTTACAACATTCACATGTAGAATCATTCTGGTAAATGGAAAGGTAAAAAAAAATTCAAAAGGTAAAAACACACACACACACACACACACACCTTAATAGTTGTTTAAAAACCTTCAACCATTGTCTTCTTTTATAAACAGAATATTGCTTTGAATATTTTTACCTTGTTTCAGACAGTCCTTGCATTGGGCTCTAATATGCACAATAAACAACTAACTAGAGCCATGGGGAAATGCTCACAGTTATCAAACACAGAGATGCAGGCTAAACATATATGCAGGAGAAATAGCTCAGTGGTTTGAGCATTGGCCTGTTAAACCCAGGGTTGGGAGTTCAATCCTTAAGGGGGCCACTTAGGGAGCTGGGGCAAAATCAGTACTTGGTCCTGCTAGTGAAGACAGGGGGGCTGGACTCAAGGTCCTTTCCAGTTCTAGGAAATAAGATATTTCTATTAATTTATTTTATGATAAATATTTAGGTATAGTATGCGTATTTTATGTGCATTTAGATATCTAGAGCTGTATGTTCGTTGTATATGCATCACAGACATCTATAAATCTAAATATGCATAAATATATGAATATATCTAAATGCATATCCACCCACTTATAGAAAAGCATGTTAAAGAACCATTAGTCCAATGCCAGACAATAAACTTCTTGGGATTTATTCTTTTGCTAGTGTTTCCTACGGTATCTACCTCTGCTTTCAATATTATAAACTTAGACCCAAATGATTCTGAAAACACACACATGCTTATCTTTATGCATGCAAGTAGCAGTGTTGCCAACTCTCACGATTTTATCATGACTCGTGGATATTAGAAAGTCCTGGGCCCCATCACAATCTTATCTCCTGTTCTACTCTCTGCTCTATAATCCTTCCCTTTCAATCCATTGCTCTATGCCCCTTTTCCTTTCCCACTGCTTTTCATAGAATCATAGACTATCAGGGTTGGAAGGGACCTCAGGAGGTCATCTAGTCCAACCCCCTGCTCAAAGCAGGACCAATCCCCAACTAAATCATCCCAGCCAGGGCTTTGTGAAGCCTGACCTTAAAAACCTCTAAGGAAGGCGATTCCACTACCTCCCTAGGTAACCCATTCTAGTGCCTCACCACCCTCCTAGTGAAAAAGTTTTTCCTAATATCCAACTTAAACCTCCCCCACTGCAACTTGAGACCATTACTCCTTGTTCTGTCATCAGGTACCACTGAGAACAGTCTAGATCCATCCTCTTTGGAACCCCCTTTCAGGTAGTTGAAAGCAGCTATCAAATCCCACCTCATTCTTCTCTTCTGCAGACTAAACAATCCCAGTTCTCTCAGCCTCTCCTCATAAGTCATGTGCTTCAGCCCCCTAATCATTTTTGTTGCCCTCTGCTGAACTCTTTCCAATTTTTCCAGATCCTTCTTGTAACGTGGGGCCCAGAACTGGACACAGTACTCCAGATGAGGCCTCACCAATGTCGAATAGAGGGGAACAATCACGTCCCTTGATCTGCTAGCAATGCCCCTACTTATACAGCCCAAAATGCCATTAGCCTTCTTGGCAACAAGGGCACACTGTTGACTCATATCCAGCTTCTCGCCCACTGTAACCCCTATGTCCTTTTCTGCAGAACTGCTGCCTAGCCATTCGGTACCTAGTCTGTAGCAGTGCATGGGATTCTTCCATCCTAAGTGCAGGACTCTGCACTTATCCTTGTTGAACCTCATCAGGTTTCTTTTGGCCCAATCCTCTAATTTGTCTAGGTCCCTCTGTATGCTATCCCTACCCTCCAGCGTATCTACCACTCCTCCCAGGTTAGTGTCATCTGCAAACTTGCTGAGGGTGCAGTCCACGCCATCCTCCAGATCATTAATGAAGATATTGAACAAAACCGGCCCCTTGGGGCACTCCGCTTGATACCAGCTGCCAACTAGACGTGGAGCCCTTGATCACTACCTGTTGAGCCCGATGATCTAGCCAGCTTTCTATCCACCTTATAGTCCATTCATCCAATCCATACTTCTTTAACTTGCTGGCAAGAATACGTCTCCTCCCTCCTAGAATAAACCTTGCCAGGAAAAAAAAAAACCCTCAAGAAAGATAACTTCTGTGATTGTCTTGAACGGAGTAGCAAGCTGTCCTTGACCCCTCACTGGTCACCTCTCACTTACTGCATTGTTGGGAGCACTAGTCATCTGCCTTCAATGACTCAGGCCCTTAAGATTTTATTTCTATTAAGGAATTCCTTAGAGTTGGAGCCAAAGGGCTGACATGGCTGGTTGTTAATATCTTAGGGACCTCATAGGAAGACTCTCTGAAGGTGGGTGTGTGAAGATCCCCTTTCCCTCTGAACCACAAATGGGACAGAGTGAAAATGTGGTCATTGTCAGACAATTAGACCTGGAGCTTTCATCCTAGTTGATGGATTTGTTTTCTCTGAGGGAGATGAAAGAGCTAAATGCCTTTCCAGCTTCATCCACGGTTTTCATTACAAATCACGATAAGATCATTTTTTAAAGGATGATTAGTTTGTTGTTTCTTTTAGGGGATGGGGGAGGAGCTTTTTGTAGTTCTTCCTAAAGGTAGTGGACATGATCTAGTTCTTTCAAGAGATCCTCCCACCCCATCTTTATCAGCTCAGGGAATGTTCTCGTCCTCAGTGTGGAACTCTTTCTAGCTTTAATGTAAATAAGAAGAACGAATGGAATTATTATAAACCTTTAATGGGCTCTATTTGAGGCAAATTCAAACCTCATGTGCTCCTCGGACATCTAATCCTATATAAATGGCACCACCCACTGTGAGGAGACCTGATACTGGGCTAGATGGACCATTGGTCTGATCAAGTATGGCCATTCTTATGTATAATCAATGTGCCTATTACTATAATAACTAAGAAAGGGAGGTGTACCAACTATGCCATGTCTGAAATGTAATAGCTGGCTCTGGGTTAGATTCTGTTCTCATTTCCAACAGCATAAAGCCTGCATAATTCCATTTACATCAGTAGAGCCAAGATTAGACTCCAGCCTGCTGAGTATCTGCTTTTTATATTCTTGGGGGGAGTTCTGAGGGCCAGATTTTCCATTCACTTACCATACCCCAGTTTGACATCAGTGTAACTCTACTGAAGGCAGTGGAGTTATTCCTGATTTACAGTGGTGCAAGGGAGAGAGAATGAGGTGATGAGTGTATTTTGTACAGCAATACCTTTCAGGGGTATTCATATTTAATGTTATCCTTTAAGACTTATCTGGGGGAGGGGGGGAAACCAGTTGCAGTAGCTGTAAAGATTAACTCTTTTACTTTGTGGAAAAAATCAGTTGCTAATTAGAAAGTAAGCCAGGACGTTAGTTATACAATTTACATATTTTAATTGAAAATAAAGTTTAAAGCCAAGGTAACAATAGAATGTGCTAGTTTCATTTACATTAAGTTTGTTTACAGTAGGTCCTACTACATCACTCCTGGCTACCACAAGTACCTCTGCTTTGTGCTAGTTCTCTTTGCCTTCAGAGTGAACAACTGGGGGGGGGGGAGGAGGGGGGAAGGGAATCATGTTTTCAGCAAACTGCTCTACTGAGATTAAAACAAAAAACAATGTATTACACCAAGACTCCTAAATAATCAAGTTCAACTAAATAAAAACAATGACAGGCATTTTTTAGTTCTTCTCATTCAGGCATCCGTATTGTATTTAGGAAAGAACTGTAGTTTCTTGTGTGTGTGTGTTCTATTTCGCTATTTTGGCACCCTGTATTTTTATTTTTCATTCAGCAGTTACTGAGTACTGTCGAATATGTTTTGTAATGCAGTTATTTACAAAGTCTGAATAAGCTTCTCCATAAACTATTAATTTAATTAACTAGAACTATATCCCATTAAGAGGAAGATCAGCTGTTTACTATGGAGGGTGAGCTGTGAGAAGAAAGCAAGTAGGTGTGTAAGTTATCTGGAACAGTTAGAGGCAGCTGAGGTTATCATAATCTTGAAGGGAGGAATGATAAAATGTTATAAAATAGTAGGTATCTCCTGTTCTTGTTTAATGGGACACCTGATGTGAATGTCAGGATTGGATTGTCAGGGGATCTTAGAGGTCTGAGAAGATGTTGCCTGCAGTATGCCTGGCTATAAACGGTGTCATGTCAAGTTCTCACCTTCACCAGCACTAAAGCTTATTACAACTCCACCAAATACAACTGCAAAAGAGGGAAAGAAAAACTAAGAGCCTGATTCTGCCACTCATATGTTGAGTAGTATTTGATTCTGAGTGTTGTCCCATTGTTTTCAAGGAGCAAGGTATTAATTCAAGGGGGGCGGGCAGAACCTAATCCCAAGTGAACTAAAAGAAAAGCCTCAAAAGGAAGCACAGACTTTGAAGCGATGCAAAATTCAAGTACCTCTGAGTCTCCCAGTGTGTTGTCTGTCTTATGGGCCCAGCCTTCTTTACAACTTTTAACCAAGCATACAAGCACTTAGTGGCGTAGTTGACTTTAACCATGGTTTGCATCTGCATGCAACCTGATAAGCAGTCAGTAACTATGACAGCTAACATATTTTGTTCTTGCAAAATTCCCATATTCATTAGACTTATTTTGCAGTATAGATGGAGCCCCATAAACATTCCTGCTTCACCTTTCTCGCAGTGCACTTTGTAGTAGGTCATCCCAGTGCATTGCTCCACATACTATCAATGCTATTGCGCACATGTGCAGTTGGCATTCTATCCTCTGCTGAGATGGATGGAACATCTACACCAGTGGTTCTCAACCTATGTATCATTTTGGGCAGCATATATGGTCCACTGGGTCGCAGGTTGAGAAGCACAGCAACCTCCAGACCCCTATACCCAATGCCCCCTCCCAGAGACCCCTCCAGAGTGGGGTCAGGAGCGCAGCCCTGGGTGCGGGTCCCAGCTGCAGCCCTGACCCCAACGCATGGGGCCAGGTGGCAGCCCCGACCCCAGACCCTGACCCTGCAGAGCTCGCCAGCAGCCCAGATCCTAGCCCTGCAGGGCCAGCCAGTAGCCCCGACCCCAGCCCCGATCCTGCGGGGCCAGCTGGCAGCCCTGACCCCAGACTCTGATCCCGCCGGGCTGGGCAGCAGTCCCAACCCCAGATCCCAACCCCGTCGGGCTGGGCAGCCAAGCAGACCAGACCCTGCCACATTAGGTAGCCAGGAACCCATACCTCACTGTGCCAGGCAGTTGAGCTGCCGGGAACCCGGACCCCATTGCGCAGGCCAGGCAGCCTTTAGCACACAGCTGAGCCACAAGGGCCGCTAGTTTAGAACCACTGATCTATACAAATCTTCCCAGACTGGACAGATACAAACATAATTAGGCAGCATGGTGGGTGTGGACACACAAGCTTGGCTGGCAAATGACGGTATTGCAAAACAACACTGATAAGCATGATACAGCTCAACTGTGATTATTGTAACCAAGGCAGATGAGAGTGTCACAAACTGGCTACAAAATCAAAGTTGTATTCACAGCGCAGTTGGCCCCTTAGATCAGAGGTGGGCAAACTACGGCCTGGCCCCTGAGCTCCTGCCCCGGGAGGCTAGCTCCCAGCCCCACCCCGCAGCCTCAGCTCACTGCGCCGCCGGTGCAATGCTCTGGGTGGCGGGGCTGTGAGCTCCCTGGGCAGCGCAGCTGCAGAGCCGCGGCCTGACCCGGTGCTCTGTGCTGCGTGGTGGCGTGGCTGGCTGCAGTCGGGCAGCACGGCTGCCTGTCCTGGTGCTCTGGGCGGCGTGGCTGTAGTGCCACCAGGCACCGGTGCTGCAGGCAGCGCGGTAAGGGGGCAGGAAACAGGGGTGGTTGGAGAGAGGGCAGAGGAGTTCGGGGTGGTGGTCAGGGGGCAGGGGTATGGATAGGGGTCGGGGCGGTCAGAGGGTGGGGACCACAGGGGTTGAATGGGGGTGGGGGGGGCAGGAGTTCTGGGGGCAGTCGGGACAGGGAGAAGGAGTGATTGGATAGGGCAGGGGTCCCGGGGAGGGGGGCAGTCAGGAATGAGAGGAGGGGTTGGATGGAGTGGCAGGGGGCAGTCAGGGGACAGGGA
>NW_020664409.1:92560452-92621365 GCF_002925995.2 Terrapene triunguis
GGGGGGGTTGGATGGGGCAGGATTCCGGGGGAGGGCCGTCAGGGGGCAAGAAGCAGGAGGAATCAGATAGGGGGCAGGGGCAGGCCACACCTGGCTGTTTGGGGAGGCACAGCCTCCCCTAACCAGCCCTCCATACAGTTTCCCAAACCCGATGCAGCCCTCAGGCCAAAAAGTTTGCCTGCCCCTGCCTTAGATTAGAAACTGTGCAAGGCAAGAATTGTGCCTCTTTTTATATCCACTTCTATATCTCACTGAAATCAATAGCAAAACTCCCATTGAGTTACACAGGGGTAGAGTAGTCCCTTTGGGTCTGATTCATCCCTGCACTGGGGCAGAAAGGCCTCAGGGTAGGGATATAAGTCCCTCCCTTTTAGTCTTGCACAGCACCAAGTATAGTGTCAGCACGTGACTATGAAATGTGCCATCTCTCCAGGAATAAAAAAGGGAAAATGTGACAGGAATTAAAGAGTACTTACCAGCTGGAAGAGACGGAGGCACAGCAAGCCTCAGTCAGTTGCAAAATGGCTGCTGCTACCTCTCCTTTATATTTAAAGGACCAGCGCCCAGAAAGGCATGCTGGGAAAAATTTCCTACACTAAAGAGGATTATAGGGACCAGGAAGGTACTCCTGAAGAAAGGACTGCTTCTACATTTTTGTGTAACACCCCTAACAGCTAAAGCCTAATGAATAACATGAACAGTGAGAATATTTGAAATGACTCAGAAATCTGCCACAATTTATCAACAAAATCTGCCTTTATTTAACATTAATCTTCTGCAGAAAGTTTATTTGTGACAAGCTCCAGACATTGTATGTGAGTCATAAAGGAAGTGCAGTGGCTGACACTTACCATATGTGTCCGGGGCGGAACAATGAAATGCCAAAAGCTAAGTATGGATTAAAGATTTAGACATGGGGATTCCCACTTCTAGGATCAAGTTTGACCTACAGCATAACGACTTATGAGCTGAATTAGGACAATGTTTTGGTATGAGCATTAAAAGGAACAAGGACTTAGGCCCAGTGGAAGTTAGGAACCTAACAATCTTTGAAGATCTAGGCCTCAGGGTCTGATTTTAAGAGGTGTCAAACACCTGCACCTCTCCCTGACATCAGTAGGAATTGCAGGTTCTCAGCACCTCTCCAGATCAGGTCCTTAAGCAGTCAAGACATGTTCCAAGGAGGGAAGAGAATATGGAGACGATGACCAGTGACATCTTTAATCTTTGCAGAGAAAATATCTGGTGCTCAAGGATATTTGAATTACAAAATGACCAATTGATTAATCAGCAGAAATGTTCCTGTGTCCTTATTACTTCATGGCCTAGATTCGTAGAGTATAAAGCAGAAAGGACCATTGTGATCATCTAATATGACCTCCTCTATAACACTGGCCATAGAACTTTCCTGAAATAATTCCTGTTTGAAGTAGATCATGCAGGGCCAAACATGTATAGCAAGGTCTCAGCTGGAGTACAGATGCCAAGAACTGGCTGACAGCCAAGAGCCATGTGCTTTTGGAGTCAGTCTCTGGAGAATGGGAAGCAGGAGAGGTTTTTCCAAGCTGAATTCTCTCTCCTGCCATCCTCATTCCATCTCTGGAGTGTACACTGTACTGATGAAGCTTGAATTTGGGACTGAGTACACCGACTTTAGGAACCCAAGCCTCTTCCAGCACACAAAGGGTGGGAGAAAGGAAATACTACCGTCCCCATTTTGCAGCTGAGGAAATAAGCCAGGAAGAGATTAAAGAAAAGATTATTAAAAATGACTAGTGGTTTTAGATGCTGCCATTTTTGGGTGCCCAGCTTGCAACATTATAAAAGGCTCTGATTCTCACTGGGCAGACGCCAAGCACTCTGTAAACCAGGCTTTGTTAGTGTGTTTCAATTTGGGCACCCAAAATCACTAGTCACTTTTGAAAATGTTGGTCTAAGTGACTTGCCTGTCCAAGGTCGCCCGGCAAGTCTGAGTCAGAGCTAAGAATTTAATCTGGGTCTCTTGTGTTCCAGTTCATGCCATAATCACAAAACCATCATCCCTCTCTTCCTCTAGTCACATGCATGAGTGCTTGTGTGGAGATGAAGTTACCTATTTGGTGTTTGCAAATGTGGGATTTCATGAGTGCCGTTGGTACAGCAGGGATTTTTATATCTATTCTAGAGCTGGATAAACCAAGGCACCTAGAGAATCCAATTTTTTTACAGAGCCTGTAGATTTCCCCAGATCTCATCTTCCTCATTTATATTGTGCTTGGAGTAGATTGCCTTATTTGTCCTTTGACTTGTTTGATCTCTCACTGCACACACTGTCCTTTTTAGCCTTTCAAATAAATGCCTAAGAAAGATTACAGAGATTGTTAATTGGTGCCTGCTTGTTAATTTAAGTTTAGAAAGACTCTATTTCTTTAAATCAAGACTGGATGTCTTTCCAAAAGTTGTGCTCTAGCTCAACCAGAAGTTATGGGTATGATGCAGGGATCATTTGGTGAAACTTTATGGCATGTGTTATACAAGAGATCAGACTAGAACTTCACTGTGGTCCTTTCCGGCCCTGAAGTCTATGAATATATATGGGAATAAAGATGGGCAGCTTCTTTTTTAACACCTGTGTCAGTAATGCTTTATAATAGAGCATAAAATATAGTTGTGTAGGTTATTAGAAAAATTCCATACACCACCACCTCTTTCCCTAGTGATATCATCTATGTATTCTAAAGAACTTTAGTTTGAATTCACACCAGTTTTACACCCATGTTACTCAGTTGACTTCATTGGTTTCTTCTAATTTACATTGTTGTATTTGAGAGCAGAATCAGGGCCAATGACATGCAGGCATTTTCTAATAACCATTTTTGGGCCCAATGTTGTGTTGTGATATACCACAGTGGCTATAAAGGCAGCAAATCTCTCCATCAGGGAATACCTCCATCTCTGTTTCTATGCCAAGCATATCTCAGGCATGATGGAGAACCAGGATTTCTAACTGCCCTCCCTAGCTTTTCTGATTTGACACATGAGTGAGAAATGTTGGGAATATTGGACAAAATATATTCTGGGAATAAACACAACCTTTATTTTTTTTTCTGTAAGAGATAGAAAAGATAAGGATGAGACAGAAAAAATCCTTCTGGGAATGTGAGACCGCTCTTCTGGCTTTAGAACTGATTTGACTTGATAGCTGACTTTCCAACAAATGTATTTGCAGATTTATAGGCACTATAACAATACCTTCAAAGAATAGCCCCTTGATAATTGGTTGAAAGACCTTTTCCTTGATTTACTGAAGTCCCTAAGGAGTTGATCTAACCAGGAGCATTAAATTATTATGATCCTTTTCAAAAAGGACTCTGACAGTTTGGGTTTTCACATGTATATAATGGTTTTAGTGCAGGGGTGGGCAAACCTTTTGGTCCGAGGGCCACATCTGGGTATGGAAATTGTAAGGCTGGCCATGAATGCTCATGAAATTGGGGTTGGGGTGAAGGAGGGGGTGAGGGCTCTGGCTGGGGGTGCGGGCTCTGGGGTGGGGCTAGAAATGAGTTCAGGGTGCAGGAGGGGGCTTCGGGCTATGGCAGGGGGTTAGGGTGCGGGGGGTGGGTGAGGGCTCTGGCTGGGGGTGTGGGCTCTGGGGTGGGGTTGGGAATGAGGGGCTTGGGGTGCAGGAGGGTGTTCCAGGTTGGGACCAAGCTGCCCCGTCCGCAAGCACCACCCCTGCAGCTCCCATTGGCTGTGGATCCTGGCCAATGGGAGTTGCGGGGGCTGCACTTGGGGCAGGGGCAGTGTGCGGAGCCCCCTGGCTGCCCCTGCGCCTATGAGCCAGAGGTGGGACATGCCGCTGCTTCTGGGAGCCACGTGGAGCCACGGCTCACGTGGAGCAGGGCAAGCCCCCGACCCTGCTCCCCGGCTGGAGCATCGGAGTGGGGCAAGCCCCAGACCCTACTCCCTAGTGGTAGCTCAAGGGACAGATTAAAATGTCTGACAGGCTGGACGCGGCCCGTGGGCCGTAGTTTGCCCACCCCTGTTTTAGCATCACTGTAACTTAAGTCAGAAACCAGGCAGCCCATTTTTAGCCTAAATTTAGCTTTACTTTACAATCGATAGATAGCAATGATAGATAGCAAGGGAGGTCTAGGTTGGACATTAGGAAAAAGTTCCTAACTGTCAGGGTGGTTAAACACTGGAATAATTTGCCTAGGGAGGTTGTGGAATCTCCATCTCTGGAGATATTTAAGAGTAGGTTAGATAAATGTCTATCAGGGATGGTCTAGACAGTATTTGGTCCTGCCATGAGGGCAGGGGACTGGACTTGATGACCTCTCGAGGTCCCTTCCAGTCCTAGAATCTATGAATCTATGAATGTCCTCTAGGACCATTACAAGTAAGGGTAAGTGAGGAGTTTCACTGTAATCACTTAAAGGGACACAGGGTAAAATTTTCAAAAGCACCTAAGTGACTTAGGAGTTGAGCTGCGTGGAATTTTTGTGAAGGAACAGTTTTCTATTGGAAAGTGCTGATTTGATGGAACTGAAATGTTCCACGAGAATGTGTCCGTTCTGTCAAAACTTTCAATGGAACCAGGTGGCTAGCCAGCCTAGTTCTTCTAGGCTCCCAACTGGCCAGCTCCCAGACTATTCATCTCCCCAGGCTTCCAGCTGCACTGTTCCTTGGCTATACAGCCCCTTGGTTGCCTGGATCCCTGCCTGGAATTTTTCAAAAATATCCATTCCATGGAAAATGTATTTCTGACTTTTCAAATACTGTATATATACATAAAACTATATTCTATGAAGGCACTATTACACTGAGAAAACTGATCTGCTTTTGCTGTAACAACAGTTAGATATAATGATGAACCTTGTTCCTGCAATCAGCCCCATATAGGCAAACACCTGTGGAGTCTTACTGAAATTGGTGGCTCTCTGAATGAGCACAATGTCACTGCTCTAACTAATCCAACCACAGGATCAGGGAAATGGGGGTCTATCAAAATCTCTCCACTTAATCAAAAGTAGATGTTCTATCCGCAGCATTTTTTTCAAAGCTCATGATTTAATATTAACTAATTCTATCAATAAAATACAATAAGGGAAATGGTATCTGGCTCATATGTTTTGTGAGTCTTTGAAGTTGACTAACTATTGGTTTTGGTTTTCATTACTAACATCCTGCTGCAATAAAGCATCAGATATATGGGACTATCATGTATTGTTCTCTTCACTGGCCAAACACTGCAAGTTATTTGGTATTCAGCTGTTTAGTTAAAAACACAACAAATGTATTTTGTAGAAAATGTTTCTCCTGTACAGTGGGTTTTCAATTTCTTTTATCAAGATGAGTAATATTACTGAGGTGCAGTGACCGAGTGGTTAAGGTGCTCACCTACAATCTTGGGAAGTTGTGGGTTCACGTCTCACTTGATCTTACACTGAAAGTCTGCCTTCAGTTCACTCAGCTGCAAAATACCTGATCCATAGGGTTAGGGACATCAAAGGTGGTTGCATGTGATACTAGCCACATCACTCCCTGGTGTACCATTGGCTATGAAAACTGATGTTCCTTAGCCTGTGTCAGCCTGATTAGCCATCTGTAATTTGGGGCAGACTCCCTTTTTATTGATGAGTGATATGGTTCTGCCCATTTTAGATACAGGGGAGCTTTCTCACACTAGTGGAACCTTCCAAAATCAAAGAAACCTTCTAACCACTTTATTTCCTTACATCTATACTATTCCAGCGCCTCATCAGAGTATTTCATCTACTTGCTACCATTACTGGGGTATCTGACCACCTCGCAATCTTTACCCTCTTAACACCCTTGTGGGGTAGGGCAATGCTGTTATCCCCATATTCCAGATGGGGCACTGGGTAAAGAGAGAGATTAAGTGACCTCTTCCAGATCATTCTGGATGCCTGTGGGAGAGCAGGGATTTGAACCCACACCTCCCAAGTCCTAACACATGGACCATCCTTCCTCTCTTGGCACATCTGATCCACAGATGTCAAAGTGGCAGTAATCCTATATGACATTCTCACTTTGAAATCTTCCATAATAAAATAGCTTATCAGTGAAGAGCCATTTACATTCTATTTCACCTGCTTCTGGGGAAATCTATTAATAAACATATGGTGAATTTCTGGTCATGAAAGAAGTAGGACTGACGAGCCTAGCAAATACAGTCTTCTCATCAGTTACGTTCTGTTTCAAGGTAATCTAGGTTTAATTATAAACTGATCAAACTCTGGTTTCTGGAGCACTGGTCGTTAAATGTGAAAAGGGAGCTGATTTTTCTGAACAGCCAGTCAGCCTTACTTAGTACTGCATTACACAGAAAGGTAGCTTTTTAAAACGGATTACTGCTATTATAAACAGAGAACCCTTTGGGTATGTTTACACTGTAGTCAGAAGTGTAATTTCCAGTTTGGGCAGATGTGCACACAGTAGCTTTGATCAAGCTAGCACACAAAAAATAGCAGTTTAGCCACGATGGTGTGGCTGGCAGCACTGTCTAATGGCCCAAATACAATCTTGTCTGAGGCCTTAGGTATGTACCCAGGTGGCTAGCCCAATCCATTGTCCATACCGCCTCAGCTGCACTGCTAGTTTTTGTGTGCTAGCTTGATCAAAGTTAGTATGTGTGGCTCTACTTGAGCTGGAAATTACACTTCCATCTGCAAAGTCAACATACCCTTTCATTTAGGGTTTGAGATAGATGTAGTTCTCTAAGGCTACGTCTACACTACAGGGGGGGATCGATTTCAGATATGCAAATTCAGCTACAGGAATAGCGTAGCTGAATTCGATGTATCTGATCCGACTTACCCCGCTGTGAGGACGGCGGCAAATTGACCGCCGCGGCTCCCCCGTCGACGGCGCTTACTCCTACCTGGGCTGGTGGAGTACGCCCGTCGATTTGGGGATCAATTATCGCGTCCCGACGAGACGCGATAAATCGATCCCCGAGAGATCGATTTTCTACCGCCGATCCGGGCGGGTAGTGAAGACAAGCCCTCAGAAGTGCTGAGAAGTGTTGCGAACATCCATGGCCTGATTGTCTTCTCATTTACACCAGCTTAAATCAGAAGTAAGTCATCTAAAGTTAATAGAGTTGCACGGATAAAACGGCCTGATCCAAATGCCATTGAAACCAGTAGGAGTCTTCCTGTTGATTTCAATATGCTTTGGATTGGGCACTGAGCGAGGTGAGAGTCAGGTCCCCAGTTTGTTAGAGTCAATCCCTTTGCTTCAGGCTGTTATCTAGAATGCAAGCCATTACTTGTTGCTAATGATTGATTTCTATGCGACCTTTCCTTAATTAAAACTTCAGTTTCTGAGTGACTCAAACAGTGGGGCCCTGTTCACTGACTAGAAAAATGTGACCAGTGGCCCTTTCAAGTTGCAGAAGAGTATTTATTTCCATCTGCTTCTAAGGTTAGTAAAAACTAGAAAATCAAAAAGAAATTTCAACAAATAAAACAGACCCAAAGAAAAAAGTAATAAATTACCTCAAACATAGGTTAAATGGGAAAAGATAAACACTTGAAAATTTATTGCTGTGCTTAAAGGGACATGACCATATTAAAAATGGCCTCCAAGTGTCTCATGTCCATGTGGACAACTCCTGTTTCTGTATCTATGGACATTCCCAGTCCTGCAATTCCTGGGGACCTTCAGAGTTTTAGGAGCTTTACCTCTTGTTGAAAGCAAAGTCTTTTTAATCTATCTACTTGGATGGACGGCTGCCTCTTTATAGGGGCAGCCATCCATCTGATGGTATATTTCTAATATCCAACACATCTAGCTATGACAATAATTGTTGTCATTATAATTGTATGTACTACAGTAGAGCCTAAATAAGATTGGGTTAGGTAGATACTGTACAAAGAGAAAGAGACCATTTCTGTCTTGAGGACTTTATAATCCAAATTATGTTTAGCATCGTTCATGTGGGTTTTTCACTGTATGAATAGGTTTCTCAAAACATCTTGCTAACCTATGTGTAAGGTATAGGAGCTCAGACTGGGAGATCTTAGCAAATTATTAAAATTCTAGGGTCAATTTTCAGCAACCAGAACCTCTGGTATTCCATTCCTGGCATACTGTGAGTTAATTTAATACGGATAATCACCGTATTTTGTTGGTTTTGAAATTTCCATTAGTAGTAGTAATAGTAAATACCAGTAGGTTTCTTCATCAAATTCAAATCCCCTCCCCTTTCTATCTTTTGCAATGATCTGTCTGGGAATTAACAATCTCACATTGGTTCTTGAGTTTGCTTTTGAGAAGTGATCATATGTATCACACTGACTTATGTCTACTAATATCTGAATACTCATCTCAGGCTGGAAACAAAAACTCTCTCGCCCTTTCTTTGCATGTTGTAACATCTAGCTGAGTACTATGTATTATAACAATTGTTTCTTTTCTCAGTGTTACTGGAACAATTAGTTTATCTCCTGCTCTTTTGCAAAACTTGCCTAAGTCCTTTACTGTGTTCTTTAAGATCCCTAACCCAAATTAAAACATTATCCATTATACCTTCAGCACCTTATAATCTAAGATCTTTGGAAGTAGTCTTCTAAATATTTTGGAACTGAGCTAATACAAAGCAGCATTCTTTTAGGATGAAATCCTAGCCCATTGAAACCAATGGGCGTTTTTACGGATCGGATTCTAACATCTTTCACACTAGTTTTATACCAATTTGATTACACTAATTTTAATTGAGTTCTCCTTATTTATTCTGGTGGAAAAGGAGAATCAGGCCAATAACCTCCCACTGGTGTATTAAATGAAACACTAGTAGCTGAAAGCCCATGTTGTTGCATGGGTGTGACAGTGGGACCAAGTAATCACCATCTGTGCAGTCTCCATCATAAAACCAATGAATTTGTTGAATGAAAATTAGCTGTAGAGTAAGTAAGGTTGGTGACTGGTTGAGTTACCTTTGTTATCACAATGGTCTTGGCATGGCATGGATACATGCCTTACTTTAGCTGTACACATGGGTGTAACTTGTAAAGTCAAAATGGCTGAGAACTTAAAAATTGGATGATAACACGCTATGAATCACTGTGATAAATCAACCTCATGATATTTTATACACAAAGAGCTCTCAACTATGCTTAGAGCTGTTCCCATCTCTTCACATAGACTCAACGAACATTCTACGCTTCAGTGTGACACACAGACAGAGTTACGATCTTATTATGTAGATTGAGTTTAATATTAAAAGAATGTCATATAGCAAACTGGTAAAACAGTCATTTTAGGCAACAATGTTTGGCAAACAAGTTTGAAAATGTAGGTCCAGATCCTCACAGGTATTTAGGTATCCAACTCCCATTAGAATCAGTGGGACATAGATGCTTAAATACTTTTGAGGATGTGGGTCTTAGTCCTTACATTCTTCTTCTCCCTCTATAAAAATGGAGCTATCATCAATAACCTGCAAAAAATAGAAATACATTGATACTACAGGCTCACACACATTGTGAGATGTGAGGATGAATTACAGTAATTAATGTAAGTATAGGGCTTTGAAAGAAAACACACTTATACAGAAGTTTAGTGCTCGTATTTATATGTAAGTGTTGGTACTTATAAGTTCCAAATATTATGACAATAAAAAAGGCCTGAAAACTGTAGAGCTTTGTGTAGGAATTTTATAGGAATCCTACTGAGATTAATTCATAATAACCTCATAAGAGTGTTCTGGTAAGGGAAAAAAACTGGACCAGATCTGCTCAAGTTATTGGGCTCAATACAGGAGTAATTGGATGACATGTTATGGCTTGTATTATAGAGGAGGTCAGATGAGATGATTATTAGATCATGGCCTTCTGGCCTTAAGATCTATGAATCTATAGACATGCAAATTGAGAATGCAGTGTCTACAAAAACAAACAAAAGGAAAAGCAATTACCTGTAAGACAAGCCACCCAGCTGTGGGGAATTCTCCCCACAACAGTCCTCGGCTGTTTTTAATCTGTATAAATGACTGAGACTGATTGAAAACTGTATGCTGGTATTCACTGATTAATGAAATGAGGGAGCAAGAAAGGGAGCTGGGTCTGCTCTGTAACTGGGCTGCCATGTGGCAAATAAAATTTAACATTGACAAAAGTAAATGAACATACAGTTGGCTCAAGCCTAACAAATGAAGGAAACTAAATGAAAGCAGAAGGATTTGAAAGGGACCTTTAGAAACAGTAGACTTGAAATGTCTTTATGATGCTGAGAATTGACTCTTTTCAAAGCTGGTGTATAGTGACAGCCTAAAAACATATGTCTAGAAAGTTTGGATGGGGCTACATATTTCTACGAGAAATCCACGGTATATTCAATTATGGTCACTGCACCATTAAATAATATATAAACTCAGTGTGGTGCACCAGTTCATATCTTATAAAACGTCTACAGTGCATGCATGCATAAGCACCATTTCAGGGTTAATGAGGGACTCAGCAATGCACACCTGCAATCTGCAGTCAGGATTGGGCCCAACAAGTAAAATGGAAAAGAAAACAGCCAAAGGAGGCCATCAATTTAATTTCATGTACCATAATATTTGGAACTTATAAGTACTAACCTAAGTTGTAAGAGTAGCTAAGTAGCATTTCACTGTATGGATTTCCTAATAAGAGGCTAGTTGCATAGGTTTTTAGTACAGTAATAGAATATTAATGTAGCTCAGTTACCCACATTACGAGAGTCCACCTAATAGAGAGAGCATACATAAAAAAGGGTACCAAAGGTTGGCTTTATAAAGTTTCAACATTCAAAACCAGACATGAACCATTTATAATTTTTGGAGTTTAAAGTGGTTATAGCTTATGATGCAGGAGGTCATTCAGAATAGAGCTGTCATCCAGATACTGAGGTAAGAAACACAAGAGAATCTCTAGGTACTGAATGGCCATAGCTGTTGTACATAAGAAGAATTATATTAATGCAAACCTATCTTTTTCAGGGTGTGGGGGGGCGGAGGTTGTTGTCACCTATCACCATGGTATCTGAGCATCTTTCATGTAAAGAAGTTTGGCAATAGCAAAGTTCTCAGTGAACTTCTTAGAGACTCTGGCTCTTCTTACTTTTTCAGGTATAAAACTCTGCTTGCGTTAGAGTTACTCTTTTTGTTTGCTTGGATCCTATGTTAGTTTTAGGTGTTTGGTTGCGAGTGGGTTTGGGAGGCATGGGTCTTATGAATGTCATTCTTGCTAGGAAGCTTTCTCAGAGAAGGTTTTAATAAAACCACCCTGTAGTTATTGTAACCTGTTATTTCCAATGTGTAAATAGTGAAGGGTTCACAAGGCAATATTCAGGTCCTGAGTTCAGGCCAAATCACAAATGTTGGATTCAGATCTGAGGACCAGGTTGTGCCATTCAGATCCATGAGTGGAGAACACCTTCTGTGCGATGGTATCTCCTTGTCCATGCAAAATGACTAGGTGGCTAGCAGGGTCCGTGGCAGCACTCTCTTTTTCTTTGGAGGATTCTCCATGAGGATAGGATCCATAAGGATGGAGGAGGGCATGGACTGGTTAGGCTAGGGGTCAGGACTATGCATTTCTCTATTGGTTACGGGGTCGAGTTGGCGGGGTGAGTACAATCCTCCCTCTAGCCTCACAGAGATTACCTGGGAAAGATAACACGCCTTTAGAGTCAGGTGGATCGAGGAGCATGGAGGGGGGATAGGTACACCAGAACTCAAGAGCTTGTCTGAAGGCACAAGGCCTCTGTATGCATGGCACTGATCTCATGCAGCTGCCTGGATACATGGCTCATTCTGCAGAAAGGCAAACCTCACCCTCAGTGGAATAATGCCCTTAAGGGCATTCTTCCTCACTGAGTTTCCTTTCCAATATCTCTATTAGGGAGGTGCTGGCAGGGATGGGGATGGGTGATGTAGCCCCGAGTATGACCTT
The DNA here is from genome assembly GCF_002925995.2 of Terrapene triunguis. NCBI lineage: Eukaryota > Metazoa > Chordata > Testudines > Emydidae > Terrapene > Terrapene triunguis. Next base: position 92,572,380 of record NW_020664409.1, read on the forward strand.
TGCACCCTCTCCTTTCCCATCTAGGGTTGCCAATTTTGGTTGGAGGTATTCCTGGAGGCTTCCTGGAGGTTTCATCACATGACATAATCTTTCATCAAAGATTAATCTTTAATTCCTGGAGACTCCCGGACAACCCTGGAGTGTTGGCAACCCTATTTCCTTCAGTGTTTGGGGTGCTCAGATCTGTGGTTTTGGTTTCACACCCATCTGAGTGTTTCATCACCTCATGTTCCTATTATGCCTCTGGCGTTTAGGGCAGTGACGAAGCTCCTCCACTCTTGTCTGTTTCTGGCAAGTCTTTCAATGGTTCCCCAGCTGTGCCCCAGGTTTTTCAGTTCGGCTTCCACAGCTCTTCACAGTGTTGTTTTCCGGTGGCCTCGTTTTCGCTTGCTTTCAGGTGTCCATCTTATTGCTACTCTGGTGATGGAATCAGTTTCCATCCAAAGCACATGACCGATCCATCTCCAACGCCTCCTGGCAATGATGGTGCTCAGATCCTCTTGGCTGCACTGTGTCAATAGATTTTGGTTTGAATTGTTCCAGGCCAAAAGATATGGAGGATTTTTCTGAGGCAGGTTGTATGAAATGAAGACAGTTTGGACATGTCATACTTTCTCATTCCCCAGCATTCTGGGGAATGAGTTGTGTTGAAAGTACACAGCTCTGATAAATCTTGAGTTTGGTGTTGTATTTTGATGATTTCCATACTGTATTTAAGCTCCTAAAGGTGTTCCTGGCTTTTATTGATTTTGTTCCGGATGTCCTGGCTTGTTCTACCATCCTGGCCGATGGTGCTGCCCAAGTATGTGAATGTTTCTACATAGGTGAGAACATAATACTCTATCCGTACTGATGATGGTGAGGCAATATTAAAGGTCATGAAATCTGTCTTATTGTGGTTGATTTTCAGTCCAATTTTCTGGCTGAATGCGTTGAGACAAGTTGTTTTTTCTTGTATATGGTGTTGGGTATGTGATAGGAGAGTGACATCATCTGCAAAGTCCAGGTCTTCAAGGGATGAGATGAGTGTCCATTTTATGCCTCTTGCCATGTCTTTTGCTGTACACTAAGGGGGAGGGATAGTTCAGTGGTTTGAGCATTGGTTGGCTAAACCCACGGTTGTGAGTTCAATCCTTGAGGGGGCCATTTAGGGAACTGGGGTAAAAATCTGTCTGGGGATTGGTCCTGCTTTGAACAGGGGGTTGGACTAGATGACCTCCTGAAGTCCCTTCCAACCCTGATATTCTATGACCTAGTCAACAGCAATGTTGAAGAGGATTGCAGACATGACACATCCTGTTTTGACTTCAAAACTGAGCTCACTGTGATCAACACTGCATGTAAAGTTGAAATAGAAGCTTTTGATGATGTTGATTATACAGAAAGGAATTCCATATGCCCACAGAATGCGCCATAGGCTGGTCCTGTGAATGCTATCAAAGGCTTCTCAAAGTCTATGAAATTTATGTAGAGTTGCTGTTGCCATTCTAAGCACTGTTCTATTGTGTTTCATAGGGTGAAGATCTGGTCTGTGCATCCATGCTCTTTCCGAAAACCAGCTTGCTCTTTTCTGAGAATGCTATCAACTGCCTCTGATATAGGCTAGATTATGATCTTACACAATACTTTGCTTGGAACAGATACAAGTGTGATACCATGCCAGTTATTACAATCACTGAGAGTTCCTTTCTTTGGTATCTTTACTATAACCCCATGGTCCACTCATCTGACACTTTTCCCCTTCCCCAGACTGATGTAAATAGAGGGTCCAAGATAGATGCTGCTAATCAGTCCCTGCTACAGGCTGGGGACTGACTGGCTAAGCAGCAGTTCTGCAGAAAAGGACCTGGGGATTACAGTGGACGAGAAGCTGGATATGAGTCAGCAGTGTGCCTTTGTTGCAAAGAAGACTAATGGCATATTGGGCTGCATTAGTAGGAGCATTGCCAGCAGATCAAGGGAAGTGATTATTCCCCTCTATTCTGCACTGGTGAGGCCACATCTGGAGTACTAAGTCCAGTTTTGAGCCCCTCACTACAGAAAGGACGTGGACAAATTCGAGAGAGTCCAGTGGAGGGCAATGAAAATGATTAGGGGGCTGGGGCACATGACTTACGAGGAGAGGCTGAGGGAACTGGGCTTGTTTAGTCTGCAGAAGAGAAGAGTGAGGGGGGATTTGATAGCAGCCTTCAACTACCTGAAGGGGGGTTCCAATGAGGATGGAGCTTGGCTCTTCTCAGTGGTGGCAGATGACAAAACAAGGAGCAATGGTCTCAAGTTGCAGTGGGGGAGGTCTAGGTTGGATATTAGAAAACACTATTTCACTAGGAGGGTGGAGAAGCACTGGAATGGGATACCTAGGGAGGTGGTGGAATCTCCATCCTTAGAGGTTTTTAAGGCTCGGCTTGACAAAGCCCTGGCTGGGATGATTTAGTTGGTGTTGGTCCTGCTTTGAGCAGGGGGTTGGACTAGATGACCTCCTGAGGTCTCTTCCAACCCTAATCTTCTATGAATCTACGAATTTAGGATTTACCTTGAACAATTCTGCATTCAAGTTATCCTTGCCAGGAGCTTTCCCTTTTTTTAAGGATTTGATGGCTTGAATGATCTCTTTCTTAGTTGGGGTGTCTCTGTTGATATCAAGATCTTCTTCTGCCTCCTGGATGTTTGCTTCCCCTTTAGGTGGCTCCCTGTTCAGCAATTCTTTGAAATGCTCTGTTCAGCGCATTTCTTGTTCTTTTTCGGTTGTTAGTAGGTGTCCGTGTTTGCTCCTGATGAGAGTGTTCGTTGGTGTCTGCCATTTACCACTGATAAGCCACATCATTTTGTAGATGGTTCCTTGTTCACCACGAGCCTCTGAGTGTACTGATGCAATAAATCTCCCTGAAACAGCCAGGCCATTTCATTAGAGTGCTAATTAGAAGGGTTTGGGATTTGTAGTTCATAACCACTGATACTGGCTGTGCTGGTAAGAAGGACAATTGTTTATTTTAAACCCATTGAAGTGCAACTGACTCCTTAGTGCCTTTTGGACCTGTTAAACACACTGTAGATTGTCCATAATGTCTAAAGACACAGCACAGGTTTTATAAAACCACATGACATTCTGTTAAAGAAGGAGATTGTTTTTCCTGTGAGCTAGCCCTGTTTGGGATTATACACAAGGGACAGTATGAACTGCAGTGCCCCAGATCCTTACACAGGCATGCAGAGTTGGTGTGAGAACAAGGAGCCTCTGCCAGCACTACCTTCCCCATGCCAGCACTAGGGATAATAGAGTCATGACTCTCGGGGGAGTGCAGGACACCAAACTGCTGCCTTGGGGGAGCATCTCCCCCAAAGGGGGCAGGGAGGAGGCAGATGCATAGTCCTGCACACACCCCCTTTGCATTAATCCACTTTGCTGGCCTGGCACAAAGAGGCGAGAAGGTTGCACCATAGCAGGGGTAAAGCCCAAGATAAATAATCCTGTATTAACATCAGCCCATATTACTCTGTTCAGACCAGCACAGATGAGAGATCTGGGGAGAGGGGGAGGGAGTTAAAGGAAATTAAAGGAAAACAAACACAGAACAGATGTTGGAAAGCACATTTTCATTCAGAGAATAATAAATGTGTGCAGTGGCCTGCCAGACAGGGTTACAGGGGCAGGAACACCAAGGTCATTTAATAAACAATTAGATGCTCTTTAGGGTGAAATCAAATGCTAACGAGACAAACCGGGATGGCTGACATTCGACTGAAATAACATTGTCCTGTTCCTAGGTATGTTCATTTTTATTCCTTATTTCCTCATGAGAGTTGCCTATTACTCCCCAGCATCCCTCTGCTAAGGCTGTCAGTAAGGATGCCCCTTAGGGCCAGTTCCAATGGGGATGTGCAGACAGTGTTTGTATGTGTGTGACGTGAACACTTTCTCATTAGCAACTGGACCAAGACCACCAACATGTCTGACATACTGTAGGTCAATAAACAGCTGTCAGTTGGTAAGCACTCTAAGTCACCTTCAAGCCTGGGCTAGAGTTGAATGAGTACCCATGAGCTGAAAGGCTCTTTAACCCATTACTCCCCAGACTGTTCCTCTAAAAAGGTCCTTAAAATACATTATTTGTGAACTTAATAATGTCTTTAGAAAAATACCCTGAATTACACCTAACTGTGGTTTTAGGGGCCTGAAAATCTACCTGTTTCACTCTCAAATTGTCATTCTATCGTGTGCAAGGCTTTTTGGAAGTCGCTTTTACCTGTAGCCCTGCACTGTCACTTTCATCCTATAATTGACATAGATCACTGCCTAAACATTGCTTTCATTTATCACACGGAGCTAGCTCAGACAGGAAGGTGGAATGTCAAATTACAAATCAGCAGCTACAATATTCAGACACTGTGGCGTTCATTTTTTGAGGACGTCACTGGAGTATTCTTAAGCACTTCCAATTATTATTACAGCTGAGGAAGCTTGGGGAAAGCAGCCTGTTATGCAAGATCATGTTAAAACAAAAAATGGTTTTCAAATGTGCTGTGCTCACAAGCCTTCAGCAAGTTTAAACAAAGTTTACAAAGTGTTGGTGAGAAAAATCCCACTCTATTATTTTAATTTTTCCTCTTTTTCCCCCACTGAAAAAAGAGGAGAAGGTAGGAGAAAGAAAGTGGGGAGCAAAACTTGCTTTTTTACTTTTCCTCTCCTTTTTCCAGTGGGAAAAAATGGACCCCAATTTAAAAAGTGAGCGAGTGAAATTTTTTCTCCACAAAAATTCTGAAAAACAAAAAAAATGTCAATTTTCCCTTTGAAGTTTATTTGGAAGAGGAATACATTAGACAAAAACAACATTTTTCAACAAAAAATTTTGGCAGTTGGAAATTTTGACCAGCTCAAAGCAAAACAATTAGGTGACCTTAGCAGCCAGCCAGAAGGCAGCAAAAAGGTGAGTTATTATTAAGAGCGTTCTTAGACAAGCTCAGATTTTATGCTTTCAGATGTGGTGTTGCAGAAAATATAGTGCTGGTTTGGCTAAGAATTTTTAAAGTTGGTTACTGACTTATTTAACAGAGTTTAGAAGCCCTGAGTGGGAGCTGAGAGAGCAACTTGGCGTGTGATAGTCTGAAAATAATGAGGCAGAACTCACCTAGGTATTAGAGAAAGGGCCAAGTGAGCTCAGGAGGCTGAGCTAGTCAAATCATTTGTAACTAATACATCATCAGATTAATTTAATCCTTTTTTCTCTTTGCCAAACATTTGCCAGCCAAAGTCTACTTTTTACAAATGTATTTATTATTCACAGATATTTTCCCAATAATATATGCAAATATGCCTCAGCCTCTGGGGTGTCTTTATCCTATTTGCTTTGAATATTCATCCTTCATTATCCAAGGTGTATGGTTTGTCATCCAAGTTACCTAGACAAATTAGAAGATTGGGCCAAAAGAAACCTGATGGGGTTCAACAAGGACAAGTGCAGAGTCCTGCACTTAGGACGGAAGAATCCCATGCACTGTTACAGACTAGGGACCGAATGGCTAGGAAGCAGTTCTGCAGAAAAGGACCTAGGGGTTACAGTGGACGAGAAGCTGGATATGAGTCAACAGTGTGCCCTTGTTGCTAAGAAGGCTAACGGCATTCTGAGCTGTATAAGTAGGGGCATTGCCAGCAGATCGAGGGACGTGATCGTTCCCCTCTATTCGACTTTGGTGAGGCCTCATCTGGAGTACTGTGTCCAATTTTGGGCCCCACACTACAAGAAGGATGTGGAAAAATTGGAAAGAGTCCAGCGGAGGGCAACAAAAATGATTAGGGGGCTGGAGCACATGACTTATGAGGCGAGGCTGAGGGAACTGGGATTGTTTAGTCTGCAGAAGAGAAGAATGAGGTGGGATTTGATAGCTGCTTTCAACTACCTGAAAGGGGGTTCCAAAGAGGACGGATCTAGACTGTTCTCAGTGGTACCTGATGACAGAACAAGGAGTAATGGTCTCAAGTTGCAGTTGGGGAGGTTTAGGTTGGATATTAGGAAAAACTTTTTCACTAGGAGGGTGGTGAAGCACTGGAATGGGTTACCTAGGGAGGTGGTGGAATCTCCTTCCTTAGAGGTTTTTAAGGCTCGGCTTGACAAAGCCCTGGCTGGGATGATTTAGTTGGGAATTGGTCCTGCTTTGAGCAGGGGGTTGGACTAGATGACCTCCTGAGGTCCCTTCCAACCCTGATATTCTATGATTCTATTGTTTCTGCTTCCTGACTGGAAGACTAAAAAATTGTAAACAGGAGAATACCAATTACATGTGACACATAGTTGTAAATGAATAGTTAAACTTTACTCCCCATAAAAGAAAATGTTGATAATGAGGAAAAAAAGTTTTGTTTTGGGGGAAAGGCCATTCATTTTTCAGTGAAAAAACTTGTCATTAAAAAATTTTCAACCAGCTATAGTGAATAACAGATTATGAATGTGGTTTCAAACAGCTATTCAAAAATTGGATAAATGTTTACAAATGGTGCTTTTGCACTTCTAGACCAGCCCTACTAAGGCACAACAAAAATGAATGTGGGAAACTGTCTAAGAGAAACTTTCAGTTTATTCAGATAAACCTCCTGCCAAAGGAACAGAGCCCCACTTGGAAAGGCAATGGAGCATTTCCTCTGGATGCTAATCTTAGAGCAGAGCATTTCTCCTGACATAGAATTTGTGAATGGATCCTGCAGCCCTGCAAAATATGGGCAAGTTCTATCCCCATCTGCTTTTTTCCAGTTGCACAGGTGTTGATTCAGAGTAAAACCACTGCCTTTAAAGAAGCCACTATAGATTTACACCAGAATAATGGGAAGCAGAATTTTCCTAGAATACACAAACTGCTCTTTGAACAGAAGAACTCTCTGGTAGGTGCTCAGATACTATGGTGATGGCAGCCAAATAAGTAGCTAGATAGAAAGAAATATCATTATTTGTATTATACATGAGGCATAATATAGATAAATGAAACAGCTGACATAACTGATGGCATGTTACATGTTAGTTATACTTCGGAAAGTCAATATCATAGAATCATAGGGCTGGAAGGGACCTTCAGAGATCTAGTCCAGTCCCCTGCACTCATGGCAGGACTAAGTATTGTCTAGACCATCCCTGACAAGTGTTTGTCTAACCTGCTCTTAAAAATCTCCAATGATGGAGATTCCACAACCTCCCTAGACAATTTATTTCAGTGCTTAACCATCCTGACAGTGAGGAAGTTTTTCCTAATGTCCAACTTAAACCTCCCTTGCTGCAATTTAAGCCCATTGCTTCTTGTCCTATCCTCAGAGGTTAAGAAAAACAAAATATCTCCCTCCTCCTTGTAACAACCTTTTATGTACTTGAAAACTGTTATGTCCCCCCTCAGTCTTCTCTTTTCCAGACTAAACAAAGCCAATTTTTTCAATCTTCCCTCATAGGTCATGTTTTCTAGAACTTTAATCATTTTTGTTGCTCTTCTCTGGACTCTCTCCAATTTGTTCACATCCTTCCTGAAATATGGCACCCAGAACTGGACACAATACTCCAGTTGAGGCCTAATCGGCACAGAGTAGAGTGGAAGAATTATTTCTCGTGTCTTGTTTACAACACTCCTGCCAGGGCCGGCTCTGGCTTTTTCGCCGCCCCAGGCGAAAAAGCCTCCGGCTGCCGCCCGCCCCTCGGGGGCTGGCGGCCAGAGCGCCGGGGGCAGGGCAGCGAGCCCCGGCTGGGGCTCGGCTCTCCCCCCCCGGCGGCCAGAGCGCAGGGCGGTGAGCCCCGGCAGGCAGCCGGGGGGAGAGCGGCCAGAGCACCGGGGGGAGGGCGGCGAGCCCTGCTGTGGCCCCGCTCTCCCCGGCGGCCGGAGCGCCGCGCCGCGCCGCCCCCCTCCAGGTGCCGCCCCAAGCACCAGCTTGGGTGCCTGGTGCCTGGAGCCGGCCCTGACTCCTGCTAATACATCCCAGAATGATGTTCACTTTTTTTGCAATAGCGTTACACCGTTGACTCATATTTAGCTTGTGGTCCACTGTGACCCTCAAGTCCCTTTCCGCAGTACTCCTTCCTAGGCAGTCATTTTGTAGGTGTGCAACTGCTTGTTCCTTCCTAAGTGGAGTACTTTGCATTTGTCCTTATTGAATTTCATCCTATTTACTTCAGATCATTTCTCCAGTTTGTCCAGATCATTTTGAATTTTAATCCTATCCTCCAAAGCACTTGCAACCCCTCCCAGGTTGGTATCATCCAGAAACTTTGTAAGTGTACTCTCTATGCCATTAGCTAAATCACCGATGTAGGTGCAAGTGAAAAAATAGTGTAAAACAAGTAGGGGTACAAAACAGGTGTGAACTATAGTAATGTACTAGTCAAAGGAGAGAGAAAGTACCAGTTCAACACTGGCATAAGTGGCGTAACACAGATTTAAGTCAATAAAACAGAATGAATTATATTTTATAATAGTGCAAATCCAAAACCATAAAATAATTTACAGAATGTACTGGAATCCAAGGCTCTTCAGGATGGCAGCCAAAAATGCTGGAAGTTTCATTATGGCAGAGGTACATTCATTCACCTTCTGTGGGAATTGCTTAAAATCCAATTTATTTTGCTAGACGCCACCATTGGAATTGTCTTAAATACAATGTGGATTTTAATTGTTATTGTGGGGGATACTAGTCAACTAAAGAACCTAGATAACTATAAAAAAAGATAGTTGTTAACAGCCACCATGAACACACAAGAAAATTACCCTCTTTTTTTTTCTCTCTCTCAGGTCAGCCAAGCAATGTTCAATGAAGTACCCTTCTGGAGGTCACAAATTTTGTTAGGTTAAATAAATTGAGATTACCAATGGTTTGGCAATGCTATAAGAGTTATGTGAATATTACAAACATTATGTTCTCTTATACTCTTAAGTAGCTGCAGCATGAGCCTCTTGGAAGTCCTCTACTTTGTTTTTTCTTCCCAAAGATGGTGAGCCTACCAAGATATTTGAATAGTGACTTCTCAGGACCATCTCAACAAGTGTCCCTCTGCTAATCTCCATGCACAACAAACCAGTTCTTCCTACTGAGGCTTTTACTTTGTAGTTTTCTATGACACTTCCTACAACTAATTAAATACTTTTATGTAGCTATTGAATTAAAAGTGCTCAGTGTGTAAATGTTTGCTTGTTTGTGGGGTAGCATGTTATGGGATGTTTTCCTTTCGGCAAGTTAGAATTTCAATAGAGGAGAATAAAATACTTTTTTTAAAACATTGGATACTCACTATAAAATGTGCACATTACCATGTAATCGCAGATGACAAAGATAATATTCCTCCTGTCAAGTAAGGCAATGAATGTATATATTTTAATGTATGATCAATGGGCTTGCACTATTCATCTGAAACACTCCATTGTGTTAGAAGTTTTCATCCTGCTGGGGAATGTTAAGTGGATTCTGCTGATCCAGTGAGTCTGAAATCTAAAGACATAGTCAGAGGATCAAGGATGTAGGCTGAGCAGTCCAGAGGGAGGAACCCTGGAAGCCGCCAACCTTGGAGAACAACTTTATCTTATTGTTAATTTCTATGTTAACAAAACTAAACCCAAGGAAGGGGGTGAACTTGAACTGTTCATAATTTCTGAACTGTGTTTCTCCTAAGGATAGAAAAACACCAAATCAGAACCCATTCTGGCGGTGAGAAAGCTGAGCTTGCTAGGACTGAGCAAAATTAAAGAGGAGAATAAGAGCAAATCCTGGCATTTACCTCCTGGTAAATCTAACTTTAGTCCTTATTAAATAATGGAACAAATATTACAAGTAGACCTGTGCAAATAACAGAGTTTTTTGGATCCCTGACAATTCTGAAAAATCTAAACAAAATAATTTTGGGGTGAACAAAAAACTGAAATTTTCAATAAATCAAAAAGCCAACAAATTTCATTTTGGATTGAACTAAACATTTCATTCAACCTAGATTGAACTGTTTTGTTTCATTTGTGAGATTTTTTGTGTTTTTTAAAAATAAAAATTAAAGGACATTTTGAACTGAAATTGAAACATTCCAGCTGAAAAACATTCCAGTTGAAAATGTCAAAATTGAATCATTTTGCATTTTTTGAATATTTGGGTTGGTTGTTTATTTTTTTCCTCCAGAATGAACAATTCAGTAAAATGGACACTAATTCAATAAATGTTTTGATGTTGCCGAATCTGCATTTTTTGCCCCAAAAAATTGGTCAAAAAATCTCACTCAGCTTCCATCACAGGTAAATTGCCTTGTTTTTCAAATATGCATAGGCATCTAGCTCTTATTGAAATCAATTGGAGTTAGGCATCTAGACACTTTTATAAATATTGTGAGATCCCTATCTGTATCTTCAGGCGCCTAAATGCCTTTAAAAAATCTGGCCCCTAGTGTATGATCCTGGAAGATGCTGAGCACTCTCCAGTTCCAATGAAGTTATTGAAAGGTACCTAGAACCACAGAGAATCAGGGCCTAGAGGATAGCAGAACCCTAACAAATTTGGCCCAAATTCTGTGCTGATTTACACCTCTGGTAACTATATTGTCTGCGGTGGGGTTGCACAAGTTCTGAATCAATGTAGTATTTGGCCCTAAGTGTTTATAAAGAATTAAATGTACCAAAAAACCGTAATATATTTCAACTGAGTTTCAAAATTCTCTGCCGGCACTAATGTTAGGCCAGTTTCATTTAACATTTTTAATAATGGCATAGAGGAATTGCAGCACATTGATTTTATTTGCAGATGCTAAAATTTTGCAAACACCAGTGCAGGCCGAGAAATAATAAAGGAACCTAAGGAGGTTAGAAATTCTGGCTGGCTGGCACCAAAAAGTCTGTTTCATGAAAAAAATTGAGGTTTCAAAATTTGTTGGGTTTTTTTTTCTGATGTGGAACAAAACTGAGACCTTTAATAAATTTTCACAAAAGCAAGGCCAAGTAAGACCCCGTAGTAGCCTGATGGTTAAGGCACTCATCAGGGAGACCCAAGTTCTAATCCCTGCGCTGTCTAAATAAGTACCTTAGGTGAGTATCCTAACTAGCAGGTTATTCTAGTTTGTATGGACACATATCCATACTCTTCCTCCCTATCCTGGGCCTGTGAAACCTTCCTGTCAAAATTTCCAGTGAAACCAATATTTTGATGGGGAAAGTTTCATCCAGCTCTATTAGAAGTATCAATAAAGAAAACAAAATGAATTGCATCTGGATAAATGCATGCTAATACATCTGGTGAAAAATAATCGGAGACACAGACATTCAAAAAGATTTAGGGTTAGGGAGGATAGTATACAGTAAAGGAGATTGGAACATACAGTGTGATTTCATAGCCAAAACAACCAGTGTGATGTGTGGCTTTTGACACAGAGACATCTCATCACAAACCACTGTTGAAAGAAACTAACTGTGGAATATTGTACTCATTTTGGGGCTTGTCAAGGCTAGAAGTATGCTAACTAACTGGAGGGAAGTCAGAAAAGAGAAACAAAACTGATGGAGGGACTTATGCTTGGCTAATTGACACCCCAGAAGACTATAAGATTGTGAAAGGAAAGTATTTGAAGGCATTAATATCAACGTATGAGAGGCATTGCTGAAGATGGTATGGGGAGAGTAATGGGATGTGACTGAACAAAAGAAAATGTAGGAAGATTTTGCTTTGCATCCCTGAGAAATGGTTCTGAGGGAAGTGATGGACGGCTTCAGTCATATGAAATTAGACTGGACAAAGATTTTAAATATATACTCTAGATTACAATCTTGATTAGGCATAAGAATGAAGGAAATTATCTAACAGGATAAGAACTGTCTAATTTCAATGATTTATGAATATGTTCAGTCTCACAGGTAAAGGCTTGTCTTTATTAGACTATTGCAATGTGTTAGAGCACAGCCCTGAGGAGTTGTTTTAACTAACACAATGTTGTCCAGAACGTTGCAGTTGGTGTAGACAAGGACAAGTTGTATTCATTATTGTGTCAGCTGGTTATGGGAAAACTCTGATCCCAATAAGCTTTACTCACAAACAGATACCCTGATGTGGAACATGACTTATCCCAGTCTATGCTGACTGCAGAGTTGTGGTCAACATAGTGTTAGCTAACACCACTCCTCAGAGATGCATTCTAAGTTGATGTACTTTTCTAGTCAAGACAAGTCCAAAGTGAAGAATGAAACATGCTGAATGGGAGTAAACACAGGAGTAAAAGTTCCTAAAAAATAAGAGGATTGTTTCCCACAATGCTTATTTCCTGTGAGCACTGTGTGCTCATGTGACTTTGCACTAATAGTAGCTGTAAATTTGCAAATAGAAATAATTTTGATATACGATATCTTTAATTTATGCCAAATGGTGTTCCAAATGCAAATGTGTATCTAACTTGGCATGCTATTGGATGAAGGATACAAGATCTCCAAGAGAAATTCTTATAGCAGCTACAAATATTTGTGTAGAGACAAAATGTTGGATACATGACTCATCTATTAGAGATTGGAGTATTTTTTCATAGTCCTAAATATTGTACACCTAACTGTAATTTATTCACTTATTTTTTTACTTGTCTTTTCAGTCATCAGGGGTTGGAATAAAAATTAAAAACGTCTGTTACTTCCTTGGGAAAAGAAAATTGTAATTTCACATACGTTTTCCATACAATTTCATTCATCTCCAAGGACATTTTAAATCTGTGCAATATCTGTGTTGGCCACATCAATGTTTGAATTATATCCTCCTTAATCCCTGTTCTCTTCTCCTCAGTATATTCTCATTGAATAGAAAAATTCTCTTTAAACTCTAAGGCCACAAAAATATGCAACCTAAAAGGTCTGACTGCTGCATCTTTTCCTAAATGGAGAAAAACCCACCCTGAATTGCAATTATAGATAGGGATGAATCTAGTATTGTTTACAATCCACTTCTCATTTTAGCTTTGACATGTAGCTACAGAAACTATGAACAAAAAATTAAAATATTTACTCTGTTATGTCATATTACTTGATTTATTACAACAGCAAAGTCAATAACAGGTTTATATTAGTTTTTAGTGAGCTAGTGATGAGTGAAGCTAAAAGTGTTTGGAGTGTGGGTTTGGATATCTAAATGTACCAAAGTCTGATCCAAACTATCTCAATTGTTTTAGCTTATAAAATCGGTAAATTTTTTTTGCATTATGGACAGAAATATTGTGGAAACAATCTTTCCTGAAGTATTTTAGTGCTTACAATTCTGATAGTTTAAAAACAGAAAGTGCAAAAAATGTATCTAATTCTTTCAGAACTTTATAAAAAAGGGTTGGTTTCAAAAAATGGGTTAAAAGTTGATGGGGAAAATGAGAGGTTTTGTTTTTTCTGACCTTGTTCCTCCATCCCCTACTGTAATTCTAAACTCATTTTTAGTTCTATGGATATTGGAGAACAGTGATAGCATGTAGTTTTATATATGTGGTTATAACAGAGTCATTCAAATAGAGTTCCATGTCTAGTAGCTTGACATCAGCTTTCTGCAATGTTCCCTAAAACAGAGGAAGTGGTTTAGGAAGGAGTTTAAATCTTTACCTTCCCTAATCTTTACTTCTCTAAACTGACCTGACAAAGTTGTCCCCTCTTATCATGATTTCCCTGGAGCTTTTAGCCAGAAACATTCACTTCTTTTCCCAGCTTCATTACAGTGAATGGATGAGAACAAGACATTTCTAAAACATGCAACTTTAACTTAATTGACACTTATTCTTATTTTTCAAAGGTGTAAATGGCTACACCAGGTGCAAGCCAGTGGCAAATCAGGCCCAACATTACTCCTGGGGGAATTCTGCATCAAAAAATTCTGCGCACAATATTTTAAAATTCTGCAAATTTTATTTGTCAAAATAACACTACATAATCACGGTAGTTTCAATTATTTTGGTAATTTATTTCAAAATACCTGTCAGCAAGTATGCCTGTAACAATATAGACACAAAAATTCCTCCAGGAGTAGAGAGTTAAAGAAACCCCTACGACAACCCAATTCCTATTTTTCTGCCCCGTCCCTGCCAGAACCCAGCCGAGGGGTGGGGACAGAAACTCACACTCTCCTTCCCCCCAGAGCTCTGCTGTGGGACCCTCACTGGCGCAGATGCTCACATCTCCTACCCCCCAGAGGCCAGCTGCAAGTCCCTCCCCGGCACAGACACTCACACCCCCTACACACCAGAGCACAGCTATGCCCCCCACCCCAGACCAGACACTCACACACTCTACCCCCAGACCCCAGGGGTCCAGAGAGAGAAACAGCCTGATGCTGGGTTCTGGATTTGCATGGAGTTTCCTGCATGCTGCTGCCTATCTTCCTTCATGGCATGCTGGGAACTGCAGCTGCTGGGAACCCTCCAGTTCCTTCCACTCTCCCCAGCCTTGTCTTCTATTTGGGAGTTGGGCTTTGCCAGGTCCAGTGGCCCCTAGTGGCAGACAGTAGCTCTGCAGCCCATATCTGTGGGTGGAAAAGGAAATTCTGCATGCACAATTTTCTGCAAAATTCTGCATTGTGCAATAGCACAGAATTCCCCCAGGAATACAACATGGACAGAATAATGGGGTTTTTCATTTGGTTATGAACATTAATTAAGATGTATTAGATTAAATTAGTTGAATAATAAAAGTAAAAACTGAACAATAAATGTTACAAAATGAAATAGCCACTTCAACCCAAGTAACCTCTTCCAGGGTTTACAAACTATGGCTCAGATTGTGCTCAGTCTCTGTGCAGGGCACAAATCACTGCAGTTCCATCAAATATGAATTTGGTTCCTGGAGTCAGGCATCTTCAAGCTAAAGAAGAAAAATGGGGAATGCCAAGAAGTTGCAAAATTATTAATTTTTAAATTAAGAATTTGACTTAGTTTTTCATAATCTTTGAAATGCTGTATTACATAAAGAAATCTCTGAAAAACTTTTTTTCCTTTTTTTAAGTCAGAAACACAATGATACTGTTATAAAAGATCTTGCATAGATAATGCTGGCGACAAGACATCCAAGTGTCTCCAAACAAACTGTGCTGGTACCACTTAAAATTTGAGGATCTATATGTCTCATTGTTTCAAACACTGCCACTGAGATGAAAAATAAAAAATACTATCTGAAACAGTACAATTGCATGAAAACTTAGTACAGGTTCCAGTGGATCCGATTTTGGATGTTCTTTGGCACCTATAATTATAAATCTGTGGGGAGATAAAATTTCCATTATTTACTGTCGATATATTTTACATTAAGACAGTTATTGGTTCTGTCATGTTGCTATGTCCAAATCTAAAGAAAAAAATGCTATGAGTTCCAAATGTCTGATCCTAAACAATGTATTTAGGGACTGATGCTGTTCCATTGAAATGTTACCAATCTCATCAGGATGTTCAACTATTTAATTTCAGAAATACCTCTATACTGGCAGTACTTGAAAGGAATATTTCAGTCAAAATATAGGGAATAGCAACTGGTGCTATATAAGTAGGCTCCAGTACCATTGAAATGAAATCAGTACCTCTTAGCAGTCTAATGCTATATGACAATAAGATACAAAACACAATTTCAAATTCCCCAAGATTTATGTACCAAGTACAATTCTTATCAGTCAGCAACATCTCAACCATCACAATAGTAATGGCAAATAAAATGTTGCACATTTCTACAGCTGCAGCAAATTTTAACTACTTTACATTTTGAAAATTAGCATCCTCATACCTTTAGCTAAATTTTATCTATACCTCTGCTCCACGTGCACTCTATATATGCAGATAACTCTCAATTTCTTTTTTATCCCAGTGACTCTTATGCAGACTGCAAGCAGTGGACTCTTCATGTACAGAATGGAATTTAAACTGACTTTAATAGCCTCATGAATTTCCAATTGAAACTGGACTAAGGACTACAAAATATACTACACTGAACAGGTAAATGACCTAGGTGACAATTTTCCATCTCTTGCTTACATGATTTTATGATAAATTCAGTCTTTTCACAAGTATTAAATTTTAAAGCATGACTATATATTTCTATGAATGGAACCCTTAATAAGATGTCACATTTTTATCTGCTCAAGAATACCAAAATTGTTTGTGCCAAGAAGCAAAAGTTGCATCATTTAGGATATGTCTACAGATATCCTAAATGGTTGGCCCGGGTCAGTTGACTTAGGCTCACAGGGCTGAAAAATTGCTGTGTAGATGTTTGGGGTCAGGCTGAAGTCTGAGCTCTGGGACCCTGCGAGGGGGCAGGGTCTGAGAGCTCAGGCTCCAGCCTGAGCCCAAATGTCTACATAGCAATTTTTAACCCTGCAGTCCAAGCCCAAGTCAGCCATGGCCATGCCACGGGTCTTTTATCGCTGTGTAGACGTACCCTTAGAGACAAAGATTGAAAGGCTGGCCCCATTGAAGTCTATGGGAGTTTTGCCATTGAGCCAGGATTTCACCCCAAAAATGGACTTTTCACAAAGCCCAGATCTACACTAGAAACTTTTGCTGGTATAACACCACCAGTGTCATTCTATTTTTGTTGTTGTTGTGATTGTTTATACTAGCAAAAACCCTAGTGCAGCTGCAGTCATACTGGTATAAAAGCCTTTCTGCTGGTATAGAACGTTTGCGTGAGTAGAAGCAGGGTCTACACTCGGAAGTACCGGTATAGCTCTACTGGCAGTTCTTTTCTAGGATAGAGTAGGTCTGACATACTCAGAATTCTTGCACCTACCCGTTTTAACACCTGTATTGTATCCTGGTAATGAGTGGAGCTCTGTGTTGTACAATGTTAACCGAATAGATCAGATGGGACATTATTAAATTGGTGGCACCTTGGTCTTTTCTGTTCTGTCTGTGGCACAAAATAGTTTTGTCCCCTGAGAACTGAAATGCCTTGGTCCAATTAAAATCATTGAGGTCAATATAGGAGTATCTGGGAGAAGTTTAAAGGCCTCTGTTACACAGGAGGTCAGACTAGATGGTCTAAGAATCCCCTCTAACCATAAACTCTAAAAAAAAAAAAATCTATGGATGGTCCCACAATATATTTGCATAGTCATGCCCATACTTGTAACCTGATACCCATTCTTAGATCCCCTTTTCTCAATGTTCTTACATGTTTTTTTCCCTTTCTCCCCATTGCCATCAATGGCTTAGTCCCCTCAGTCCAAACAACCTAAGCAGTTCCTGCCCTTCTGTTCTGACCATCCACCCTCAGTACTGATGCCCTTTCAGACCTAGTGTATGGTATTATTTCTGCCCTAGTGAAGATTTTATCAGCTGGGTACTTTATTTTAACTATAAATTGCTGTTTCTCTGATAGAAGAATCAAAGCTGCAACACAAAGTGATAATCTTTCAGTACTGTTTGTACAGTCCATAACCAGCTATAAAACTGTCAGACTCATAATTCCTCTAGTGCTGACCCGAGACTGTGTGACTATATCTCAGTCTTAATGGGGAAAGCTGTTAAGTGCCAGGTCTGTGGCCTGCATTCTCATAGGTATACAGTTTCAGAGAAAGAACTGGGCTCTCTTTCCTTCCAACCTTTGTTGTTTAGAGAAACAGACCGTATTGGATTTACGTGCTTGGTGACATGACGGTTATAGCATAAAATGGAGCTGACTAACTATTCCGGTACAATATTTATGGAGCAGTAATGTCGTCTCAGAAGGCTCACTCCTCCCACCCCATGTGCTTCTTAGAGGTGAAAGCTTTCCCCAGTGAGCAGAAATGGGAAAACAGCATATTGTTAGAGCAGGAGGTGATCACGTGTGTGAGTACCTGATCTTCACCAGCTGTTGAGTGATTAACATTATTGTAAATACCTGAACTTATTTTTCAGGTGCCCCTAAACAGTGGAACAGTAGAGCTCTGTTGCTTTTTTTTAATTTCTGGACAGCTCCTAAAGAGAAAGGAGAATTAGCACTAAAGGAATAGCTCACAGAGAGCTTGTGAGATAATGACCAGCCCTGAATAAGAGGAAGGGTCTTGTAGTGGTGACTCTGGAGCAGCTGGGGAATCAGTCTCCCTCCTAATCTTTCCACTGTTTGAGAGATGGTATAAACTATTTCCAGAATGAAATCCTGGCCCCATTGAAGACAATGGCAAAAACTTCAGTGGGACCAAGATTTCACCCCAGTTCATAAGAACGTCCATATTGGGTCAGACCAAAGGTCCATCTATCTCAGTATCCTGTCTTCTGACAGTGGCCAATGCCAGGTGCTTCAGAGGGAATGAACAGAACAGGTTATCATCAAGTGATCCACCCCGTTACCCATTTCAGCTTCTGGCAAACAGGCTAGGGACACCATCCCTGCCCATCCTGGCTAATAGCTATTGATGGACCTATCCTCCATGAACTTATCTAGCTCTTTTTTTTAACCCTGTTATAGTCTTGGCCTTCACAACATCCTCTAGCAAAGAGTTCCACAGGTTGACTGTGGGTTGAGTGAAGAAATACCTCCTTTTGTTTGCTTTAAACCTGCTGTCCTTACCCAGTATATCATACCATCATGTTGGCATGTCTATGCCACCCGCTGCATGGGTACTAGCATGGGGGTCAAGGCCCTGCCCATTTTCCACTACTTCCTGATTCCTCCCATCCAGGCATGTGGAGAGAGGGCCTAGGAGGGGGCTCTGTGGCTGGGAGGTACATAGGGTCTCAATGACTTCCTTCTCTTCCTATACTGTGAGCAGCAGTACAGATAGCTGGATCAAGGTTGTAATGGAGCATGTTGCACTCCTTTCTTGCCTAGTGCAGCTGCACAAGTCAGCCACAATCTGGCCCAAAGGGAGTCGTTGGGTATTTTTGTTTATTTAAGTCTATCTTGCCATTTTTTCCCTTTTCTAACCCCCCCACCCCACAGTTTCCCCCACACTAGTAAAACATACCTTTATGTGAAGTAAACATTCTGTAAACCCAGATATTGGCAGAAAACTTGCAAAATGAGCTATTTGGAATTTTGCAAAACGTGTTCATTTCCAGAACCCAAAACTGAAACTTTTTGACACTCCCAAATTCTGCCTCATGCAATAATTCAGACTTTTTGGCATCAAAAACATGTGGAAAAAATACAAGTTCCTGCCTGCCTACAATGTAAGGCAATGTTTGCCCTCATGTAGTCTCATTGTTACTCAGAAACGTGAGAAAACATTGTGACAGATGGCATAGAAACATGCCCATTTCCAAGCGAATAATAAAATGTGATTGTGACAGGTTCCCCTGGGGTGCCACCTGGAACTGGGGTACTACTGAGCCCTCTGACCCACCAGCCTGGGCTCTCTCACACTGTGCTGCTGTGACAAGCTGCAGACACGCTCCTGGTCTTACACTTCCAGCATACACACAAGTAGTGACACCCCCATCTGCAGTTACATGCAGGCTCTGACCAGCCACTGCATGTGAACCAACAACAGAGAGGCTACAGCCAAAATAACCACCAGCTTCCCAGCCTAGGACTCCAGAGTGGTACCGTCCTGCACTGGTCCAAACCTCAACCAGTACGAATTTATTATCCAGTTCGCCTCCCCCACAATGTGGAGAGGAATATGCAACAGCCTTTTCCCCTTGAGCTATGATTTCCCATGCATTTCACTCAAAGTCACTAGTTTAGATAAAGCAAAACAAGTTTATTAACTACAAAAGATAGATTAAGTGAGAGCAAACAAATCAAAGCAGATTACCTAGCAAATAAACAAAACCACAAACTAATTCCAAGATACTAGAAAGATGAGAATTTGCTAATTCATATCCTACCCTGGCTAATGACACAAGCAGGCTACAGAGTCTTAAGGGACAAGCTGCACTGGCTTTACAACTTGGAATCCCCAGGTCTTTCACATACAGGCTAGAAATCCCTTTAGCCGGTCCAGCATTTCCCCTAGTTCAGTCTTTGTTCCTCAGGTGTTTCCAGGAGTCCTCGTGTGGGGAGTGAAGAACAACCATTGATGTCACTCCCTGCCTTATATAGCTTTAGCATATGGCAGGAACCCTTTGTCCCAAACTCAGTTTGTGGAAAAACACTGACATCCCAAGATGGAGTCCAGAATCATGTGGCCTGGTCTCATGACCTTGTGGAGTTATAGCAACCATTACTTATAGGGTGTCTGGAGCATTCTCAGGAGGGCTCACCAGGTGGGGAATAAGCTTCTCCTAAGGCCTATTGTTTTTCCTAATGGCCCATTGCCCTGAATAGGCCCTTCCTCACCCACTATCTAGACTGAAAGCATCTTGCCTAGTGGGCATCACCCAGGTGTAATAACATTTGAAATACAGATACATAGTCAATATTCATAACTTCAGATACAAAAATACATGCATACAAATAGGATAATTGTATTCAGCAAATCATAACTTTTCCAATGAATCTTTCATGACCTGTCTTGCATGAAATGCATCATAATTATTCCATAATCATACCATAATAATATCACTATGAAGAATATGGGGTGCAGTGTCACAGTGATCAATGATTATTTTAGAGTCTCCCTACAGTTTGCTATATTTTGCACCTTTAGACTACAATAGCTCAGCACAGTCAACCAATGAGAACCATGATAAAGGATGAGGAGTCCAGTGGCACCTTAAAGACTAACAGATTTATTTGGGCATAAGCTTTCGTGGGTAAAATACCACAAAGTGGTTTAAGGAGCCACCAGACTCCTCGTTGTTTTTGTGGATACAGACTAACACGGCTACCCCTCTGATACATGATAAAGGATGCAGCTCTACACTAAGCTTTTCAATAGGCCTCCTCTTGTGGTATCAGACTTGACCAGTTTATTCACGTATTGGAGAGGTGGCCAAAAAGTATTCAATATGTCTCATGAATGTTCTTATCAAAATGAAATATTTTAAGCCATGCAATTTTCAAGGCAACCTGAACATCCCTGACTCAATAGATCCTGGGAATTTGCCAGACGTATGAACAGATTAAAACGTCCAAAGATTTTATGAACTGCCAGAGCCTAATTAGAGCTGGGCAAATGAGCTTTTAAATAAAGCTTTTACCATCTTAGCACGTGGCTTGTCCTTGCCTCATGTAACTTTTTGGACATGTTCAGCAGAGCTCCCTGATGCTACAGAAAGGGACTTTTATTTGATATGGTGAGAGAGAAGTGAATCTATGGCAAAGAGAGGCCAGCTGGAAGGGAGGGGATGACAGACATTCCCAGCAGTTCATTGAAATGAGACAATTCTGTCAACTGAATCTAAGGGCTGGTCTACACTGCCGCGCTAGTTCCGCGGCTGGGGATCGAAGTTCCGAGTTCGATTTATCGCGTCTGGTCTGGACGCGATAAATCGAACCAGGAAGTGATCCCCGTCGACTGCGGTACTCCAGCTCAATGAGAGGAGTACCGCGGCGTCGACGGGGAGCCTGCCTGCCGCGTGTGGACCGCGTCTGAACCGCGGTAAGTTCGAAGTAAGGTATGTCGAATTCAGCTACGTTATTCACATAGCTGAATTTGCGTACCTTACTTCGACTTGGGGGGTAAGTGTAGACCAAGCCTAAAGATTCAACTCTTCAGCTCAGGAGCCCTGTTTATTTATATTTTTCATTAAATACAGCCTCTAATAGGCTTTTTGACCACACTGTAGTGCAAAGCTCATCATTATTTTATGTGCATGTGTAATGCACACACAAGCATATGTATGTATTTCTGCCTCTTCTATCTTCTTGGACCCATTCCTCCCACTTACCGATTTAGTGAGCATAGCTTACAAAATAACAGTAAACTCAGTATTCATTAAAGATTCTGGATTCACAAAGAATTAAGGCCTAGATTTTGAAAGTATTAGGTAGGTGTTGGTCTTCTCAGTGTTGACAAGGCCTGAATGACTTAGGAGCCTAAGTTTCATTGTGAAAAGTGACTTAAGCAGTTAGGCACCTAAACCTCGTTGACTTTCAATGAGACTTAAACACTTAGGGCCAGATTTTTAAGGCTTTTAGGGGCTAAACTCCAATAGAGTTAGGCCCCTGAATGCCTTTAAAAATCTGTCCCTAAGTGCCTACCTCACATCTGAAGATAAGACCAAGGCTACTAAATCAATTGGGCTTTGTAACGATGAGCAGAGCAACACCTAAATACCTTTAAGAATCTAGGCCTTTGCTATTCCTTCACAAAATAATTACAGCACAGTCAGTGGTAGTTCAAACTTCACATCATCTCACTGTTATACCTGAAAGTTGGAATGGAGGGATCACCATTAGAGAAAACGAGATATTTGGTCCATTCTTTGTGGCCCATTCAGTTTTCAGCTATCTGATGAGACTGCTATCAAATGCTAGTTGTTTTTTCTGCAATAATTGGGCTGAGACCAGGTACCCATTTCCCATAAGCCTCCCAGTAGGTCTCAGATTAGTAAGGATTTTCAGTCACTCCCAGTCTGGGCTGGATTTGAAATAGTGACCACAAGTAAATGCCTCCATATTGCATTAGCAAACCCCTAAATCCAGCCACTCTTCCAGGCTTTTCGTTAAAAAATATTCTAAGTGAAATTATGAGTTTCAAATCCACAGCTTAATTTTAGCCACAGTATAATATTATTAAACTATGAAATAATAGTACATTGGATGGGATGAAGTATCAATAGCTGCAAGCCAAACCTACAGTTTGAATTTTCACACTGGTATATTTTCCCTGTCCCCTCTCCCTCATTTAATAGCATTGACCTGGACAAAGCTCATTTATGGTGGAAAAGGATCAACAATTGGCCAAATGATAATTATTCCAGTTGGCTATAAAGATAGGTAATTTACATCTCCTTGTATATGTTGCACAGGATGGCTACAGTGTTTATGCTTGCAGTGTTTATTGATACCCTGTGGTAACTCATAATTGGATGGCCAAATTAAGAATAATGAAGCTCATTGTTTGGTCAGAAAGGTTTTTTTGGCATTTTACAAAAGAGTTTTAGGCCTGGAGGTAGAGTTTCTCCACTGGAAATTCTACTCGGTCTTAGAAGTGCCTGCCAAGTTACTTCACTTGACTTCCCAATAAAACATTCCTCATGATACAAGAACTAGGGCAACCCATGGAAGATGGACAAGAAGTTGAAGAAGAAACAAGACTCGATCACGGGGAGTTCTTGTAACAATTTACTAATGTGGTTAAAAACTATTTCCCACATTTCTTTAGTTTAAATGGGAGTCAGACATTTTTCACTGCGAACTCCCATGGCAGGAAGGATTACTTGTTATCTATAAACCATGAAATGGTATTTCTAAGCCTCCTGACGGCAGCTATAATCTGGATGACAACGTATAGCCTTTGTAGCATTATGCAGTTCAAGATCCAGGTGTCGGAAAACGTCAGCCAGTTTCCATTCTGTTTTAATAAAGGAATAAAGAAAAACTCCACCCATCTTGTTCAGCTCAGCATTTGGAGGTTCAGAAGGTGAAATGCAATTCTCATTGTGTGGAAACTGTGAAATATACTTGTATTACAATAGGCTTTTGACTGCTGGAGGCACCAATGTTGATGCAAGAATGTGACAGCAGCTGCAATCCTAGCAACAGAGAAGCCTAACAAAATAACTGTAAAATAATCTTTAAACCTCTCTCTGCCCCGAACTTGTCTCAATAAAATGAATGGAAAACTCCCAAGGACATCCATCAGACCAGGATTTGGTCCACTGACTGTGATGAGAGTTTGGCCCAAGGGACTGAGTAAAAAGAAGTAGGATTAGGCCCAATAAGAATAATTTATAATGAATGAAACAATTTATGGAAAAACGTGTTAGAAACATGAAAAAAGAAAAAGAAAAAATCCATTTACGATACTCAGCATTTGTGCAGTTACCATTTAATGGCATTTGCACTTACCAGTTTCTCTCACTCACTATCAAGCTGTTAATGCTCGTCCTGATCAGCCCATGATGCAACCTCCATCATCCACTTGTCAAGTTTCCAAACAAGCACCTTCATGCTTTCTCCCATGCTTCCCCTCATGCTTGGGAGGTGCTCTCCATAAAACGTCTACAAAGCTACTTCATTAGCTACCTTCAATTCCCTCCTCAAAATTCTCCTTTGCTGTGATGCCTACAAAACACTTGACAACAGTTAGGCTCCTGGTATGCTGTGACTGCCTTCTATCACCACTATTGTCCATTGTTTCCTTGTACCTGCGCCCTCCCTCCCCATCTGTCTGTGGCCACCTGCTATCTCTTACAATTTAAGTATAAGATAAGGTCCATGGGGAAGGATCGACTTTTTATTCTGTGCTTGTACAGCACCTAGGACAATGGGGTCCAGGTCAGTGACTGGTGCTCTTAAGTGCCACAATAAAACAAATAATAAATAATAATAAACAGAATTTCCCCCAAAACTTAAAATTGGAGATATCAGTGGTAACAGTAAACAGAAGCTGATGCTGATGCTTTAATGTCTATCATACCTGATCTGCTATGGATCAGCTTTACACTCCAGCCAAATGCAGCAGTAGCTGCGATGTCCTGCCACGAGGCATAGGGAGAACAATCTGTCTGTGACATTGGGTAGATCATTTGGGGTTGCGATGCAGCCATATATGGATGTTAACTCCAGACAGGGCCGGCTCCAGGCACCAGCCTACCAAGCATGTGCTTGGGGCAGCACCTGGAGGGGGGCGGCACTCAGGCCCGAGATCGAGGCCGCGACTGGGCTCGCCGCCCTCCCGGCGGTGCTCCAGCCGCCAGGGAGAGCGGAGTCGCAGCGGGCTCGCCGCCCTCCCCCGGCACTCCGGCCGGTCGGGGAGAGCGGGGCCGCGGCCGGGCTCGCCGCGCTCCCCGCTGGGGGGCGGGGGGCGGCGGGAGGCTTTTTTGCCTGGGGCAGCAAAAAAGCCAGAGCCGGCCCTGACTCCAGACCCTGCAAAATAAATACACCACAGGTGAGGTAAGAACTGGGGGAACCCTTGATACCACCCCTGCCTCTGTAGGCAGGAAAGGGGACTCCTGCTTCTCCAGAGAGGAAGCAGAGCCAAGTCACTCCTGGCAGAGGAAAAGGGGGCCTATTCCACTGCCCTTACCTTCCTTGGAGGAGAGGTAGTCCCCCTGCCACTGCCATTCCATGTGAGGGGGTGAGGCCACAATGCAGGGGCTGGGCTGTGAAGGTGGAGCCACAGGGAGCCATATATCATAGTGAAACAAGGGCCCCTCATTGCCTTAATGAAGCACTGGGTTTGGGAGGCCCAGTGGATGGTGAGCCCTTGAAACTGAAAGCAGGTTTGTATGGACAACTTCATTCATCCCACCAGTAAATTTTTCCATGATATAAAAATCCTTGCGCTGGGAGCATAAAGTTTCAACAGTGCAAGGCTATCAGAGGAAAAACTTCCCACTCACCACATCATGCTTCCAGTGTAAGTGCATAATATCTTCCATGGGCACTGTCCCTGTCGATCACAATCTACATTACTACATAAAGTACTTATTCAAGATTTTCCAAAGTGACTAGTGATTCTGGGTCTTTTTGTTCTTTATGTATAATCTCTTGTGTCTATGTATGGACAAGTTTAAATTCTGTTTCTGCATTTCACTACACGTCAGTAACTATGGTCAAACTTAGGTGTTTTCTCTTTTTTGGCATAAAAGATCCTTAAACTGGAACCAAAACCAATGACTTATTTTCTTCCCCACAAAAATCAGTGTTCTTTTGTTGTGGAGAAAAGCTGTGGTCTCATTTGAGACAGGATGCTAGGATACCGATACCACCTCTTAATCCACTGTTAAGCAATGAGTTGTAGCTTTGGTTTCAAAGTTTCAGGGCTTGGTTGCTGTTAATTGTCTGACAGAGGTTACGATAATACACAGTCAAAGCAAGAAGTGGTGGAAAACATATTATGTGTCTCATAATTGCATACACAAGCTTTATTATACTCATCACAGAGACAGGCATTATTTTTGGAATGAATTACTTGAGGAGCTCTACAGCATCTTATCCCTGACTCCAATCTAAAATGATTTTAATGGTCAGAAGTCCAAACACTTAACTAGAAAAACAAACTTTGAGGTAGAATATTGCGAAGTTCCTAGAGTAATTTAAAGATTAAACAAACTTGCCACCACTGCCTTAGCCTCTCTTGGATGAAACTTGTTTTAATTTTGATTTAATAAAGTCAAAATAACAGAGTACGGAAATTTGCTGGGAAATGGGGGTGAGCCTCCCATCATGTACTGATCTTGTTTCCAGTTTAACTATTTTACCATTGAATAGCCAGGGGATCTATGATTCTTCTCACATGGGCTTCAAAGAGTACAAATTGTGGCTTGTGGTCACCACTATCCCAGGGCTTTGAAATCCTATATATGAATCTGGTAGGACACTCAGATGCCATGGGGATGAATGTAGAATAAATGTAGGAAGAATGGATTGATGGATGGATGGCTATTGCTCTGCCATAATACCCAGCACACCATTTGTTCTTTTTATAGAACCCTTGCACAACAAAAATGATGGTTCAGAGGTTAGAGTGCTAGCCTTGGATTTGGAAGACTGGCTTTCAATTCCCGGCTCTACCACAGATTTCCTGTCTGTCCTTGGGCAAGCCACTTTGTCTTTATGCCTCAGCTATTGGGGGTTATAGAGGTATTGTGAGGATAATTTCTATGTTAAGATAATGAGGTGCTCAACTACTACTGTAATGGGGGTCATATAAGTGCCATAGATAATCAAAAATCAAAATGAGTGCCAAATAAATAGCATTATAATTCCCTACATGCAGAAAATGACCTTCATTTTCAGAAGGATCACTCAATCCACTCAGCTATTTAAAAAGTGTTATTGAAAGCCAGCCATATCTTATGCTTTAAGACTTGACTTATGAAAGATAAAAAGAATTAAATATGTATCACTTGCCTAAAGGTTAGCTATGCACAGTTATTTGAAAGAGTTAAAGTAGAGCTTGTCAACATTTTTCTAACAAAAGGATTTTTTGTTGTTGAAAAATGGCTTTTTTGAAAACAAGAAATTTGGTGAATAACTTGAAATATCAGGGTTTTTTTTTCAAAAAGATTTTACAACATTTTTATTGAAACCATTATCAAAACTCGGTACGATGGATTTGGAGCTTCTTTGTCATAATTTATTAATTCTGTATGTGATCTGGTTATTGGGAAATGTACTTACTGTGTGAATATGTTGGTGTAGTTTGATAGGCTGTTGGAAGAAAAGCAGAAAGCATAACAGTAGGTCAAGAAAAGCCACAGTCTGATAAACCCCACAGGATGGATGAGAGAAAATGCCTTTGAATATCCTACCTTCTGGTTTTAGCCAAATTACAAAGCTTGTTTTGCCAGTGCTGGGGGGCCAGCAGATCAAAAGCAATTAAAGACAGTCTCTGTCCAGAGTTCGGGAAGCTGTTGCTGAGAAGCTGTTCAGTCTGACACACATACACACTCAGCTAGGCCAACCAGGTAGGCCAGCCTCGCCACTATCCCAGAATGGATAAGACTTTAGATAAGATAGATATGTTTATACACTGTTGTTTTAACATCTCTTTTGTTATGCTTTATTCTTACTGTTCAGATTAAACAATACTTTGTGTTTAAAAAGGCTGTCTGGTCATCCTATTCATCACTGGTCACAGACTCTCAAATCGAGGACCCAAAGGGGCTGAACCCAGTTGGACCTCCTAGGTAAACCAACATATTCATATAGTAAACATCCCAATGACCAGATCACATAGAGAAGTCATAAATTATGACAGAGCAGCTCCAAATGCATCATGCTGAGTTTAGAGAATTGGGTAATTCCATCCCAGGAGAGGTAAAGACACAAGGCCTGACTCCTGAGGGGATTCACTCAGAGAAAGCGCAGAGAGGGAACAGAGGAGCCACTAGCTGCGCAATCAGATTTTCCAATTTGTTAAACAAAAAATTCCCACAAAAATAGACTCCTTAAAAAAACCCTACATTTATCTCTTGAATGAGGAGTCATTTTGCCAAACATCACACTCAAATATAAAAATCCTGAGAGTGACAAAGAGCTAGCTCAACTCAAATTAAGAGCAGAAGTGCAAGTTTTTTCTGAATGATCAGCAATCTCCCCTACTGAGACCTTCAATGATCCATCTTTGGTGGTGGACAAAACCTATCTTTGAACAGCTAACTAGCTGGGTTGTTTTCTCCATGGGCAGTTCAATGGGTTCTCACCAAGTACAACAAGGTAGAAGCACCAGTGGCTGCCACTTCCCGCAGCTCCCATTGGCCGGGAACAGCAAACCATGGCCACTGTAGCTGCGGGCAGCCGTGCCTGTGGTCGGTCAATGTAAACAAACTCTTGTGGCCCGCCAACGGTTTACCCTGACGAGTTGCGTGCAGCCCGCAGGCCGCAGGTTGCCCACCGCTGGTCTAAACAGAACTGAGGGAACTCTGTGCTACTATGTG
Source organism: Terrapene triunguis (assembly GCF_002925995.2). Taxonomy (NCBI): domain Eukaryota; kingdom Metazoa; phylum Chordata; order Testudines; family Emydidae; genus Terrapene; species Terrapene triunguis. Next base: position 92,600,726 of record NW_020664409.1, read on the forward strand.
AGCAAATGAATAACTCTGATTCATGGGCCTGTTCCTGGAACCACTGAAAAGAGCAGACACAGCTAGAGGTATTTCCCCCCCCCGCCCCGGGGTCAGCTTAGTCCAAGGCTTTCCCCTGGTGTGGAAACCCAAATCACAATAAGTAAAGGGGGTTACCAACGTCCCAAGTTCCACAGGATACTTCCCTCTCAGGTTGTCTCGGGGGTGAGTCCTCCCTTCCCTCAGGGAGGGCCCCTGGGGCAGCTGTGTTAGAGTCTTAGGCTTCCCTCTGTCTGCTCTGCTGGAGCTGTGGGCTGCAAGTCTGCTCACCAGGGCCATCCTTACCCATACGCAAAGTACGCAACTGCGTAGGGCACCAGGAAATTTGGAGCACCTGTGTGCTGCTCCAGCCCCTGCTCTGGCTCTTCCCCAGGGCTCCCGCCTCTGCTTCGTCCCGCCCCGCCTCTTCCCCACCCCGCCCCCACTCCCCTGAGGACTCCAGAAGCGGTCGGGCCTGCACTCACCGGAAAGTAGAGCGACCTGCCCCCAGCCTGCTCCGCTCCCCTGGTTCCCAGCCGCGCTGCCGGTGAGTGCTGGGGGGCAGTTCCCCCCTCCCCCCAAGCCTGGGAGCCAGGGGAACAGAGCAGGGTGGGGCCGGGTTACTCCACTCCCCCCCCAGAGGCCTGGGGTGGGGCCCCACACAGCCCCCCCTCCCCCCGCTTATCCCCCTGGAGGTCTGGGGCCCCACACAGCCCCCCCGCTGGGAGGCTGCGTAGGGCACCAAAATAGCTATGGATGGCCCTGCTCCTCACCTCCAGCTCTGCCACCCAAATGAGCTAATTCCCTGCCCTTTAATTCCTCCAGAAGATGGAGCATTTGCTGCAGGTGTGGTGGGGCAGGGTTGGCTAAGCCAAAAATAATCACTTCACCCCTTGTTGCCCAGTGTGGGGTTTGTACACCCCATCACAGGGCCTTATGCAAAGGACTTGGTATGAAATAACAGAGATCCTAGCAGGAAAAGTAGTATGTGGTCCTATAATTAAAGACACTCTTAATTAGTAATGGACAACATTTTTCAAAAGTATTGACAAATGGAGGAAATATTTTTACTTTACAATCTTAATAATGTTCTCCTTACATAATTGTTTTGTGTGTAGTTTATTATTTAAAGTACAGATAAAAGTGTTCGTAGCACTTTACATTCATACAATAGGTTAGATCACTCCCTAAAGAACTTCTAATCTAAACAGACGACACGAATAAAAGAGGGCAGGAAAAGCATGTTGCACAAAATGTCTATTATATTTGATTTGGTTAGGTTGGTTTCACCCTTGAACACCCGACCTTATTATATTACAGAATATCCCTCAACCATTATTCTTTGTACCTAATGGTTTAGCTTCATAATATGTATTTAGCTTTACTAACTTTGTAATAAACTTCCTTCCTTTCACCCTTCCCCATTCCTTTACCTAAAGCTGGTTGTAAAAGAGGATTTCATCCATGAAGAATTTTGATAAACATGAACAAAAAATTTTCTGTCAAAATTATCCACAGTTTTGATAGAAATTTGTCAACCAGCCCTACTTGTAACTTATTCCTACATTAAAACTCTATCTACAATTAGACTTTCTCCCTTTTCTCCCTCCTAGGAAAAGAACTGATGGATTCTCCGATTAACTAACAGTAAGGGAAACAAAAGCCATACTTCATACATTTACTGGATATCTTTGCATTCCTATCTGGAACAATAAAAAACCCACATTATATGTGATTAAAGATTTAATCCTATGACCCCTCTCCAAACTAAAGCACATTAAAGTAAGTTCTAGAAGTCTGTCTGTACAAGGAATATAGAATCATACCATATATGTAGATATTTCTGAGAACGAGGACTAATCATTGTGAATAATCATAAAGTCATAGAAATCGGAGATGGAAAAAAGCTCTTAAATCATCCCCCTCCCATGAAAGGGCTTTCTCCAGTCTCATTGTAAGTGACTCAAACAGTGCAGTCCACCACTTCCTTCGGATGATTATTGTACACTCTGAATGAACCTACTGTAAAGAATGTTCCTTTTCAAGCAGGTTCAATTTTCCTTTGTTCCATTTAATCCCTTTATTTCTAGGTGTACTGCAACATAGCATCCTAAATAATTATTTTCCTTCTTCGTGGTTTTATTCTTCAAATACTTACAAACAATTATCAAAGCTGCTTTAGTAGCCATTTGGCCAAACTCTGCATATACACATCTCTTAATCTTTGCTCATAAATCAAATCCCTTAAAACAAGAACAGCTAATGAAGGCTGTTGTGAGGGCTCTTTAGCTAATGTCTGTGAAGCACTATACAGATGAAGATTGTTCTATAGGTCCTAAGTACTATTTTTATATGGACTATCTCAAATAAGTAATTCTCTTACACAGAGAATTACTGCATTTGTTTAGGTAGCCAGTAAATACATTTGATAGTTTAAAAGAAGACACTTGTAGAAATAAGGCTTAAGTGTTAAGCCACCAGAGTCAGTCTTTTCTGTTCTCATTGTTTCCTGATGTTTGATATTTTACCTTGATTTTGAGCTGCACATTACTTTATCTATTATCCTCTACTCTAGCACCTTAATCCATGAGAAACTCCACTGCAGTAAATGGAACTTTTTGTGGAGAAGGTTCTACTCATTGTAAATAAAGATATCACAATCTGGCCCTATCCTGTTTAACAATTCTGGATCTGGCACTAGTACTTATTCATGGCCCCACGATGGTTAGCAAGAAGCTCTCTCTCTCTCTCTATGTTGCCCAGTGCATAAGGCAGATGCAGATGATACTGACTTCCTTTCTAAAGGACTTTGAGACCTACTCATGAAAAGCTCTATATAAGAACTAGGAATTGATAAAAGGCGGAAGTTTCATTTACAGTAATTATTTAGAATCATAGAAATGTAGGGCTCGAAGGGACCTTGAAAGGTCATCTAGTCAAGCCCCCTGTGCTGAGGCTGAGGACCAAGTAAATGTAGATCTAATGTTTTCCCAACCTGTTCTTAAAAACCCCCAAGGATGGGGATTCAACAACCTCCCTTGGAAGCCTATTCCTGTGCTTAACTATCCTGATAGTTAGAAAGTTTCTCCTAATATCTAATCTTTGCTTTAGACTAAGTCCATTACTTCTTGTCCTACTTTCAATGGACATGGAGAACAATTGATCACTGACAACTGATCCTGGTCCTCTTTCTTTAAATACTCCACATCTCAAGCACAAATTATCACCCTCTTCTTCCAGCACTTGAACTATAGCAGGGGTTCTCAAACTTCATTGTACCGTGACCCCTTCTGACAAAAAAAAATTATTACATGACCTCAGAATGGCGGACCGAAGCCTGAGCCTGTCCAATCCCTGCCACCCCCTGATCCAAGCATAGAAGTAGCCGCAGCGCTCTCTCTTCTGGAGGTGGTGGCTCTGCAAAGTCCCCACTGTCTGTCATGAACCACCTGGCCCTAAAAATGTGCAACAAGTGAGGAGGAGAAATGATAGGTCTACAAAAATTTGAAGGGTGCAGGTCTGAAAGATTCACATCAAAGGTAGAGAGGAATTATCTAGTGTGGTGCTTGGGTTATCAGTAGGAATAACTGGATGAGATCAATGGGGGGTGAGGGGAGGAGAACTTGGACTAAATATCAGTGGAAAACTCCCTGACAATGAGATTTGTTTTAAGCAGTTCTGGGGAAGAGTTGGAAGCCTGGGTTGCTTGGGATTTTTAAAATTAGGTTGGCCAAAACACTAGAAGATCTACTGTAGGGAACAAGCATGTAATGACAGGGCAACAGATGTTCCATCTCAAACCCATGTGATTCTGTGATTAATTACTTTCTGCCTGTTTAAACCCCTTTGTAGTTTTAATTAGATTACAATGTTTACTCCTTGTCCTTGAGTGATGTGCATTGTTGCTGAATTGTTAAACATTTGCTGCATTTCACCCCAGAAGTGGCTGTTCTGCTGTAGGGGAATAGTGACTCTTCCATAGAGAGGGGAAGATTTTCAAAAACACAAATGAGCATTAGGCATCCAACTTGAATGATTTCCCTTAGGAACTGGGTGACTAACTGCACTTTGTGCCTTTGAGAATCTCCCCCACAGTTTATAGAAATTCACTTTGGCATAAAAGACACTGTATACAATTACACTGTCAGAATATATTATTATTATTGTGTTTTCCCATTTTAGGAAGCTTGTAGAGACATCAGATACATTGGCCTTCTTAGACTTTAGGAGAGGGACCTTCATTTATGTTTGTACTGCACCTAGCATTGTGGGGTCCTGATCCTGTTTCAGGCATCTGGTCACAGCTGTAATATAAATACATATTTAGCAGTAATGAAAATCAGGTTACCTGATCACCAGTGTGTTTCAAAGATGACCAGAGAGCACATCAGAGGTCAGGATGTTTACTTTGGATTCAATGATACCCAATGGCAGCAATTCCAGTAATCAATGGCTCTAGAAAGATCTTTATTCAAACTTAACTGCTAGATGGTTGAGGCTCTAGACTAGACATCAAGCCAGATTTTCTCTTGAGAGAAACATGCAAACTGCCCAAATTTTGATCTGCTGGTGACAACTATTTGCTTCCAGAAGTGTCCATTCATGACCAACGTACACAGTGTTCAGATGAGAATGTCCACGTCACTCGTTCAGGGGGTGCACATGACTCACGTCTTCTATGCAGGTTTCTTCGTATTAATATTCAGCAAATTGTTCTCCGGGGAAATATGGACAGTGTAGACTGGGTATTCACAATTCCAGTAAAGCCCCTTCGGTGTGAATAAGTTTAACCAGGTCATAAACTCAGCACTTTTAGAGTGTCCTAAAATGTAAGATTCGTAATGAAAAATAATAAACAATATCTAACATTTAAAACACCTTTCATCTCAAAAGATCTCTCAAAGTGCTATGTCCACTTCACATACTGATTATTTGCTCAGATTTGGTTCAAACTGTATCTACACCAGCAGATCCTTGCTTCTCATTTTTGGGTGCCCAAATGTAGGCACTAAGCAGCTGATTTTTAGAAGTGCTGAAAACCTACAACTCAGATTGAAGCTAATGGGAGCTACAGGTGCTCATGACCTTTGAAATTCAGGCAATATATTACTAAAGTTGGGCATCCAGAATTATTGGAAACTTTTGAGAGTTTTGTCTTAGTGTCTTCTCTGCTTGAGTATAAACTGGTGTCTCACTCTCTGGGGTTCTGAGAGTGGTAATATTGTGCTGCTATGTTCTGGGAAATGTTGCCATATTAATGGTGAACATTAATTCTCATCATTCAAGGTTACAAGGAAACAGAATCCAAAGTACCTCAAGACTCACTTTTGAAAGCCACTGCAGAGAATAATATTTGATGAATGTCTATATTTGAAATCCACATGTAGTGATATTACAGATGACCAAGACCCAAATACCCCTACACAGTTGCTATACCTACATCTTGGATTGTCTGTACATTAACAACAGCCCTTGTTGTTAATGTACAGACAATCCACTTTTCTAGTTTAAAGAGATTATGTTAGGTGGCATCCATAATTATAGAGTTCCAAGGAACAAACCCTTGCAGACTAATTATAATTGTATATTGTAAATACCATGTTAAATATAACTAATTTGAACATGCAATGCCTCTAACAGTTCTTCAGCCCTTCATTCCATCAAAATCCTCTCTCTGAAAGGAACCTGTTTGATCATTCTGTAAAGGAGAAGGCAGACTTTCCTTTTCCCACAGGCATATAATTGCACATACTGGATACACAATTACCTGGAGCCAGGCAACAGAAAATGGAAATGGTACAAAGAGGACATACTGCCAAGTACTGTTTCATTTCCTTTCTCTAACAACTTTTCATAACACTGTTTTTTTTTCTTGTGTTCATTGGCTACGATTTGATTTATGGGGAGAAAAACATTTATATAATATCTTTGGAAAATCAGTTTGACAAGTACCTTCCCTACATGTCTTTGTCTACAGTATAAGAACATGTAGGAGATGTATTAGGTATTACAGTGTTTGAAAGAAGGATAAATGCATAATGACAGATGAAAGTCTAGGATAAATTATTGATGTATTTCACTGTAGTTGCAATTAAATTCCAATGAAACAGTTAATACATCAAAAAATTTGACATAAGTTCTTTATTATTTTAAATATTGGACAAACAGGACAGTTTTAACCCTTTCTAGAAGTCAGCAGTATGTATGGTTTCATAGAGATCACCTGTGCAATGGAGGATCAGTAATATGTGTATTCAACGTCACGTGTTTTGACACTTAAATCCTTCTAAGGGTGACAGTACCTATTGAGCAACGCACACCTCTCCTCGGATTTGAATGAAGGACTTATAGATCCAAAGGCTGTAACTGTAGGATTTCACTTAAGGAATGTCTTGCAAGCTAGTCACCTTCCACTTCCAACCCTCTATAACTGGAACATGAGCGCACATTATCACTGGTGAAGAGTTTATTCTTCATTAGCTTGTCCACTGTTGTTGTGTATCATTATTAACATAGTTCATCCTTACCATGAGGCACTCTACAGATCCCCTCCAGCCTCTACCTCTGATCATTCTACATCCCAGTCCAAACTGTGCCCCATTCTTGGCTCAAGATTTTACCTCACTGCCCCTTTTGTCTCCTCCTTCCCATCCCAAATTCATACCCTCATTTATGCTGCCTCTTGTGCTTTGAATAGCCCTTACTAATCTAGGACAAGCTCCTTCCCTCTGTTTCTTCCAACACAACACTCATTTCATCTTCTTCCAATCATTTCTAAACTCCTAACTGGTTTGTGAACCCAACCTGTGTTAATGTTCACAGCACTCATTTACCTTACTCCATAATTTAAATATACCATGTCATATCATGTCTTTGGCCATACCCGGGTCACTTGTCTACATTTGAAGGATGACATTCACAACACATTCAAAATCAGTGCAAACTGCAGTGATTTTGATATTTCTGAGTATCTGTTAGCATGCGGGATGGCTAGCATCATTACTCTGAGATGATGGAGGTCATGCCAGGTGACTCTGTGGTAGCTGCTAAGCAAATCATGCAATGTAATGAATGCTCTGGAGTTGTTTTATAAGAGGAAAATGCAATTTACTTGTCCCTGCTGTATATTTCTAATTCTTTGTGCATGAGAATCTCATAATTAGCAAGGCCATCCTGGAAAATAGAGCAAGGGCTTGCAAAATTCCATTCTTTGAAACAAGAGGCAGTGTGGCCCCGGGGGAAAAAACACTGGGCTGAGACTCAGGTGACTTGGGTTCTATTTGCAGCTTTGCGGTGACTTTGGACAAGTCATGTCACCTCTCTGTGCCTCAGTTTCACCATCTGTAAAAGGGGGATAACGGTACTTATTTCCTTTGTAAAAGTGCCTTGAGGTTTACTGATGGAGACTCTATCCTGGGGAGCACTGACTCTGAAAAAGATTTGGGAGTTGTGTGGATAATCAGCTGAATGTGAGCCCGCACTGTGGCCAAAAGAGCTAATGTGATCCTTGGATGCATAAACAAGGGAATTTCCCATAGGAGTACAGAGATCATTTTACCTCTCTATTTGACACTGGATTGACTGCTGCTGGAATATTGTGTCCAGTTTTGGTGTCTACAATTCAAGAAGGATGTTGATAAATTGGAGAGGGTTCAGAGGAGAGCCATGAGAATGATTAAAGGATTAGAAAACATGCCTTATCATGATAGACTCAAGGTGCTGAATGTATTCAGTTTACAAAAGAAAAGGTTAAGGTGGTGACTTAACTGCTGTCTATAATTACCTATATGGGGAACATATTTAATAATGGGCTCTTCAGTCTAGTAGAGAAAGGTATAACACGATCCAATGGCTGGAAGTTGCAGCTAGACAAATTCACAGTAGAAATAAGGTGTAAATTTTTACAAATGAGGGTAATTAACCCTTGGAACAATTTTACAAGGGTCATGATGGATTCTCCATAACTGATAATTTTTAAATCAATAGGGGATGTTTTTTCCAAAAAATATGTTCTAGGATTTATTTGGGGGATTGTCTATGGACTGTGCTATACAGGAGGTCAGACTAGATGATCACAATGGTCCCTTCTGGCCTTGGACTCTATGAATCTATGAATAAGACATAGCTATTATTATAACCAGGAAATGCCAAAAAGAAACATCTGAAATTGCTAAAAAGAACATTTCTATGGTACTGTACTTAAAACTGGACATAGTAGTAAGGAATATACTGGAGGAAAAAATTCTGCTTTGGCAGAGTAATAGATAAGATGATTTTACAGATCTTTTCCATTACCTGATTTCAGTGAGTTCCACCTGTATTGAAAATTACCATTGTGAATCTCAGTTTGATGAGATTTAAAATTAATACATCTTTGAGAGGCTGGATTTATCATAGTAACACTAACTGAATCTTTATTACCACGATTCTTAGGCATTGGTGAAGTACAAATGCACTCGGGAAACACATAAACCTATAAATGGATTGGGGTGATGCTAAGGGAAAAAATCATGAACCTGCAAATGAACAAATTAAGTCCAGTCATTCAAATTCTACCGAACAGATACACCTCTACCCCGATATAACGCTGTCCTCGGGAGCCAAAAAATCTTACCGCGTTATAGGTGAAACCCCGTTATATCGAACTTGCTTTGATCCGCCAGAGTGCGCAGCCCCCCCGCCCCCCTGAGCACTGCTTTATCGTGTTATATCCGAATTCGTGTTATATCGGGTCGAGTTATATCAGGGTAGAGGTGTATGTGGAAAGAAGCAAGGAACTCAGGTGGTGTTATGGTGGTATAAGATTAGGGGTATTAACTTTGGTGTCCTCACCAAATTCCAACTTGGTTGGAATAGCACTCAGCCAGTTTGCATCCCACTATTTCAATATTAGCTGAGTTAAGTATTCTTCACTAGACTAACTGTGCACAGTTAAGCAGCCAATGTATTTCAGCACACAGGTCCCCGCGTTTCAGTGGTGTTTGCAGTGACTTTGACTTTGGCTCCTCCACCATTGAGCTAGCACATCAAAAATAGTTGTGCAATCATGGTAGCAGCAAGTGGCAGCATGGGATAGCTGCCCCCAAGCGCAAATCGACAGGGACGCTGTGGGTACATACTTGGGGTCAGGGGAGGCTCTATGGTTTTTGCTGCCCCAAGCACTGCAGTCAGGCGGCTTTCGGCAGCATGCCTGCGGGCTGTCCACTGGTCACGGAGATTTGGCAGCATGCCTGCGGGAGATCCGCCGGTGCCCCGCCTTCAGCGTCCCCGCCACCGAACTGCCGCCGAAAGCGTGGGACCGGCAGACCTCCCACAGGCATGCCGCCGAATGCAGCCTGACTGCCGCCCTCACAGCGACCGGCAGGCCGCCCCCCGCGGCTTCCCGCCCCAGGTACGTGCTTGCTGTGCTGGTGCCTGGAGACGCCCCTGCTTGGGGTGGCTCACCTATGTCCCACCCACCACCACTTCCCATGCAACTACAGCAACCCTACTGTCTTTAGCGTGCTAGCTACTGGAACTGGGAATCACAGCCCCAAGCTCTGAGTGTAGATGAAGCCCGTGAGGATGGCACAATCACCCCTGGAGCTCAGATTGATGCAGGGGATTGTGCATCATGGTCCTTTCATGCAGATCTGGGATGAAATCCTGATTCCACTGAAGTCAATGTCAAAACTCCCAGATCTTCTGGCCAGTGCACAATGGGAGTAGGAGCAGGGCCAATCCCTTTCAGTACCTGCTTCAAAGGGGTGCTGTGATAATTAAATAGTTATTGTTTCAAACCTATATTGAAGATAGAAAGTCCTATACATTAATTACTATTACATCATCTGTAGTACAGTTACAGAAAAGATGGATGATTCATTTGGGAGCTAGGAGCCTAAGTGCCTTTGAAAATCCCACCAGGTGCTGTTGTATTCATTTAGCTGGAATAAATAGGCCCAGGGTGTTAACATAATCCAATCACTGCCCAAAATTAAACAGTGTTAAACAAGATTTGGCATTTGGTACACAGAGACATTAGCTTGTTTAGTGCCAGGGCAAACACACCATTAAAAATCCATTTAATCTTTTATTAAAGATAAAGAAAAGTATTATATAAATATAAAGTATTAAGTAGGACTTTCATTTTAACAACATCACTTGTTTCCTTTCCCTTTAGCTGGAGAGAGTTGTAGAAGGAAAACTGACAATCTGTTAGATGGTAGTAAAAATGATAATGGTCCTTTTGGGGAAAAGAGAAGTTAGCTGAGGTAGGTTGGACCTGTTGTTAAAGGCCAATCCTATTTCGTTCCAGGTGGTGTTTGGGATTCAGCTGGAGCCAGTGGAGATGGTTATGTCAACTCTCTCTCTGGCCAAGTCTGACCAAAACATCTCTCAGGGCATGTCTACACTTACCTCCAGAGCGATCGATACAGCGGGGGTCGATTTATCGCATCTAGTGAAGACATGATAAATCAACCACCGAGCGCTCTCCCGTCGACTCCGGTACTCCACCGGAGTGAGAAGCATAGGCAGAGTCGACAGGGGAGCATCAGCAGTCGACCAACTGCAGTGAAGACACCGAAGACATTCACGTAGCTGAAGTTGTGTAACTTAGATCGATCCCCCCTCCCTAGTGTAGAGCAGGCCTCAGTATTAGGACAAAGACCAAGGGTCCCAGGAGACCATGGGGGTGACAGCCATGATGGGGAAGCTTGTTATAGCAGCTGTTTTTTAGCCCCAAATTTTCCTTCTTTAATGAGCTAAAAGGGAGTGATGGGTGGAATAGTCCATCCCCTCATTATATTGTCCACCAATTAGATCTAATATCCAATACACCAATTTGGTTCATTAATTTCTAGACCCACATTTTCTTGTTTACCAGGCATGATCTAAACACAGTTGTTGAGTTATATCAATAGGCCTTTTTGTTTGGACTAATTCAGTCGTTCAGTCTTCTTTTTGGACCTTTTCCCATCCACATTTGTAATTATATGATATTGTGACATCCTATGAATGTTCATATACTTTTTACAGTTGAGCTCACTATTAGGGTAAATCTGTAGGCCCAGTTATCACAACAGGGCCTATCTATATCTTTAGGTGCCTAAATACCTTTAAAAACCTGGCCCTGTTATTCTCTATGCCTCAATTCCCTATCTTTAAAACTGGAATAATAGCACTTTCCTATTTACAGAAAGATTGTGAGAATAAATATAGTCAGTGTTTTCATATGCTACAGTAATGGGAGCCATGTAAGTACCTAAGATAGGTAGAGAAAAATAAGGGGAAAGAAAAAGTTGCAGTTGTGTGATTGTGCCTGTAGAGGACAAAAGAAAAAACCCTAAAGGAAGAGAAGTGGAAATAAAGCATCAGCAGTTGGTTGTAGCTGTCACAGAGAGCTAGAGCATTTACCATAAATGGCGGAAGGTACTGCTCCTTGCTGAACTGTGCACAGAAGTCAGGTTGCCTTAATATGCTAGGACACTGATGTAAGAGTCTTAAATACCTCATCCCTGTCATAACCGTTGTCCACCCGGTGTATACTTGCACCTCATTATAGTAGAATCGGCATGAATGGGCTATAGACTGTCTGCTCTCTCCTAATCTCACCTTGGTCATCAAGATGGAGGCCAAAGAATCTTCTGCTGGCAACCCCTCAAACAATGTTGTCTGCAGTAAAATGGGATTCATGAAGTGGGCTGTCCAAGTGATCTGGAGCATATTAGGGTAAAAAGAAATGATGTTGTGCAGTGAATTTTCATCCACTGAAATGTGCTCTAATGCTTATCAGCTATTTGGATAAGTCGGCCCTGCAGTAGTATAAACTCACCAACAATTTGTGGCTCCATGAACCCTCAGCCACCCTTAGAGAGAACAAGAATGGGCATACTGCAAAGAAGCAACCACACAACAAAGAGGAATTCCTGGCTTACGGAGGCTAATTCCAGATTAAATAACTAATTTCTGTTGTTGTGTGTTTTTTTAGTGAATGTAGTACTCTCACAAGCAGCTAAATAGCCAGCTCTGGATCCTGTAGTCCTCTTGTTATTGTCAGACAATGACCTGCGTGATGTTTTCCAGTGAAGGAAACAGAGAGGCCTCTCTTGCCATAAATTTGACTTCTCTCTTCCAGTATAAGGGGCTAACCACCACCTATTATTTTTATTTGTTATGACCTCACAGTGCCCAAAAGTGCTTCCGGGGCCTCACAGAACAGAAAAATCGCACATGATCCTGTCCCATAGAGCTAACAATCCAATTTCACCCAGAACACAATGAAAGGGCCAACAAAATAATGAGGTAGGGATGGAAGAGGAAAGAAAAGGCATGGGAGCAGGATCACATGGTTACTCAGCAAAGACATCTTCACAACATGACCGAAGAAGTTTGATTGGTTTGTTATAGATTATGTTAAAACACTGTAGATAAAATACGTGTCTTAAAAATGTCTTGGTCAAATCACTTCTTGAGGACATTGTGGCAGAACAGGATCTAAAATGAGGATCTGAATGTGGGGAGGGGTGGGGAACGGCTTGGAGAACAAGCTTGGGAGTATGTTCTATGAATAAGGTATGGCACAGAAAAAAGTATGTAGTTAGTTATGGGGAAGCAAACGAAAAGAGGTAAGAGGATTGGGCTGTCATGACTAGCTGAGTGGAAAGCTCAGGGGGTGACGTAAATGACATAAGAGATTGAGACAGATAAAGAGATGGGTGTAAAGCTAAGTAAAACAAGGACAAGTTGCCTGACCTTGCTGCAGTGGGGCAGGGGAAGCTACTGGAGAGATGAAAGAGAGAGAGAGTGCCGTGGTCAGAATGATCACTTAGGAAGATGATTTTAGCAGCTGCACTTACATGGGTTGGAAAGGAGCAATGTGGGAGGCCTGTTGCTGATTTTTTTCACCCGACTCCTGAAGAGCCCACATGGCCCATCAACATTAGGCTAAATCAAAGGTAACATCATTCGGCAGCTTCTTCCGCAGCCTCTGATATGGTTACTAAACTGACACGATAGTAACCCCACACAGCTTTGTCACAGATCACTTGGATCCAGGAACACCCACTTTCTTTAAAAGGATATCAATAAAGTGTAGTTAGGTTTTCTCAATTTTAACCCTGGCCTGTAAGTTCTCTGGATGCCCCCCTGCAGGAACAGATAGATTTATCTTCAGGCAAATGAATGTCAATCAACTGGATACAAATGTCACAGGCCAACCCAGGAGAGCTATTTATGACAAGCATTTGTCTTCCACCTCTCCTAGAAATGTAAGAACTTCCACATCAGGATGGGCTTTCTGCAAAACAGGTCAGACAAGACTCCAACAGATTCAAATTCTATAACTTCCAATGACTTGCACAGCTTGCTGGCCATGTATATTTTCTGCTGAATAGATTCCAAGGTTCCTTTAATGGACTCAATATGCAAAATATGGAGCTTGGCACAGATGTGTTTTGAAAATAATCACATTTTATATGTTTAATGTACATACAGTAGCTACTATATGTTCTATTATATATGAACAATATTTTAAATATCCAGTATATAACTATGGGGTATTCTCCTTGTTAAATATTTCTTATTCAGTGGTGTTTAGGCAGCTGTATGTATATCTTCCTCCAGCTTTGCAATGTTGTCCCCTTCACACTCACGCTGGATTTGAAAATGACCCTTGCAAAAAGAGGCAAAACCTGCTTTAAACATTAGCAGGCCTAATATTCTTAATGAAAAATATATGGATACAGGAGAGATTTCCAATCTGACTATTACATTCAAATGAGCAAAAGTCATTACAGTGCATGTCATTGCCTTTGAACGAGTCATAGCTTTTGGTCAGTCCAGGCAACAGTTACGCATACAAAGCTGATGAATTTAAACTGCTTGCTTCATTCCATGTTATGTCAAGCTATTTTTCTGCTGAAGTTCAGCCAGGATTCCCTCTAACTTTCCTTCAGTACATACTTGGCTCAGGCTCTTACACTCTCTCTTACAGAAATGATTCAGTACCCAGTAAGCATGAAAAAAATGTTGGATTGTTGCTAAATGGGCAGAAGCACCAAAATATTCTTGATTTGTGCCTCCGGATTTCAGACATACTGCGAGTTCTTAAGGCATTTTGATTTTCAGCAGAAAGGTTTTGGTCTGGATGATGGGATCTGAGGAGAAATTTCCTGGCACAGGGAGGAACTTGAATCAGCCACCAAATCGAGGCAGCATGGATTAGCCAAACTGTCCACAGGTTGAAACAGATCCATTGAGTGAGTGGATGCTAAGCTTTTCTTTGCCTCCTGCACAGTCACAGGTGCAGAATTTTTAAAAATTGCTGATGCGGCCAGTCAGGTTCAGCAAGAGACTTCAGCCTCCAGCTAGCATTCTTACCATCTTTGCTAATTATTATTGATTTGTATCATGGCATCACCTAGGAGCCCCTGTCATGGACCAGGATGCCACTGTGCTAGGTGCTGTACAAACACAGGTTAAAAACATCTTCCCTCCATATTCATCTGACACAGATAACCTGTAAACTCTCTAGGCTGAATACACCACTCTGGTGACACAAAGGGTGGTAAATGATCTCCAAAGGGCTGGTGGAGAATTCCCCCAGTGTAGGAACAGCACAGGGCTGATATAAGCTGTCTTATGCAGACTGCCCTCACATGCCCCGCTGTAGGAGGTTGTATTAGCAGGGCTGGGAGGGGGCATATCAGAGGTGGGGGAAAGTAATCATAGTACTCAGCACTACAGAGATTCAACCCACAGGTAGCTGTGGAGACACCTCCATGAGTCACAGCAGGCCCCGGGATTGCTTCACGTTAGCCAAAGGCCCTGCAGTAGTTCAGAAACAAGGTGGCACAAAAGTGAAACACTTTGTTTGCTACATCTCTTAGGACAGTGGTTCTCAAACTGGGGTCCACGGACCCCAGGGGGTCCTTAGAGACTGCACAGGGAGTCTGCACATCTGCTGGGTGGCCTCTGAGATGAGTCAAGGGGTGGAGGTGGCACTTCTCTCTGTGTCCCATGATACCAGTCAGCTCTGTGTTCTTGGGGAACCAGGGCACAGTATCTAGCCTGTCTGACTCATGAAAGACCTCCCTCCCCGACCAGTCTCTGCTTGAACCAAAACTGATCAAAGAAAAGACTTGCAGAGAGCAGTGAAGGGCGTTGGGAGGCACACCTAGACCCCTCCTGACAAGGGTGACAAGATTAAGGCATCTTCATTAGCATACAGAATGGAGAACAGAGGCTACTCCCCTAGCCCATCTGCATGCAAGATGGGACAGGGAGGCATCTCCATTAGCATACAGAATGGAGAACAGAGATTCCAAGGCAAGAACCACACTGAACTCTGGGACCAGAAAAGCAGGGAAGCACTGCATCATGGGGGATCTCTGCTCCAGATGTTAATGAAACTACGCCTGCACACAACCAGCTCAGCAGTTATCAGACCAATTCTAGTAATGAATCCTTGATTGATATCCAAAATACTGAAGCAGCCTAATTGCATTGTGAGCTCCCTGGAAGAAAACACCACCCATAGCCAAAAGTGATCAGCTCTTATTGTCTAGTCTAAAGAAAACCCTTGAGTCATCAGTTTACCCATGAACAAATCTAGTGTTCTCCCTTGAACCATTGTTGTTTCTCTACAAAAACCCCTATCTATGCCCAAGTAAGTGTTCTGATGCATGGACCCAAACTCTGCATCAGTTCCACTGGGACTCTATCTCCTGACTGATCGTGCTGGGGGCTCTGCCTATCTCCAGCACTCAGGACCCTGAGCTACCACCGTCACCTGGGAACCCCGACCAGTTCAAGCCTCATAGGGTACGTCCAGACTACCTGCCATATCGGCGGGTAGCGATCGATTTATCTGGAATCGATATATCGCGTCTCGTTAAGACACGATATATCGATCCCCGAACACGCTCCCCGTCGATTCCGGAACTCCACCGGAGCGAGCGGCGGTAGCGGAGTCGACGGGGGAGCTGCGGCCGTCGATCCCGCGCTGTGAGGACGGGAGGTAAGTCGGAATAAGATATGTCGACTTCAGCTACAGTATTCCCATAGCTGAAGTTCCGTATCTTACATCGACACCCCCCCCAGTGTAGACCAGGCCATAGAGTGGGTGAGATTCCTCTCTCTCTCTCTGTTTTCTTTTATACCTCAGGTATTAACCTTTAATAACGTATGTTATGTTGGTTTAGGCTCTCCTTGTGTAGTTATCACTATTATTCAATAAATAACTTTTATGGTTAAGCTGGTTGCTTCTCTCTCTCTCTCTCTCTGAACTTTACTCTTTTGTGTTTTTAGCTTCCCCATTTACTCTGCAGCAATGCTTCTTTTACCTAAGCTAAAGATCCCTGTAGCGCCCAAAAACACTGTGAGGTTTACTCATCAAGTGGGTTGCTACCAGTACAACTGTAATGTGAAAGTGGGGATAGGGATATGTTGAACCAGTGGCATGTAAGGGTGGCAGCTGAAAGTGCTGCTTGACCCAGCCCATTGAGTACAGGAACATACAAGGGGGTCAGCTTGAGAGTGCTGATTGACCCAGTCCACACAGACTTGCTCTGTTAGTGTGCGTGTGTGTGTGTTCATCTGATTCTGGGGCTTGAGGAACCCAGCCCTGGGGAACCTAGGTCCTGCAGGATAGCTCCATTGGGAGGGAACTTGCAGAAGGGAGCAGTAGAGCTCCATATGAACACACAAGTGACACAAGCAGTACATTAATAGAATTACAGAACACCTCCCCCCCCGAAGAATAACCCTAATAAATGAGCATACCCCAAAGTAACGGGCACATCTGGTAACACCCACCACACGGGGCCAGCCTGAGCTGCCTGATGTCTCGCTTCCTCCCCCCCCCCCCGAACATTCCTCCATGCCCCCCATGGGCTCAGGAAGGGAGCACCGGAGGTTTTCAAACTAGGGTTGGGGGTGCAATCTAAAATTGCAGCGTCACTGCAGAAGAGAAATTTTCCCCTGCCATCAGAAGGGACTGCCTTACCGCTATTGACTCCACAAGCAGGCAGCAGCTAGCCAAGGAGATACACCACTTCATGAAGCAGGGCCAAATGGAGGGCAGAAATCGCATGTCCCCCCTCCGTGTGTCACCTCTACACACCAAGAATAGATAGACTGCAGTAAGAAGCAGGCACACCAATCTCACTGATAGCTGTAAGTACTCTTACACACTTTTTCTTAAAGCATTACTTACAGCTCATGTTGATATGAGGTATACATATACATTTGCCAATCAGTTTCTCAGTTGGGGGTCTGTGATTAACATTGCATTTCAAAAGGTCTCCATCAACAAAGAAAGTTTGAGACCTCTGTCTTAGGAGGCACAGCACAGGACCTAGCCTAGAGATTATTATTTATGTTAAAATAGTGTTTAGGAGCCCCATGGACTAGGACCCCATAGAAATTATTCTGGGGACGTTCTATGGCCTGTGCCATATAGGAGGTCAGACTAGATGATCACAGTGATCCCTCATGGCCTTTGAATCTATGAATTGTGCCAGATATTGTACAAACAGAACAAAAAGACAGCCCCTGCCCCAAAACAGCTTATAATGTAACATACACCCATTCACACATAATACAGCCCCTATATGTATACCTCAAAATAGAGGCTACATAGAGTTTTACATACTATGAAGTTTTGATTCAAACAAAACCATATGCTTTTCTGACATAACATTACAGTTGTTAGTTCTTATTTTGCCAAATTTTATAGTAGAGGCTATAAATACAGATTTGTGTTTTTAATGCTTACAAGTGAATAGTTTGAGTTAGGAGGCACTAGTGAACATCATGCAAAGTTTGGAGCTGTCATTGTTTATGCCGAGTTTATGTACAATAATGTAAATTTAATAGCTATTCTCATAAATTACACTTTAGTTCCTTGAGTACCATTTATAATGCTGTATCCAGATGTATATAAGAACCGTGTCATGGATTATGTGTATACCTTTCATAAGGAGGAAATATTAAAGAGCACAGCCATGTGTGTGTGTTTTGTTAGAAACAAGCAAAAGCAAGGAAATTCAAAGTTAAGAATGACAATCTGTCCTTAGGATAAACATGCCATTTTGCTTAGCTATCACAGCACATGCTGTATGCTAAAAGACATTTGGGGAAGCCCCTACAACCTCTGAGACAAAGTGGCTTTGAAAAAAAATATTAGCAGAGCTGTTCAAAATTTTCCATTTTTAAATAGAAAATTAATGTCAATGAACAAAAATCTGAATTATTCCCCCCCACACACACACAAATTCCTACCTTAAGACCAGCTCTAGTGATTAGTAAAGGAGTGTTTGAACCAGTCACATAAACGTACCATAAATACGAGAGGCAAACTTACTCCATGTTCCATCATTTATTAATGGCTGGCATCGTGTTCAGAGTTGTGCCAGACACAAGGGAAGATAATGCCTTGCCTCAAAGACCTCACAATTTAAATAGATACCCGAAAATTTGTGTTTGAAACTTTTTTTCCAGTGAAAAATAGCTATCCTATGGATATCAGCATTCACAGACATACAGATGGTATGTGCCATTCAACAAACCCCACACACAAAGTGGGGAAAATGGGGGGCTTTTGCCTTACCAGAAACAGAGTGGGCTGGCTGTACCTGGGCCTACTGATTTTTGTCTGTTTCTATGGTTACAGCAAGATAACCTACACACACTGTCTTGAATCTTTTTTGGCAGAAGAGAAATACCCTAATAGCTCTCCACCCCCACTGCCTTCCACTGACTGAAGGATTTAAGAAGGAAAATCCAGTCACTAGAAAAGGCCCCATTGCCCCCCACATGAAAGGGCACTAACAGGAAAGGAAGTGCTTTAAGAGTACTTTTATCTCGAGTATGGTTGTGTTTCATGAAGAGTGTGTGTGTACAGAAGCTTGTAACTAAGGATTAGGAGATAGCAGTCTGGAATACTGGCCAAAGTGCTTAAAGATGTGAATGTTTTGTGGGTTGCTGTGTAGGAGGGGATGATTTGGCTGGCCTGGGAGAAACATGTTCATATGGGAGGGGTAGGTGAGGGAGATAAATCTTCAAAAAGAGATGGTGCAACCTTTTTTAAAAAGTTATTGTTCACACAGGAGCATAAAGAATTAAATTGCTATGCAACCACAGCTACAAGCAAAAGACCATGGGTGAAAGCCTGGCCCCACTGAAGTCAATGGAAGTTTTGCCTTTTCTCTTTCTCTCAGTGTTCCTTCCCGTTACATTTATTCATATTTTTTCTTAGGGTGATGGGTGTGTGTGTGTAGTTGGTTCAAAAGAACAACTGTAAGAGCTCTAGATTTTGATGCCAACCTCCCGTTTTCTCCAGCACAGCATATGCATTATCCCATGTAAGCTTCCCTCTACCAATATACTTTCCCCCGCAAACTAAAGTGTTCTTAGCTCCAGTGAAATCACTGGCATCCCTACAGAGATTGTCAATCAGAGTGCCAATTTGTGGTGGTGGGTTTGTGATGCCAACTGTTTTTAACTTGGAATACGCACTGAATGAGGCAGGGGTCCTGTGGAAAAAAATAGTATGTGATCACATAATTAAAGATTGTGTCATAATGTGTACACACAAAGAGACAAATTAAGGTTTCACAGGCCGCCTTAATTCTGGCATCTCCTGACTTTGCAACTTTAATAGTGTTCTTTTAATGCAGGGTTTTTCTGTGAGCAATTTCTTAGGTTGTTTTAAAAAAATCAAACTGAAAAAAAGATTTCACCACGTGGAATCATATTGACACCAACATGGGTCATCAGCAGGTTTGGAACCTTTTCCACAGCACTTTATTCCTCTCTTCTCTATTTTCCTCTTAATATGTATTTATGTGGGACATGTATCCATTTTTATTGGTGGAAGTAATGCATTAAACAGTTTTAAAGAGATTTTAGCTAATGAGCCAAATCTATTTGTCAAGAATAAAAAAAAGAGTAAGGAAAAGTTTTGTAAAAGCTAGTATGGCTGAAGGTTCTTAAACTCTGCGTCAGCATAAGTTATTACTTCCTATGCTACCCAAAATAATCTACTGTTTTTTTTTTTTCCCTGTCTGGCCTTTGCTGGGAACAATGATGCCAAAAGATATAGTTCAAACTCTATCAAAGCTTCAAGTCTTGAAAGAAGAAAGTGTAGGAAGTGCAGAGCTAAATCAAGAAAGGATTTTTGTGGTATTTATTCTCTTTCTCTCTCTCTCATATGGATGAATGTAGATACACACACACACACTTCCAGTCTCTGGTCACTTTAATCATAAATCATACAATAAAAAAGATAAATCCAGCTTTTCTAATCCGACTAAAATAGCAAAAAAAAAAAAAAAAAAAAAAAAACAACTTACTTTCAAAGGTTCCAACCCACTATAGCTCCCATCCTCCAGAAGGAAATGAATGGGTCTTTCTTGCAGCATCTCTTAATGGCTAACAAGTTCAGGCTTCTTGGATCAAGGAGTTCCAGAGTCTAAGTCTTTCACAGAAAATGCCCTATTGCTTTTAAAAAATGGAGGTGCTAGCCAGAGGTAAGGCTTCCCCAGGCAGCAATTTAAAGGGCCTGGGGCTCCCAGCAGTGGCTGAAGCCCCAGGCCCTTTAAATTGCCACCAGAGCCCCGCTGCTGGAGCCCTGGGGTAGCG